>NC_090656.1:235854412-236219412 GCF_040937935.1 Hyperolius riggenbachi
CCAGAGTCCTTGAAATAAAGAAAAATACTGCGAAGTTCGGAGGAAAATCATTCCATGGTAGAATGTGTATCTCGGTAGCAGGTATCCCATAAGACACGGGCTATCCTAAAACCCAATCCATAATGTCAGCCCTAATCTGCGTCTCCCTAGCCCTGTGTGCAATTCTCAAATCACAAACTGTTCTTTATTTTTATTTTTTTGGACACTGAAGCAAAAAAAAACAAAAAAAAACACTTATGA
Organism: Hyperolius riggenbachi; assembly: GCF_040937935.1. NCBI lineage: Eukaryota > Metazoa > Chordata > Amphibia > Anura > Hyperoliidae > Hyperolius > Hyperolius riggenbachi. The sequence goes on from NC_090656.1 coordinate 235,854,653, forward strand.
TATAACAAATGATATGTGTAGTACAGATGATTAACCACCCTGGCGTTCTGATTAAATCGCCAGGGTGGCTGCGGGAGGGTTTTTTTTAAATAAAAAAAAAACTATTTCATGCAGCCAACTGAAAGTTGGCTGCATGAAAGCCCACTAGAGGGCGCTCCGGAGGCGATCTTCCGATCGCCTCCGGCGCCCAGAATAAACAAGGAAGGCCGCAATGAGCGGCCTTCCTTGTTTTGCTTATATCGTCGCCATAGCGACGAGCGGAGTGACGTCATCGACGTCAGCCGACGTCCTGACGTCAGCCGCCTCCGATCCAGCCCTTAGCGCTGGCCGGAACTTTTTGTTCCGGCTACGCTGGGCTCAGGCGGCTGGGGGGACCCTCTTTCGCCGCTGCTCGCGGCGAATCGCCGCAGAGCGGCGGCGATCAGGCAGCACACGCGGCTGGCAAAGTGCCGGCTGCGTGTGCTGCTTTTTATTTCATTCAAATCGGCCCAGCAGGGCCTGAGCGGCAGCCGCTGGCGGTGTTGGACGAGCTGAGCTCGTCCAGACCGCTCAGCTGGTTAAAGGATACCCGAAGTGACATGTGACATGATGAGATAGACATGGGTATGTACAGTGCCTAGCACACAAATAACTATGCTGTGTTCCTTTTTTTCTTTCTCTGCCTGAAAGAGTTAAATATCAGGTATGTAAGTGGCTGACTCAGTCCTGACTCAGACAGGAAGTGACTACAGTGTGACCCGCTGATAAGAAATTCCAACTATAAAACACTTTCCTAGCAGAAAATGGCTTCTGAGAACAGGAAAGAGGTAAAAAGGGGAATTTGTTATCAGTCACTTCCTGTCTGAGTCAGGACTGAGTCAGCCACTTTCATACCTGATATTTAACTCTTTCAGGCAGAGAAAGAAAAAAAGGAACACAGCCTAGTTATTTGTGTGCTAGGCACTGTACATACACGTGTCTATCTCATCATGTCTCATGTCAGTTCGGGTATCCTTTAACCTCCTTGCCGGTCTAAAAAATCCGGCAAGGAGGCAGCGCCGCACTTTTTTTTTATTTACTTTTTTTTAAAATCATGTAGCGAGCCCAGGGCTCGCTACATGATAGCCGCTAAGCGGCGGCATCCCCCCACCCACTCCGATCGCCTTCGGCGATCAGAGTATGCAGGGAATCCTGTTGAGAACGGGATTTCCTGCAGGGCTTCCCCGTTTGCCATGGCGACCGGGCGGGATGACGTCACTGACGTCATAGACGTCGTGACGTCAGAGGGAACTCCGATCCGCCCCTTAGCGCTGCCTGGCACTGATTGGCCAGGCTGCGCAGGGGTCCGGGGCGGGGGGGGCGGCTCGGCGCGGCGGGTAGCGGCGAGCGGCGGCGATCGCGTACTACACGCAGCTAGCAAAGTGCTAGCTGCGTGTAGGGAAAAAAATTATGCAAATCGGCCCAGCGGGGCCTGAGATATCCTCCTGCGCAGGTTACCCGAGCTGAGCTCGGGATAACCGGCAAGGAGGTTAATAGAACATTAGTAGAAAAGAGTCTCATATTTTTATTTTCATCTTTTTTTTTTTTATTTTTTTTTTTTATAAAATTGCATCATTATCTAATCTTTGCAATGTACACACTACACTCAGCATTTTAAATGATAAAACCAAGCAGAGTTAATGACCCTTTGAACTTCTCTGCAGTAAAATCTTTTCTGAAGTTGTCTTTCATTATTTCTTTGATGTATAAGTGCCCCAGAAAATAGCATTGCTCTCTGACTAAATTAGTCAGAGAGCTCAGAGAAGCTCTTTTGCATAGATAACAAGTGAAGTTTTTTAACTCTCCCAGTACTGGAAACAATATGAGACTCATATCTGTGCTACTAATCTTCTATTTCTTATGGTGGGTACACACGGTACGATTTTCCGTGCGATAGATGCATCCGATTTATAAAATCCCTCATGTCCGATATTAGTCCTGATCGATTCTGCGCTCGATTTCTCATAGAAGTGAATGGAAAAAGATAAGAAATAGAGTGAAGATAAGAGATTTGAGCGCAGAATCGAGTGGGAAAAAATGATCAGGTTGGAGAATCGCACGGAAAATTGTACCGGGTGTACCCAGCATTAGTTGTACTACACATACAATTCATTGGGCTTGATTCACAAAACTCCGTTATCACGCCTAAAATCTCATTTATCACACCTAAAAGCTTTGCATGTGCAAACCAGCGTGCTAAGTAGTTTGCACCCTAGTTTACACGTGCAAAGCTTTTAGGCGTGATAACTCAGTTATCACCCTTTTGGGAATCAAGCCCATTATCTCATAACTTTATTTTCACTTCAGATTCCCTTTAAGTTTACTTTATTGCTGTGTGGCAGCACTTTAAGGCCCTTATTAACATTTCATATGTTGCGTTGAGTTGCATTGATTTGCGATGTTTCCCATTCTGGCAAACGCTACGCAACTCAGTGCAACACATTACGTGTAAATAGGGCCTAAAGAGGCCCTGTAGTGACATACGAGTACAATTCAGTATATTATACAGGATTCCCGCTTCCTATATCTATATATTGCTGTATATTGGTATGTATCCCCTCCCTCTCAGGTATGCTAGGCTGTTTAGCTATGCGGAATTCTTCTCCCAGAGCATTCTGGGAGGCTAGGTCTATTTTGTACTGGCTGCAGGGGCTATTTTTGCACCCAGTAATGTTGATATTTTCCTATGGCTAAATCTAAGTGTACTCTTACACAGAACCCTCCTTCGAGGCCTAACCCTAACCCCCCCCCCCCCTCCCCCCACAAACTTCCTACCTCATGCCTTACCCTAACCCCCCCCCTGCACAGACCTCCTTGCTGATGCCTTATCCTAACCCCCCCTCCCCCACCGCCACCACAAACCTCCTACCTGACACCTAATCCTAACCATCTCCCCAGTGGTGTAGCAATAGGGGGTGCAGAGGTTTCAACTGCACCGGTCCAGAGGGGCCCCGAGGGGCCTTCCCTCAAGCACAATATTAGCTCTCTTTTGGTCCTGTGCTGGTAATAATCACTTCTATAGAGACTTTAAACAATAGTAATAATTCACAAACTGTTTCCCATCCCTTTCTTGCACCTCTGACACTGTGGAAATCCTTGACAGGTTTTGGTGGTTTTGGACAGGTGATATGTACATAGTGCTTGGGGGGCCCCATGTGAAACTTTCACCGGGGCCCATAGCTCCTTAGCTGCACCACTGCATCCCCCGCACAAACTTCCTACCTGAGGCCTAACCCTAACACCCCTGCCCCCTAACAACCCCCTTAACACCTCCCCAACCCCAAACCCCTCCTGTACAAACTCCCTTTCTGACACCTAACCCTAACCATCCCCCCTGTACAAACTCCCTTCCTGACACCTAACCCTAACCATCCCCGCTGTACAAACTCCCTTCCTGACACCTGACCTAACCATCCCCCCTGTACAAACTCCCTTCCTGACACCTGACCTAACCATCTCCCCTGTACAAACTCCCTTCCTGACACATAACTCTAACCGTCCCCCCTGTACAAACTCCCTTCCTGACACCTAACCCTAACCATCCCCCCTGCTCAAACTCCCTTTCTGACACCTAACTCTAACCATCCCCTCTGTACAAACTCCCTTCCTGACACCTAACCCTAACCATCCCCCTGTACAAACTCCCTTCCTGACACCTAACCCTGACCACCCCCCCTGTACAAACTCCCTTCCTGACACCTAACCCTAACCATCCCCCCTGTACAAACTCCCTTCCTGACACCTAACTCTAACCATCCCCCCTGTACAAACTCCCTTCCTGACACCTAACCCTAACCATCCCCCTGTACAAACTCCCTTCCTGACACCTAACCCTAACCATCCCCCCTGTACAAACTCCCTTCCTGACACCTAACCCTAACCATCCCCCTGTAAAAACTCCCTTCCTGACACCTAACTCTAACCATCCCCTCTGTACAAACTCCCTCCCTGACACCTAACCCTAAACATCCCCCCTGTACAAACTCCCTTCCTGACACCTAACCCTGACCATCCCCCCTGTACAAACTCCCTTCCTGACACCTGACCTAACCATCCCCCCTGTACAAACTCCCTTCCTGACACCTGACCTAACCATCCCCCCTGTACAAACTCCCTTCCTGACACTTGACCTAACCATCCCCCCTGTACAAACTCCCTTCCTGACACCTAACCCTAACCATCCCCCCTGTACAAACTCCCTTCCTGACACCTAACCCTGACCACCCCCTCTGTCCAAACTCCCTTCCTGACACCTGACCTAACCATCCCCCTGTACAAACTCCCTTCCTGACACCTAACCCTAACCACCCCCCCTACACAAACTCTCTTCCTGACACCTAACTCTAACCATCCCCCCTGTACAAACTCCCTTCCTGACACCTAACCCTAACCATCCCCCCTGCACAAACTCCCTTCCTGACACCTGACCCTAACCATCCCCCCTGTACAAACTCCCTTCCTGACACCTAACTCTAACCATTCTCCCTGTACAAACTCCCTTCCTGACACCTAACTCTAACCATCCCCCCTGTACAAACTCCCTTCCTGACACCTAACTCTAACCATTCTCCCTGTACAAACTCCCTTCCTGACACCTAACTCTAACCATCCGCCCTGTACAAACTCCCTTCCTGACACCTGACCTAACCATCCCCCCTGTACAAACTCCCTTCCTGACACCTGACCCTGACCATCCCCCCTGTACAAACTCCCTTCCTGACACCTAACCCTAACCATCCCCCCTGTACAAACTCCCTTCCTGACACCTAACTCTAACCATCCCCTCTGTACAAACTCCCTTCCTGACACCTAACCCTAACCATCCCCCCTGTACAAACTCCCTTCCTGACACCTGACTTAACTATCTCCCCTGTACAAACTCCCTTCCTGACACCTAACCCTAACCATCTCCCCTGCACAAACTCCCTTCCTGACACCTGACCCTAACCATCTCCCCTGTACAAATTCCCTTCCTGACACCTAACCCTGACCATCCCCCCTGTACAAACTCCCTTCCTGACACCTAACCCTAACCATCCCCCCTGTACAAACTCCCTTCCTGACACCTAACCCTAACCATCCCCCTGTACAAACTCCCTTCCTGACACCTAACCCTAACCATCCCCCTGTACAAACTCCCTTCCTGACACCTAACCCCCTCATCATCCCCCTCCCCCCCATAGGGGCCTATTAAAATATCAGCATTAAGGCGTAATGTAAGTGCAATAAATAGCGGACAGTGAAATTACCCCTTAATGCCGAAATTTCAATAGGTGATCATGACGGCGCCCATCCTTCTGCCGCTAGCGGGCGCCAACATTGCCTGCTTCAAATATATTACCGCAAAAAAAACTGACACTAAGGACAAATCTGTACAGGAAGGGGTATCTTCCATTCAATCCACGTATTGCCGCTATTAAGAACATCTCAGATTATTCTCGATTGTGCCTGGTTCAGTGTGCATGGCAGGGCTCAGTGTAATGAGATGGTGAGATTTCTGCATACCGCAATACACATATATTCCCTTAAGTAAGTGCTCAGGACTGTTAAACAGCATAAACAGTATAGATCACTGTCATTAGTGCACCTGATATGTGCAGGCGCCGCACTCTGCATTGTGTCGAGTTCACTCCTTTCTCTAATCACCTTGCTTACACCCAGCTAAACCCTCATTTGTAACCCTCCGCACTAATAGGTTTGCATTTAAAGTGACACTTTGTGCTTAATGCCGCCAGACGCGCTTTACGCATATTTGGATTCAGCGACGGCTTCATCGAGTAATTGACAATTATAATCTGACATTGAACTCATATGTCGGCCTGCCTTTTGTCCTTGCGCATCAGGCAACGCTTAACCTTGAAATTCAGGTTACTCCATGTTGCATTGTGATATTAAAATAGGTAATTAATTAACCTGTCATCTGTATGCGAAAAGTGAAGAAAAAAAAAGAAAGAAAGAAAAAAGCTGGGAAAAAATTATAAAGTGTTTCAAAGAGGAACTGTAGTCAAAATATCATAATATTTAAAACTGCTGATTTGTTTATATTATTTTTACAATATACAATATATATATATATATATATATATATATATATATATATATATATATATATATATATATATATATATATATATATACATATATATATATATATATATATATATACACACACACACACTGGTGTGAAAAACTATTTGCCCCCTTCCTGATTTCTTATTCTTTTGCATGTTTGTTAGTGTTGGGCGAACATCTAGATGTTCGGGTTCGGGCCGAACAGGCCGAACATGGCCGCGATGTTCGGGTGTTCGACCCGAACTCCGAACATAATGGAAGTCAATGTGGACCCGAACTTTTGTGCTTTGTAAAGCCTCCTTATATGCTACATACCCCAAATTTACAGGGTATGTGCACCTTGGGAGTGGGTACAAGAGGAAAAAAATTTTTAGCAAAAAGAGCTTATAGTTTTTGAGAAAATCGATTTTAAAGTTTCAAAGGGAAAACTGTCTTTTAAATGCGGGAAATGTCTGTTTTCTTTGCACAGGTAACATGCTTTTTGTCGGCATGCAGTCATAAATGTAATACATATAAGAGGTTCCAGGAAAAGGGACCGGTAACGCTAACCCAGCAGCAGCACACGTGATGGAACAGGAGGAGGGTGGCGCAGGAGGAGAAGGCCACGCTTTGAGACACAACAACCCAGGCCTTGCATGAGGACAAGAAGCGTGCGGATAGCAATTTGCATTTTGTCGCCATGCAGTCATAAATGTAATACAGATGAGAGGTTCAATAAACAGGGACCGGAAACGCTAACCCATCACAGATGTTCATTGTTCATGTTACTTGGTTGGGGTCCGGGAGTGTTGCGTAGTCGTTTCCAATCCAGGATTGATTCATTTTAATTTGAGTCAGACGGTCTGCATTTTCTGTGGAGAGGCGGATACGCCGCCGATCTGTGACGATGCCTCCGGCAGCACTGAAACAGCGTTCCGACATAACGCTGGTTGCCGGGCAAGCCAGCACCTCTATTGCGTACATTGCCAGTTTGTGCCAGGTGTCTAGCTTCGATACCCAATAGTTGAAGGGTGCAGATGGATTGTTCAACACAGCTACGCCATCTGACATGTAGTCCTTGACCATCTTCTCCAGGCGATCGGTGTTGGAGGTGGATCTGCACGCTTGCTGTTTTGTGTGCTGCTGCATGGGTGTCAGAAAATTTTCCCACTCCAAGGACACTGCCGATACCATTCCCTTTTGGGCACTAGCTGCGGCTTGTGTTGTTTGCTGCCCTCCTGGTCGTCCTGGGTTTGCGGAAGTCAGTCTGTCGGCGTACAACTGGCTAGAGGAGGGGGAGGATGTCAATCTCCTCTCTAAAGTCTCCACAAGGGCCTGCTGGTATTCTTCCATTTTGACCTGTCTGGATCTTTCTTCAAGCAGTTTTGGAACATTGTGTTTGTACCGTGGATCCAGAAGGGTATAAACCCAGTAATTGGTGTTGTCCAGAATGCGCACAATGCGTGGGTCGCGTTCAATACAGTCCTAGGCCGAAGAGGTCATAGCCTAGGGTCACAAAACCTGTTTATTTGGGCAATTTCAATGGTGGCGAGTCTGACGTACATAAATCGCAGCAATGGCCGTTAGCAACGTCTGAATCTCACGAAATGTCTCATGCAGGTAGAAGACATATTGTTAGACTTGGGCTCCAAAGATGGGTTCCCTACATCTCTGCAAACCAGAGTTACAGGGCTCCAAATTTGGTAAAATCCCCCATAGGCTTTCATTGGGCCTCCTATTTACAGTTCCAAAATCTCACATCTTTTCAAAGGGCAATTACTCAGCAGTGGCAAATTTTCTAGCATTGTAGGGACCCTTAGGGGGAACATGACTGGTGAGTTTCGGGCCCCTAGGCCAAAGAGGTCATAGCCTAGGGTCACAAAAACCTGTTTATTTGGGCTATTTCAATGGTAGTGATGGTGACGTACATAAATCGCAGCAATGGCCGTTAGCAACGTCTGAATCTCACGAAATGTCTCATGCAGGTAGAAGACATATTGTTAGACTTGGATTCCAAAGATGGGGTCCCTACATCTCTGCAAACCAGAGTTACAGGGGTCCAAAATTGGTAAAATCCCCCATAGGATTTCATTGCCTCCCTATTTCACTTTCCAAAATCTCACATCTTTTCAAAGGGCAATGGCTCAGCAGTACCAAATTTTCTAGCATTGTAGGGACCCTTAGGGGGATCATGACTGGTGAGTTTCGGGCCCCTAGGCTGAAGAGGTCATAGCCTAGGGTCACAAAAACCTGTTTATTTGGGCTATTTCAATGGTAGTGATGGTGGCGTACATAAATCGCAGCAATGGCCGTTAGCAAAGTCTGAATCTCACGAAATGTCTCATGCAGGTAGAAGACATATTGTTAGACTTGGATTCCAAAGATGGGGTCTCTACATCTCTGCAAACCAGAGTTACAGGGGTCCAAAATTGGTAAAATCCCCCATAGGCTTTCATTGGGCCTCCTATTTACCGTTCCAAAATCTCACACCATTTCAAAGGGCAATGGCTCAGCAGTGGCAAAACTCACCAGTCATGATCCCCCTAAGGGTCCCTACAATGCTAGAAAATTTGGTACTGCTGAGCCATTGCCCTTTGAAAAGATGTGAGATTTTGGAAAGTGAAATAGGGAGGCAATGAAATCCTATGGGGGATTTTACCAATTTTGGACCCCTGTAACTCTGGTTTGCAGAGATGTAGGGACCCCATCTTTGGAATCCAAGTCTAACAATATGTCTTCTACCTGCATGAGACATTTCGTGAGATTCAGACTTTGCTAACGGCCATTGCTGCGATTTATGTACGTCACCATCACTACCATTGAAATAGCCCAAATAAACAGGTTTTTGTGACCCTAGGCTATGACCTCTTCGGCCTAGGGGCCCGAAACTCACCAGTCATGTTCCCCTTAAGGGTCCCTACAATGCTAGAAAATTTGCCACTGCTGAGTAATTGCCCTTTGAAAAGATGTGAGATTTTGGAACTGTAAATAGGAGGCCCAATGAAAGCCTATGGGGGATTTTACCAAATTTGGAGCCCTGTAACTCTGGTTTGCAGAGATGTAGGGAACCCATCTTTGGAGCCCAAGTCTAACAATATGTCTTCTACCTGCATGAGACATTTCGTGAGATTCAGACGTTGCTAACGGCCATTGCTGCGATTTATGTACGTCAGACTCGCCACCATTGAAATTGCCCAAATAAACAGGTTTTGTGACCCTAGGCTATGACCTCTTTGGCCTAGGACTGCATTGAACGCGACCCACGCATTGTGCGCATTCTGGACAACACCAATTACTGGGTTTATACCCTTCTGGATCCACGGTACAAACACAATGTTCCAAAACTGCTTGAAGAAAGAGCCAGACAGGTCAAAATGGAAGAATACCAGCAGGCCCTTGTGGAGACTTTAGAGAGGAGATTGACATCCTCCCCCTCCTCTAGCCAGTTGTACGCCGACAGACTGACTTCCGCAAACCCAGGACGACCAGGAGGGCAGCAAACAACACAAGCCGCAGCTAGTGCCCAAAAGGGAATGGTATCGGCAGTGTCCTTGGAGTGGGAAAATTTTCTGACACCCATGCAGCAGCACACAGAACAGCAAGCGTGCAGATCCACCTCCAACACCGATCGCCTGGAGAAGATGGTCAAGGACTACATGTCAGATGGCGTAGCTGTGTTGAACAATCCATCTGCACCCTTCAACTATTGGGTATCGAAGCTAGACACCTGGCGCAAACTGGCAATGTACGCAATAGAGGTGCTGGCTTGCCCGGCAGCCAGCGTTATGTCGGAACGCTGTTTCAGTGCTGCCGGAGGCATCGTCACAGATCGGCGGCGTATCCACCTCTCCACAGAAAATGCAGACCGTCTGACTCAAATTAAAATGAATCAATCCTGGATTGGAAACGACTACGCAACACTCCCGGACCCCAACCAAGTAACATGAACAATGAACATCTGTGATGGGTTAGCGTTTCCGGTCCCTGTTTATTGAACCTCTCATCTGTATTACATTTATGACTGCATGGCGACAAAATGCAAATTGCTATCTGCACGCTTCTTGTCCTTATGCAAGGCCTGGGTTGTTGTGTCTCAAAGCGTGGCCTTCTCCTCCTGCGCCACCCTCCTCCTGTTCCATCACGTGTGCTGCTGCTGGGTTAGCGTTACCGGTCCCTTTTCCTGGAACCTCTTATATGTATTACATTTAGGACTGCATGCCGACAAAAAGCATGTTACCTGTGCAAAGAAAACAGACACTTTTTCCGCATTTAAAACACAGTTTTCCCTTTGAAACTTTAAAATCGATTTTCTCAAAAACTATAAGCTCTTTTTGCTACATTTTTTTCCTCTTGTACCCACTCCCAAGGTGCACATACCCTGTAAATTTGGGGTATGTAGCATATAAGGAGGCTTTACAAAGCACGAAAGTTCGGGTCCCCATTGACTTCCATTATGTTCGGAGTTCGGCCATGTGCTCTTAACCCGAACATCTAGATGTTCGCCCAACACTACACGTGACCCGTTCGGCCAATCACAGCGCTAGCCGAACGTTCGGGTAACGTTCGGCCATGTGCTCTTAGTTGGGCCATATGGCCGAACAGTTTGGCCGAACACCATCAGGTGTTCGGCCGAACCCGAACATCACCCGAACAGGGTGATGTTCTGCAGAACCCGAACAGTGGCGAACACTGTTCGCCCAACACTAATGTTTGTCACACTTAAATGTTTCTGCTCATCAAAAAACATTAACCATTGGTTAAAGATAACATAATTGAACACACAATGCAGTTTTAAATGATGGTTTTTACTATTTAGTGAGAAAAAAAACTCAAAACCTACATGGCCCCGTGTGAAAAAGAAATTGCCCCCTGAACCTAATAACTGGTTGGGCCACCCTTAGCAGCAATAACTGCAATCAAGCGTTTGCAATAACTTGCAACAAGTCTTTTACAGCACTCTGGAGGAATTTTGGCCCACTCATCTTTGCAGAATTGTTGTAATTCAGCTTTATTTGAGGGTTTTCTAGCATGAACTGCCTTTTTAAGGTCATGCCACAACATCTCAATAGGATTCAGGTCAGGACTTTGACTAGGCCACTCCAAAGTCTTCATTTCGTTTTTCTTCAGCCATTCAGAGGTGGATTTGCTGGTGTGTTTTGGGTCATTGTCCTGCTGCAGCACCCAAGATCGCTTCAGCTTGAGTTGACGAACAGATGGCCTGACATTCTCCTTCAGGATTTTTTGGTAGACAGTAGAATTCATGGTTCCATCTATCACAGCAAGCCTTCCAGGTCCTGAAGCAGCAAAACAACCCCAGACCATCACACTACCACCACCATATTTTACTGTTGGTATGATGTTCTTTTGCTGAAATGCTGTGTTACTTCTACGACAGATTTAACAGGACACGCACCTTCCAAAAAGTTCAACTTTTGTCTCGGCGGTCCACAAGGTATTTTCCCACAAGTCTTGGCAATCATTGAGATGTTTTTTTAGCAAAATTGAGACGAGCCTTAATGTTCTTTTTGCTTAAAAGTAGTTTGCGCCTTGGATATCTGCCATGCAGGCCGTTTTCGCCCAGTCTCTTTCTTGTGGTGGAGTTGTGAACACTGACCTTAATTGAGGCAAGTGAGGCCTGCAGTTCTTTAGATGTTGTCCTGGGGCCTTTTGTGGCCTCTCGGATGAGTTTTCTCTGCGCTCTTGGGGTAATTTTGGTCGGCCAGCCACTCCTGGGAAGGTTCATCACTGTTCCATGTTTTTGCCATTTGTGGATAATGGCTCTCACTGTGGTTCGCTGGAGTCCCAAAGCTTTAGAAATGGCTTTATTATAGGGGTGGGACGACGAATCCGGCGAATCTACGAATCCCTCGAATATTAAGAAATATTCGAGATTCGTGGAATCGAATCCCGACGCCATTTTCCGTTCGCCGAATCCGCGGAATCCCGACGCTGCATCGCCGTGCATCCGCCGCTTCACTCGCTCGCAATTGTCCTCCTCCCGCTCCCCGCGCCGCCTCCACTCGCCCTCTGCATAAATAAAAAGCAGCCTCTCACCTCCAGCGTGGAGCCCGGAGCGGCAGACCTCCTGCAGACTTTCTCATTCCCCCTAGTGACCGGCTCTTACTACGCATCATCAGTAAGAGCCGATCCGGTGGCCACTAGGGGGAACTAGGAAGTGAAGGGAGAAGGCTGCCGCTCCGGGCTCCACGCTGATGCTGGAGGTGAGAGGCTGCTTCTCCTTATGTATGCAGGGGGACGAGCGGAGGAGGCTGCGGGGGGAGGGAGAAAGATATGTGCCACCCATAAGAAGCCCCCATAGCCTGCTATCTATACTGAAGCCCCCATACGAAGCCCCCCCAAGCCTGCTACCTATACTGAAGCCCCCCATAGCCTGCTACCTATACTAAAGCCCCCCATAGCCTGCTACCTATACTAAAGCCCCCATAGCCTGCTAACTATACTGAAGCCCCCCATACTGAAGCCCCCCATAGCCTGCTACCTATACTAAAGCCCCCATAGCCTGCTAACTATGCTGAAGCCCCCCATACTGAAGCCCCCCATAGCCTGCTACCTATACTGAAGCCCCCCATAGCCTGCTACCTATACTGAAGCCCCCCATAGCCTGCTACCTATACTGAAGCCCCCCATAGCCTGCTACCTATACTGAAGCCCCCCATAGCCTGCTACCTATACTGAAGCCCCACATAGCCTGCTACCTATACTGAAGCACCCCCATAGCCTGCTACCTATACTGAAGCCCCCCATAGCCTGTTACCTATACTGAAGCACCCCCATAGCCTGCTAACTATACTGAAACCCCCATAGCCTGCTACCTATACTGAAGCCCCCCATAGCCTGTTACCTATACTGAAGCACCCCCATAGCCTGCTACCTATACTGAAGCCCCCCATAGCCTGCTACTTATACTGAAGCCCATAATAGCCTGTTACCTATACTGAAGCACCCCCATAGCCTGCTACCTATACTGAAGCCCCCCATAGCCTGCTACCTATACTGAAGCCCCCCATAGCCTGTTACCTATACTGAAGCACCCCCATAGCCTGCTACCTATACTGAAGCCCCCCATAGCCTGCTACCTATACTGAAGCCCCCCATAGCCTGTTACCTATACTGAAGCACCCCCATAGCCTGTTACCTATACCGAAGCCCCCCATAGCCTGTTACCTATACTGAAGCACCCCCATAGCCTGCTACCTAAACTGAAGCCCCTAAGGCCTGCTACCTATACTGAAGCCCCCCATAGCCTGCTACCTATACTGAAGCACCCCCATAGCCTGCTACCTATACTGAAGCCCCCCATAGCCTGTTACCTATACTGAAGCACCCCCATAGCCTGCTAACTATTCCGAAGCCCCCATAGCCTGCTACCTATACTGAAGCCCCCCATAGCCTGTTACCTATACTGAAGCACCCCCATAGCCTGCTACCTATACTGAAGCCCCCCATAGCCTGCTACTTATACTGAAGCCCATAATAGCCTGTTACCTATACTGAAGCACCCCCATAGCCTGCTACCTATACTGAAGCCCCCCATAGCCTGCTACCTATACTGAAGCACCCCCATAGCCTGCTACCTATACTGAAGCCCCCCATAGCCTACTACCTATACTGAAGCCCCTCATAGCCTGTTACCTATACTGAAGCACCCCCATAGCCTGCTACCTATACTGAAGCCCCCCATAGCCTGTTACCTATACTGAAGTACCCCCATAGCCTGCTACCTATACTGAAGCCCCCCAAGGCCTGCTACCTATACTGAAGCCCCCCATAGCCTGCTACCTATACTGAATCCCCCTTACCCAGCTACTTATACTGAAGCCCCCCATAGCCTGCTAACTATACTGAAGCCCCCTATACCCTGCTACCTTTACTGAAGGCCCCTATACCCTGCTGTCTATACTGAAGCCCCCCATAGCCTGCTACCTATACTGAAGGCCCCTATACCCTGCTGCCTATACTGAAGGCCCCTATACCCTGCTACCTATACTGAAGGCCCCTATACCCTGATACCTATACTGAAGGCCCCTATACCCTGCTACTTATACTGAAGGCCCCTATACCCTGATACCTATACTGAAGGCCCCTATACCCTGATACCTATACAGAAGGCCCCTATACCCTGCTACCTATACTGAAGGCCCCTATACCCTGCTACCTATACTGAAGGCCCCTATACCCTGCTACCTATACTGAAGGCCCCTATACCCTGCTACCTATACTGAAGGCCCCTATACCCTGCTACCTATACTGAAGGCCCCTATACCCTGCTACCTATACTGAAGGCCCCTATACCCTGCTACCTATACTGAAGGCCCCTATACCCTGCTGCCTATACTGAAGGCCCCTATACCCTGCTGCCTATACTGAAGGCCCCTATACCCTGCTGCCTATACTGAAGGCCCCTATACCCTGCTGCCTATACTGAAGGCCCCTATACCCTGCTGCCTATACTGAAGGCCCCTATGGGGACAGGCAAAAATGGCGCACAGCGCCAATAGTGTCAGAATGGCGCTGCACTTAAAACGATATTTATCGTTTTATATATTTTTTTTAAGCCTAAGTGGTTAAGGTTCCCTTTAAGCCACCAAAAAGCAAGAATATACTCAAAATAATTTTGATAGTACTTTTTCACCTACTTTTTGGTACTTTTTCCATTGTAAGTAAAATGTTAGATACTCACCTAAGGGAAGCAGTGATGGCTCCAGCTGCACATTTTTGTCCGGAGCAAAAAGGGGCACGATGGCTGGCTGGTGGGGCCTGTTTGGGTGATCTAAATTGGTGTTTGTATGGCGAGCTCAGGTGATAAAATTAAGGCTAACTAGTTCAGCATTGAGACAAACTAAATGTAAACATCACAAACTCAGAGACTTTTGAGCAGAGCAGATTGTCCAAATGATGGTGCTATTATTAAAGAGGAGCTGTTAGGTATCGGGTCTCAGAGAAAAAAAACACACATATCAGTACCTAAATACTGGCTGTACTTACATTACATATGCATTTCACTGTCCAGGTTTGGATTTACCAGAATTTGTATATCGTATTTGCAGAGAATGATGCTCCTGACAGCTCATGGCAGGTTCCATGTTTGTCTGTCTCCTATGAAGCCAATTGTGATGTCATATCCTCCCTGCTTCCTGATGATTCGACTCACAAAAAATATCCTAATGGACAACACTACTGTGCAGTGAATATTAATTAGCCATGTGGCTAGGAACAATAGCGGACTCATGCAGTATACTCTAACGGAACATATGCCGTGATTTTTCAGTGCTGTGAGTTTAGGCTGCTGTTAGAAGCTGCTGTAACCTGAGCCTGTAACGTCTCACTGTGAAAGCAGCCTTAGGGCGTGATAGGGAAATGAAGGGGAGGACCCAAGGTAGTGCACTGGGGAGAAGAAGCAGCCCCAGAATGCTTTGCAGTATCTGTTATGCATCCTGCGGCCTCCTTAGGAGCTTTGGAATAACAGCCTTGCTGTTCAGCACACATCACAGTAATGGTGGCCATACATGGTACAATTTTTTCATACAATCTTACCATTTCTATGTAGTATAAGGGTAAATAAAGTGAATATACTGAAATGATAATTTAGGCAGTTACCTTATATTGCATAGAAATGGTAAGATTGTATGAAAAAATTGTACCATGTATGGCCACCATTAGAGAGATTTTTAACTTCAGTATTGCCTTTTTGGCTTCCTTCTAAACTGTTTAACACAGGAGAATAGAGGTTTAAATTAGCTTTTGCAGCCTGACAGTTACTCTTTAAAGAAAAGCTACCTACAGATGTACTTGGCTAGTTTGCTGGCATGCTTTAATCCTTACTTGGTAGAAAGCTGCTCCTGTGTGGACAGATCACAGACAAATCATTCCAGCCCCCAGCCTGTGTCTCAAGACTCTACAAGTAAGGGGAGGAAGGAGGGACAGAAGGGAGAGAAACACTAGGGGCCATATCTTATTGCTAAGCGCTGGTGAGTTTTTAATTTAGGTGATGGGAGCATCGCCTTTTCCTATTTAACGTAAGACCCCCCCCCCCCCCCCCGGGTGGAAAAGAACTCGCTTGGGCGATATAATTCCCCAGCAAGTTTTTTACGCGCTATGCCCTTTTAATGTCTCCAGGAAGCATGAGCATTAGCCTAAACCTGCAAAGAACATGCTAACGAACATCGTCGCCGCTGCATCTGGGGGTCTCCTTTAATAAGGAGACCCCAGAGCACCCTACAGGGCCACCGGAAATCTCTAAAGCCCCCCACGTAGCTGCACCGGGTGCCCCTGTCAATATATTGACATTGGCTCAGACAGTGGACCAATGGGAAGCCCCGGCAGGAGCTTCAAAGATGCTATGCCAGGGCTCCGATTCACAGAAATTACAGGGACTCATACACTGTAATTACGCAATGGGAAACTTGCGGCGAGAGGCGGCGGGTGACTAGCGGCGGTATGTATACTGACGGGGGTGCCCAGTGCAGCTACGGTGGGGGGAGGGGGCTACAGAGATGTGCGGCAACCCGACGGGGGCTCTGGGGGTCTCCTTTTTAAAAGAAACCCCTAGATGCAGTGGCGGAAGATGGTGGCGATGTTCGGCGGGTGTGAGAACTGAGGCTGTGGTGCTGAAGGACAGCACCACAGGGTAAAGCCTCACTTCCCGGTAAAAGGGAGCATCACTCAGGCTTTTAGGAGCATTTCGAGGGGCACAGTGATTCCCGGGGAGCAGTGCCCAATGTAGCGCCAGCCATGAAGAGGAGGAAAGGCTCTGAATCCTTTAGAGCCTTCCCGTTCCTCTCTGCATTCCCTCTGTCCACTGCGGGGCCCCGTTCAAATTTCCCGCCGGTTGGGCCTCCTTGAAAGTACTCGAGTCTCTGAGTATT
Organism: Hyperolius riggenbachi; assembly: GCF_040937935.1. NCBI lineage: Eukaryota > Metazoa > Chordata > Amphibia > Anura > Hyperoliidae > Hyperolius > Hyperolius riggenbachi. The sequence continues at coordinate 235,871,608 of NC_090656.1, forward strand.
TCCAAAGATGAACGGCTCCATACCGCGCTCTTATTCAAAAGCACTTGGAGATCTGACTACTTTCCATGGTCTTCCAAGGAAATCCAAAGACCTCTTTGACTTTAAAGTCGGAGGCTGGAACAGGGGGGCCCGGTGGTGGAACCAGGAGAGGCAGAAAGGAACAGAAAGGCAAAAGGGATCCAGAATCTTCATTCCTCTTAGGTGAGTATGCAACTTTTTTTGTTTTTTAGGTAGTTACAGTTGTCCTTTAACCTCCCTGGCGGTATGGCTATTTGTGAATTTTATGTTCTAAAAGTGGAGCAATTTTTTTGCACACTTTTAGACCCTAAAACCGGGAACAAATCATGCTGCTAGAGAGCCTACACCAACCCCAGCACTTACTCACCTCCCTGTGATTCAGCGCTGCAGTTCTCCCTCCATCTTCTGGGTGGCGCTGTAACCCCGTAGTGAGATTGCCACTGTTGTCACGACGACAGACGGCGATCTCACCAGAAGGATGCAGAGCCTCCGAGGACAGAAAGGAGAATGGCTGCCAGTGTGTGGATCCCGGGGAGGTGAGTTAAAATGTCCACTGTGTGCTATACTCTGCACAAGCATCCCGGCAGCTATCCCGAGTCAGGCTTGGAGTTAACGCTCCTGGCTTCTTTTTATCCACACCCAGCCTTATTCGGGACTACTGTCAGGGAGGTTAATGTGGTGTGTCATGCGGGAGAATTGCCCAGTCTTCACCTGTGTAAGTCCTTTTTTCCCTTCCTTTTATTTGGCTTGGCATGCTGTCAGGCTGACTGTTTATACCGGGATATCTGGTCAATCCATCACCGGCAAACGACCGAGTAATAGGGCTGCAGAATGGAACTGAGACTTTAATTAAATTACTTTTAATAAATGAGTCTATAAAATGTATAAATGATTGCCTTACTTGATAGTGATTTGTAAAGCAGTGCGGTGATGTGAAGGTGTGACATATTATTGACTGCGTTCTGCCGTTATCCGCATTAATCTACGTGGCAACGTGTCGCTTATACAGGCAGATTGCTCTGTAGACTGGTCACATGTCCCTGGAATCATTCTGACCTCTACTATGGGATGGAAAATTACGCTTATTGCCTCTGGTCCATGTATAGAAGCCAGTGGCGTACCTAGAAGGGTACCGGCATGGTTCATGTCATGGGCGCCACAGCATCATGGTGGCCAGGCCTGCCCCCCCTCCCTCGTGCTGCACCACCATACTGAGGGACGCCTCTCAATGCCTCTAACTACCCATAATGGGAGGCTATTTATGCTGAGGGACACCTCCCACCACCTACACTGGGGGGCAGCTCTCACTACCTCTAAATACCCATAAAGGGATATCTCTAATTACCTATACTGGGCGTTCCGTAAAATGCTAACTTTGTACGCAACACTAGCGCTTCTGTCTAGAGTGATCCCAGCCACAAGCAGAGAGCTTGTGGGTGTCGAGAAGCACGGAGGAGACATCAACGTTACAACATAAGGATCTTTGTCAATAAGCAAGACTGAATTTATGCTTTTAGTGCGCCGTCGTTGCCTTTAGTACGGCGTGTCTATGAGCCTTAAGGCTAGGCCAATGTTATTTTTGCTCCCCCTCCATGTGCAGCAGCCCCCTCCCATTCCATGTGCAGCCCCCTCTTCCATGTATATCATCCATGTACAGCAGTCCCCCCTCCCATTCCATGTGCAGCCCCCTCCTCCATGTGTAATATCCATGTACAGCAGCCCCTCCCATTCCATGTACATCCCCCTCTTCCATGTGTATCATTCATGTACAGCAGCCCCTCCCATTCCATGTGCAGCCCCCTCTTCCATGTGTAACATTCATGTACAGCAGCCCCTCCCATTCCATGCGCAGCCCCCTCTTCCATGTGTATCATTGATGTACAGCAGCCCCTCCCATTCCATGTGCAGCCCCCTCTTCCATGTGTAACATTCATGTACAGCAGCCCCTCCCATTCCATGTGCAGCCCCCTCTTCCATGTGTATCATCCATGCACAGCAGCCTTTCTGTTTTCATGTACAGCTCTTTTGGGCAGGAGCCTCCCTCTTCTATGTGCTATTGCCCATTCACAGCAACTCTTTTCAATTTGCAGCCTCTTCCTCCATATGTAGCAACCACTCCTCCATGTCTAGTTGCCCCTCCTTCCATGTTCAGCTGCCCCTCTTCTGTGTCCAGCCCACCCTTGGGCTGCAGCTGCCCAAAGCCCGGTCCTTTGGGGCCTTCCCAGAAATCCTGCCCTGTCAATAAGCCCCATAGTACCTTTACTTCAATAAAAGTTTTTTTTTTTTTTTTTAACAACAAACTTTAATATTGAATTTTCAAAGTTATAGCCACACTATCCCCAACCTACTTTAGATGCACCTCTTCCCAGCCGACGGCGTTCTCCTATTTAAAAATCATAATTCTTACGTAAAAAAATGCTACTGAAATAAAACCTATTTGGGAAAAAAAAAGGTCTTAACGCCTCTGGGAAAGTCGCGGCTACAAAATCCAGATAGAATCAACATTAGCTGAGAGGAGCGCGGCGTAACATCACCGCGCATTGTAATGAACATTGGCACCCAATTAAGTGGGAGATATCAGAGCGCTTCAAAGATCCACTTATGTACAGACTAGATCAAAGTTGTCTGTCAATTGTGTTTGAAGAGATAAAAACATATTCAGCGCTCTGCCATTTTCTCTGCCTGTCTTTTAAAGTCGACGGATCCTTAAGAGTTCTGACAACTCGCAGTGACTAGCCATCAGCGGCGTGGTGGGCGGAACGCTGAGGCGCAGTGACAGCAGTTACGCAACTTATTTTTTTTTTGTTCCTGTGCGTAATTCCTCCCCCCTCCCATCCCTTTGAAGTAGCATTTAAGGTCTTTGATTACTGTATTCTATTTTAGTGATAATACAATGTTAAGTGTTGCATCAAGATGTCTTAATACGTCGGATGAGGAAGATTGGAACAAGTTGGTAAAAAGTGATGATGATTAACAAGAAATGTTCACAATGTAAAGTACTGGCAGTTCTCACATAAAGCGAACCTAAAGTGCAATTAAAACGTATGAGATGATGAATTTTATGTGTAGTACAGCTAAGAAATAGAGCAATAGTATCAAAGAAGTGAATCCCGTATTGCTTTCCAGTACAGGAAGAGTGAAAAAAAAATTGAGATGCTATCTATGCAAAAGAGCTTCTCTGCATTCTCAACTTGGGTCAGGTACAGTGCTGTTTGCTAAAGCAATTAAACATTAAGGCGGATCCGAGATGAAAAACTAACTATAACAAGTAACTTGTCTATATATGGTAGCTAAAGTTTAGATTAAAGTTTACACAGCAAATCTAGCAGCAAACAGCTTCAAAAGTTTATGATTATTTATTCCTGTGATACAATGACAGCAGCCATGTTCTGTGTGTCACATTGTCACAGGCAGGGGAGTAGCAATAGGGGTTGCAGAGGTAGCGACTGCATGGGGGCCCTTGGGCCAGAGGGGCCTGGAAGGGACATCCCTCAACTACAGTATTAGCTCTCTATTAATCCTGTGCTCAGAATAATCACTTCTATAGATACATTGAATAGTGGTAATCATTAAAAAAACTGTTCCTCACCCCTTTCTTGCACCTGGAGATGCTATCAGCTTGCCTGTGTATAAATTCAGTCCCCTCTCCTCCTCCCTCCTTCCCTCTACCTCTGAAATCTCTGGCTAGTAACCTCCTCATCCTCCTGCCCAGACTGAGCTCCCATAAGCCCTTGCTACAGTGCCAAGGCACTCTGGAGAAGCTGTGGACGGGGCTTGTTTAGTTTATAGGGAATTAGAGTATTAAAACAAAACAAAAAAGTATTTGGCTTGAGGAATGCCCTATAAACTTTATGAAAGGAACACAATTATGCAATGGGCCTGATTCACAAAGCGGTGCTAACAGTTAGCACGCTGGTGAAATGCCCCTTATCACGCCTAAACTCAGTTTAGGCATGATAAGTTTAGGCGTGATAAGTTTAGGCGTGATAAGTTTAGGCGTGAAAAGTTTAGGCATGATAACTATAGCACCAACTGGGTTAGCACCGCAGTGCGCAGCTGATCAAAAGTTTTGCGCTAGCAAAGTCTGGTGCGCGAAACGAAAGAGTATAATGGCGCTGCTTTGCGCGCGATCTAAACTTATCTAAACTTATCATGCCTAAACTTATCATGCTTAAACTGAGTTTAGGCGTGATAAAATGGTTATCACTCCTAAAGTCTTTAACTGGGTTTAACTTTGTGAATCGAGCCCAATGAGTAAAAGTTTATTTTGGATCCACTTTAAAGAAACTGTCAGAGACAGATTTAGATAAGGTTTTACTGCAGGAACGTATAAAGGGTCTTCACTTCTGCTTTGTTTTATAGTTTAAAATAGAAAGTGTGGTTTGTAAACTGGAAACATGACAGTATGATGCAATGTTATAAAAAAAAAGCTATATAACTGAAAATAAAAATATGAGACTCTTTTCTTTGCTACTAATGTTGTATTTAGTATCCATACTACACATAAAATTCATTAAATCATAAAGTTTTGGTTTTTTTTCACTTCAGTGTCACTTTAACCACGTGGGAGAGTAGCCAGGCCAGTCCGCCCATGAGGCGGGGTGAAACTTTTGCCTCAGGCGGCACTTCTGGGGGGGCGGCAGCCGCCCGTCCGTGGGTGTAAGGGGCTGCCGAGCTGGAGGGGATAGCGGGCAGGAAGGGGGTATTGGGCCTAGCGGCGGGGAGGGGCGTCGGACCCCCCCCCCTCCCTCGCCTGGGTCTCCCGTCCTCCGCTCCCCTCCAGCTTTAAAAAGTTAAGTTGCCGCAGCTATTATAAGAGGCATGGGCAGGGATCACTCACCTCTTCCGCATTCCAACGTGCGCTCCACTGACCTCACTTCCTGTAACGCCGCCCACTGTATTGTAAGTGGACGGCGTTACAGGAAGTGAGGTCAGTGGAGCGCACGTTGGAACGCGGAAGAGGTGAGTAATCCCCGCCCGTGCCTCTTACAATAGCTGCAGCAACTTAACTTTTTAAAGCTGGAGGGGAGCGGAGGACCGGGGACCCAGGCGGGGAGGGGGGGGGGGGTCCGACGCCCCTCCCCGCCGCTAGGCCCAATACCCCCTTCCTGCCCGCTATCCCCCCCCAGCTCGGCGGCCCCTTACACCCACGGCTTGGGGGGGGGGGGGGGGGGCGATTTCTTTAAAGTTTGCCTCAGGCGGCAAAAAGTCTAGGGCCGGGCCTGAGAGTAGCGATGAGCTTTCGAATACAGTGGAATTCCCATTTCCAAATTTCCAATCGGAAATCGCCTTTCCCCAGCGGAAATTGGTAATGGGTAATCTGAAATTGGAATTCCGCAAAATGCCACATTACTGAGAGCGGTACTTCTAAATGCCAAAAGTCAGAATTTTTAGGCAAATCAGAGACGTATGAAGTGGACCGTGGTTGGCAATCAAAATTGTGTATTATACATCATGGCGTACATCCTCAGCAGCACATAGCGGATGCCGCAAATAACTATTTTGTTTTCAAAATTACCTAACTGTATTATTAACAAAAAATATGCAAAATGAAGTGAATGCGACGGGGAAACCGTGGAATCCCAGTGACCTACTTTGGGCTTGATTCACTAAAGTGTGATAACTGTTATCACGGTCGCGCTATTCGATTCGTGCGAGTTTGCCACGATTTTCTCATGTCATTGTTTTTCGCGTGCGCGCACTAACGTGAATTTTAGCAAGCACTAAACTTCACGTTCGCACTAACGCAAGCTAAAATTTGCATTAACGCGCGCGCAAAAACTTGCACACGGAAAAAATAATTACTGCAAAAATCGCTGCAAACTCGCATGAATCGCATAGCGCGGCCGTGATAACAGTTATCACACTGAATCAAGCCCTTTCTGTCCAGCAGGGAGTACGTCGCTGAGCAAGGGGCAGCGACAGAGTGCGGGTGGAGGGGTCAGCGATATGCATATGAACCTGTTGACGCACTCTGCCGCAGGGTCATATGACTAATGTTTTGTGCGTTGCGGCACGATGGAGGCGGAGCACCGCAAATGTAAAACTGGCCTAAAGTGAACCACAGCAAAATGTCATGTTTAAAAAACATCATTCTTTAAAACTTTAAAAGCAATTGTTTTGCCCAAACGTTTTCTCGCTGTTTATGTAAAAAATCCTTTATGACAAGTGATGCAAAGCTACAAATAGATGACATGAAATCAGTTCAATTTAAAAATTGTAATGACGTGTAGTCATAACTGCAAAATTTTAGGTGAGATTTTGCAGAAGTGAAATTAGCACATTATGATCGTCACTAGCGGGCAGAAGTCTGGCCACGTGCATGAAAAAGGGGTGTGAGGAAAAATACCTGTTTTCATTGATAAAATTATCATTAATATCTACTGATATTCTTCATTTTAAAAGTGTAAATAGTGTAAATTATCGTAATACAATATTAGTAAGTATATATAAAACAATATTTTACTACAACTTACCAGTGCTGGTCGTAATGGAAAAATATACGCTTATGGATCGTTACGCGTAATTGTAATCTATTCTATTACGCATTACGCAATTACGGTTACGGCGTAGTAAATTATCTACGGGTCACCATTGTAATTACACGTTAACGTTACGCAGTTACGCGTAAGGATACCGTAATGTGGGCGCTTACGCTACGATATTACGCTTAGTGCCCTAATACCTATTAACGCGTACGTTTTGACGCATGCACGGCTGATGTGTACGCAATGGACGTCACTGTGAATGACACAGTATGCGGCAAAACGTACGCGTACGCATGCGTTCCGGGCACGCCCAGCTTCAAAGCCTATTGGTTGCTTAGAATGTAGCTCCCAACCAAACATGTTGACTGATTGGCTACTCTTAGAAAAGGGGAGTTGTACATTAGTAATTACGCATACAATTAAGCGTAATTTAGCGTAAAAATTACGCATACCTACGCAATTACGGTAGGCGGCGTAATTACCATAACGCTTTACGGCTTACGCGTACATAATTACGCGTAAGACCGTAAGCTACGCGTAATGCTTACGCGTAAAATTATAGTAAATTACGACGCCTAATTACGTGCATGCGTAATTTCGGCCCAGCACTGCAATTTACCCTAATCCTAATCTCACACAGAACCCTCCTCCTTGACACCTAACCCTAAACCCCCCTTCAGACGCCTAACCCTAAACCCCACTTCCTGACAGATAACCCTAAAAACCCCCTTCCTGACACCTAACCCTAAACCCCCCTTCCTGACGCCTAACCCTAAACCCCCCTTTCCTAACCTTTTAATGTTCAAAACGATACATTTCAAAACAATTTTCAAAAATGAAAAATGTATAAATACAAAATATTAAAAAATGTCAAAATCTATAACGTTATTAGAACGATAATTCTGCAGCAACATTTCTGCTTTGGGCACCCACCTATAGCCGATATTTGCATTAGTGCCTATGGAGGAGTCTAATCCGTTCATTAGCTGGTGGATCGCTTAGGCTGCCATACCGATTCATTTGCTCACATGTGTGTCAGAGGACAATTATAATAAATATAAGCATGTGATTTGGGGGGATATTTATGCTCCCACGGTGCATTGTAGACCTGAGCAATCGTTGTACTCTAATAGTCTCTGTATTATTGATGATCCGCTTTATGGACGTTCCGTTACAGATGGACACAGGCCAAGACGGATAGCTGTTAGCGGTATTGCATGAGATGATTAGCACGCACATTGATACATTTCCGCGGAAGATGCATGTCTCGCCGCACGCGGTAATGGATGAGCCGAGGCGCAGCTCCGATGACTTTTTCCCAGCAGCCTCGGCCCCGGCGTCTCAACACGTGAGTCCCTGTCATTTCTCATTCTGGTGGGATAGGCAGGAGTTTGCCGTGTGCTATGGATTTATTGCTAATGACCATTTCTCAAGTGGATATTCAGCAGGCGATGAGCATGGATCTCGCCACGGCAGAGGTGTGTGAATAATTGCAGATCGTTCCAAACGCTAATTCCTCACGTCCGTCTGCCTGCAGCGCACGCCACCATCCCTTCTGTAACGTGTGTGTGTGAAATCCTCATAATGGCGTACAGTATATGTCAGGGAGAGCATGTGCTCTGTCTGTCTGTCTGTCTGTCTGTCTGCCTGCCTCTCTATCTATCTATCTATCTATCTATCTATCTATCTATCTATCTGTGTCTCTCTGTTTGGCCTATCTATCTATCTGTCTATCTATCTATCTATCTGTCTGTGTGTCTCTGTCTGGCCTATCTATCTATCTATCTATCTATCTATCTATCTATCTATCTATCTATCTATCTGTCTGTGTCTCTCTGTCTGGCCTATCTATCTATCTATCTATCTATCTATCTATCTATCTATCTGTCTGTATGCTGTCTGTCGGTCTATCTGTCTATCTGTATATCTGTCTGCCAGTATATCTATCTATCTATCTATCTATCTATCTATCTAACTGTCTGTCTGTCTGTCTGTCTGTCTGTCTGCCTGCATGTCTGTCTATCTACAGTATCTATCGATCGATCGATCGATCGATCGATCGAACGATCTGTCTGTCTGTCTGTTTATCTGTCTGTCTGTCTGTTTATCTATCTGTCTGTCTGTCTGTCTGTCTGTCTGCCTATCTGTCTGTTCATCTGTCCGTCTATCTATCTGATCCCCCGAATGCTGGGTACATATTGCACCGATGCCGCATCCTTCACCCGCTTTACCTTAATTTGATAAAAACGATTAGTTGTAAAGGGGCCCATACACTGGTCAATTTCAGCCATCGATCGATTCTATGGAATCGATTGGTCGATCGATCGATTTGCGTCTGATTTCGATCTATTTGATCTATCTGACAGGATGGAAAATCGAGGTCGATCTGCTGCTGACAGCAGATCCATGGCCCATAGAGTTGCTTTGGATCTAAAGGTGCTCCTACACTAACTTGATTTCCCGCCTATAGACAGCAAATTCGATCACTGTGATGGAATCTGCTGTGAAATCGATAACGTATATGTGGACCAACTGACCAATTTCCATCTGAAATCGATCGATTCCATCGATCCGTGCAGGCAGAAAATTTTGCTCGATCCACAGCGGGTCGGGAGAGCGTCGTAAGGGGTGTTGGATTTGGCGCAGCAATAATCTCACCTGTCCCGCTAGCGCGAGTCCCGGGTCCGTGCTGTTCCTCTCTCCAGCTGGTCTTCATCTTTTCTGCACTTCCTGTCCCGTCCTGTGAGAAGGGAAGTTCAAACAGTAGAGGGCCCTCTACCCCTTCTGACAGGACAGGAAGTGCTGAGAAGATGATGAAGGCCAGCCGGGACAGGTAATGTATTGCTGCTGGGGGGGGGGAAGCAGGCAGAAGCGGCAGCTCCACAGATTGTAAATCGATTTCATGCTGAAATCAATTCAAAATGTGTGTGCAGTGTATAGGCAGCCACTAGATCCCTCTCTGATCAAATTCGATCAGAGAAGGCTCTATCTGTTGGTCGATCTGGTGGCAATCGACCGGTGTATGGTGGTCTTAACCTCCTTAGCAGTAACCCCAAGCTAGGGTCGGGGCGGAAAACCGCAGCTCATAGGCGGTAATCCTGACCTCTGCTCGGGGTAGCTGCCGGAGGCTTTATGCAGAGCAATGCCCGCAGCGGGAGCGTTTCCACATACCTCCCAGGGATCTCGACGTCGGACGCCATTCTTCTTCCTCTCCTCCGGGGCTCTGTTTCCTCCTAGTTAGATTGCCGTCTGTCATCATGACAACAGCCGGCAATCTCACTTTAGAGTTGCAGCGCCACCCGGAGGATGGAGGCATAACTGCAGCGCTGGAGACAGGGAGGTGAGTGATTACTGGGGCTGTGCAGATCTTCCTGGCAGCAAGATTTTTTTTTCAGGTTTTAGGGTCTGAAAGGGTTCAAAAAAATTGTACTGCTTTTAAACCCTAAATTCCGGAAAGAATCGTACCGCCAAGGGGGTTAATGGTCCAATAATGCATTTAGATCGAATTCCAATATTCAAATTCCTTGTGTGTGGCACACATCAGATAGATTCCTGTCAGATTAGACTTGACAGACATCTGACATAAATCTATCTGATGGTCGAATCTGCAACAAATCTATCAGTGTATGGCCACCTTTAGACTGAAAGAGTGTTTTTTTTTCAATTTTCATTATTATTGGAGCGATAAATCTGATCAAATTTCCACTTTTTGCAGTAAAAATTGTTCGGGAGCGGCAGAAATTTCGGTACAATTTTTCAGAAAACTGAGGCCGGATTTACACCAGCAACCTGCGTTTTGGATGCGGTGCCATTGAATGAACAAACAAAACAAACAAAAAAAAACGCATTTGGAAATACCGCCGGCAATGCGCAGTATAGTAACTCTTGGCGAGAAACCAACCTATAAGTGAGGCTCCCCAGCGCTGACTTCCTGTGGCCCAAATACGAATTGCACAGAAGTGTACTGAAAAAATACGCTTCCGAGCATGTGCACCACAATGCGAACCCAACATTTTTTAAAATAAGTATATGGCCATTGACTTCCGATCACTGTACGCCGTCGCGGATGTTGAACGGTAACACGCCGATGCTTTTGCATCAGATCGGATGCTTCCGGTGCATCACATCCAATCTGAAATGACTTTCCTTGCTTTAGCGTTACCCTGCGTCAAAAAAGGTTAACGCACCACTTTGAAATTTGAGTTTCTTGATTTATAGACCACAGCAATTTTTTCAGCCTTGTTAACCCTTTGCACTCGTATGTCCCACATAGCCCCATACGTGCCCCCCCCAGCCCTATACCTTTTTTCCTCCATCAGCGCTAGAAGGAAGTGACATTTAGATTTAAATGTCACTTCCTTTTTCTTTCCTGTTTTTCTTGCAAAGTTCTAGAAATAATGAATGGCATCCTATGGGATGGACTGGGGAAGGGTGTAAATAGTAGCCAGTTTTATTGCTAATCTGCCCAATCGAAATACCAAAGATTGCATTGTGTGTAGGACAGTAAGACCGGGGTGGCGGGCATAAAACCACCGATTATTGCGAAACTTGCTCACGCAGGCCCGGATTACACCCAGGAAACTGTTTTACAATTTACCATACCTTGGCTTTCTCCTCTGCTACCAGCCAATAGAAGATGCCAAACTGTCCAAATAAGGTATCAAATTAAACGTTATAGGGCTTGATTCACAAAGCGGTGCTAACTGTTAGCACGCCTGTGAAAACCCCCTTGGCACGTCTAAACGAGCTTTTCGCCCGCAAAACTTTACGCGCGCAAAACTTTATGCGCGTAAAACTTTACGCGCGCACTGCACAGAGCGCAGGGCGCTTCGCACGAAGTGCCCATTAAAGCCTATGGGACTTTGCGCACACAAAACTTTGTGCGCGGTACTTAGCGCGCGATCTGATTGAGAAATCCGTTGCTAACCTACTTAGCACCCTGGTTAGCATGTCTAAAGACTTTAGACGTGTGAAGTAGGTTAGCACCGCATAGTGAATCAAGCCCGTAATGTGTTCTTTACAATAAGATATACCATGTTACTGTGTTATGTTCCATGTTAAAATGGGGGAGAGAGTAAGAGGGAGAGCGCATTTCTTAAAAAAAAAAAAAACTCAGAGCAGAAACGACTTCCTGTAGGAAAGAACTCCGAGTGGAAAGGGTTAATCCTTTTTTTTTTCATAATTGGTGAAAAATTGAACACAGGTATGTGAAACATTGGTCAGATTTTTCAAAAGTTCCAATTAATTAAAAAAATAATAATAATAATTAGTACTTCTCGAATTGAAAAAAAAAACATAACAAATTGTACTGTACGGTGTGTGTGCCTAACTTTACAGTGATAAAAACAAACAAACAAACAAAACAAACACCCAGACTAGTTGTATGAAGGATTGGGAATCTACATACATGTTTGTCTCATCATGCCACGACAGGTACTCTTTACGTTTTGACACGAACAGCGCTGAGATACATCTACGCCTGCCTGTCTCTCCTCCGAATCTCCCACAACTAGCCAGCCAGTGACTTTGTCTCTTCTGACAAACCTCATTGAGTGAATGTAATTAGGCTGCCTTTAAAATCCATTTAGTGTGATTTCATGCCATAGGCTAAAATGCCAGTCTATTAAAAAGACTTGCTAACATTATCACCACCTAAACGGCAGTAAAAAGCCTTGCATTATGCACATTTTAATGTCCCATCATATATATATTTATACATCTTACTCAGCAGACTTGGCCCTGTGTACCTAGATGGCGATTAGCATAGTAAAGGGCAGAAATGTACATTTTCAGAGCCAGACGAGTCCTCTGCGGTTCCTGTCTGCCACTCCGGTACACTCTGTCTGCATAAAAAAACATTCCGGTCGTCAAGGAAACATACTGTCTGCTGATTTTGTATTAACTGATGTTTGGTTTACTTTCTTAGGCAATGCTAGATGCTGCCTATGGCCCAAATAGGAGTAACAGTGACAATTGCTTGACAACTAATTCTGGGGATTTTTTTTTTATGTACACTATACTGTATAGCGAATCGGGAAATTGGGGCGTCCACTTTTCTTATGGTAGTGGGCGGTGCCATCAGGGGCGTTGCTTGGATCTTAAAAGATCTGGGGTACTTTTAGGCAGCCAAAAAATGGGTGGGGCCATGCACCATAACGTGGACATGGCCATGGGTCGAGTCAAATTTACATTAACCTAAAGAGGAACTCCAGTGAACATTTTAGTGTTGGCAGGTGATGTAGCTGCTGCATGGTTTTTGGCAGTTGGAAACAGCTGTAAACAGCTATTTCCCACAATGCAATAAGGTTCACAGACAGGAAACTGCAAAAAAAGTATGTACTTTTCTTGTGGGAGGGGTTTCTTGTGGGAGGGGTTTCACCACAATATCAGTCACACAGCGCCCCCTGATGGTCTGTTTGTGAAAAGGAATAGATTTCTCATGTAAAAGGGGGTTTTAGCTACTGATTGGGATAAAGTTCAATTTTTGGTCTGAGTTTCTCTTTAGCAGCGGTCTAATTAAGCCTGCCCCGTAAAATGTTGGTTGAAGCACCCTCTCAATTAATACAAAAAAAGAAAGAAAGAAATGCAGCATATCATATAAATAGGCAGTGCCACTTAAACATAACTAGCAGGCAGCCCGCCCAGCAGAAAGCCAGACCAGCCTTACCTGGCTTCTGAGTTGGCTGGTCTGGCTTTCTGCTGGGCGGGCTGCCTGCTGCCAGGCTGTCTGGCACTCCCCTCATAGTATTCCCTAACCTAGTGGACTCCCTCCCATGTTCCTGCTGGCTTCCCATTGAGGCGCCACAACTCCCAGCATGCCTATTGATGCACCACAGCTCCCAGCATGCTCGCCACTGAGGCATCACAGCTCCCACCAAACCCCCATAGAGGATCCACAGCTCTGACTCTGCCTGGGGGACACCCAGGGCACCCCAGTACAGATCCGTGGCACGTGCCACTGATGTTTGGGGCTAGCGACGCTCCTGGGTGCCATTATAAATAGCGGCTATGGGCTTGATTCACAAAGCCGTGATAAATGCTATTACAACTGTGATATGCTTAGCGCGGGGGTTAGCGCGCCTACAGATTTGCGTGCATAATAGTAAAGGTTTGTGCGCATTGACTTCCCTGTTCACTCGCTAAAATATGTATTAGCGTGTGAACGGGGAAAGTTAATGAGCGCAAACCTTTACTTTTATGCGTGCAGACCTGTACATGCGTTAACCCCCACGCTAAGCATATCACGGCCGTGATAGCATTTATCCCGGCTTTGTGAATCAAGCCCATAGTGGAAAATGTTGGCTCCTGATAAATTGCAAATTATACAGTAAGGGTGTTTGATAAATAGCAAATGTCACACCAGAGGTGCACACACTTTTTCGGTCAAGGGCCGGGTCAACATACTTCAGACTGCCGGGGGGCCGGAACATACAGTACATAAAACATTGAATCTAGGTATTGATTCCCCCCAATCATTAGGGATGCTCATTCGGATTCCGCAGAAATGTAATTTCCGAAAATCCGATCGGAAATTGCATTTCCGCATCGGAATGCGGAAATCGGTAATGCAAGTGTCTAAGACGGATTTCCGCCGGAAATCCCGGAAATTTCCGCCGGAAATCGCGGAAATTCCACCCGACTTTAACATCGATTTTCTCAAAAACTATAAGGTCTTTTTGAAAACTCTTTTTTTTTGCATCTTGTTCACAAGATTCAGTTTAATAAACCCTGAAAATTTGGTGTTTCTAGGACTTAAGGGGGCTTTGCTATTAACCACTAAAGTCGGCGGATTTTTACTGTAATGTAAAATGCAGAAAATGGCCAGATGCAGATTTTCTGCATTTTACATTACAGTAAAAATCCGCCGACATTAGCGGTTAATAGCAAAGCCCCCTTAAGTCCTAGAAACACCAACTTTTCAGGGTTTATTAAACACGATCTTTTGAACAAGATGCAAAAAAGGTTTTCAAAAACACCTTATAGTTTTTGAGAAAATCGATGTTAAAGTCGGGTGAAATTTCCGCGATTTCCGGCGGAAATTCCGCATTGGAATGCGGAAATTGGTAGCGGAAAGCGGAAATGGTAATTGGTACATGACGGAATGTGGATTTACCGGGGAATCGGAAATTGGCATTCCGACCATCCCTACCAATCATGCCTGGAGGAGAACTCCCAGCAGCAGCCATTCAGTCATGTGCGCCCGAGGAATGTCTTTGTGCACCAGACAGTGAAGCCTACCCAGGTGACAACCTGCCGTCCAGTGTTAGCAGGTCACCAGTGTGACCTGATGCAGAAGTGGATTGGAAGCCAGCGAATGACTGCTCGCTGGCTTCCACAGTATGTACATGGGTGGTGCCAGCACTGCTATTCAATATGTGGGCCACCGATATTTAAGGGTGCAGTGGGCCACATCTATAAGTTATACATTTTAGTTTGGGGGGGCAGTAAAAAAGCCTCGGGGGGGGGCGCATTCACCAACCGGGCCTAAGTTTGAGGACCACTGTGTCAAACCATGGGCTTGATTCACTAAACCATGATAACTCATAGCTGGATTAGCCATAGCGTTTTCGCAAGCGTTTTCACATGCGTTTTTGCGCGCAATAGCAAAAAATGTGCACTAAACACAAAGACGCTTGCGAAGACGCTAGTGCGGCCGTGCTATGAGTTATCACGGTTTAGTGAATCGAGCCCATTATCCGCTAATTCTAATAGCGCCTATGGTGGGCGTAAATATATGTGTAATTATGAATGCTTACAATTACATACAAAATGAATTAAGTTTTTCCCTGAAATTTCACATGACGATTACAATGCGTAATTTCAAATTATGATGCGCAATTACACATTGGCGTAATTTCTGCTCATCACTAAGTGGGACGTTGCACTGTGATGCAACCTTAAAGTCGCAACGCAACATTACAAAGCAACACTACAACAAAAGTGGTAAGGCACATTAATGCTGCGTTGCCATCCAATACAGTAAGTACAGTTAGTAGGTAGGTAAAAACATACAGGCAATGAAAAGTATGCTTCCCTGTAAAAGTGCGTTACCATAACGCTAAATGTTACAATGTGACGCTAACGTCGCACTGTGAAAGTTGCAAAGCCTCAATTATGCAGTGCGGTAAGCTTCGTTGTAATGTTTTTATAACGTGGGATCATGATGTCCCACTGTGAACCTAGCCTCAAAGGGAGTCTGAAGTGTCAGTAAAAAACAAAAAAAAAATAAAAAATAGTTACTTACCTGAGGAGATGGAAGGCTCTGGGTCCTATAGAGCCTTCTCATTACTCCTACGCTGTCCACGTTCCAGCGCTGGCTCCAGGGTCAGCTCTAGACCTTTCGCTGTCTGAAGCAAACTTGTGAGGATGTGCCCCCCTTCTTCCCTCGATTTGGAATGAACGCACAGCACCCAACAATTTACTCTGATAAATTTAAAGTTCTCAACATGACATGCTGCATCTCCCCACAATAGCACTCCATCCTCCACAGTCAGGACAGCAGTGCCACTTCCTCCTATATGCTGTGCAAGTCTCCTGCCTTCCCCTCCTCACTCACTGTCAGACTCCTCACACAGCACAATAAGCTGATTTTCCCTAATGATGACCTCTTCACCTCGCTCTCCTCTCGCTTACCTTCCTACTCTGGCTGCATGCTGTTGGTATAAACACAGTACAAACATGCTGCCCCTGTAACCTCTGCTGCCTGATGGAAATGTTTCACCTTGCTTCATGAGAGAACCAGCTCTGGCTGGATATCGTCAGCAATCTCCCATGGATAGGTTGGAGACTGCTCACTTCCGCTGCTGAGGAAAGCTTCGACAATCTTCAGGAGCCTGAGTGCTCCCAAAGACGGGCCACTCTGTACTGCGGCCTTTCTTGCACATTGCGCAGTGTGGAGCCGCCCATCTCCAGAAGGACTCGGGATGCCAAAGATTACCAAAACCTCCAGCAGTGGTGGAAGTGACCCATTGGTTCGGAAACTGCTATGGGGTGCCAGCGGTGGTACGCGGACACCGTAGGAGGAACGGGACGGCTCTATAGGACCCTGAGGCTTCCCTCTCCTTAGGGGAGTATCTTTTTTTTTCTTGTTTTGTTTTTCAATGACGCTTCAGATTCCCTTTAAAGGAAACCTGCGGTGAAAGCGACATGGAGGCTGCCATATTTATTTCCTTGTAAACAAAGCTAATTGCCCGGCAGCTCTGTTGCTCTTTTAGTATAAGTACTAGTGTCTGAGTCAAAATCCTAGAACAAGCATATGGCTAATCCAGTAAAACTCTCACTCAGGGTTTGTTCACACTTCAGGCATTTTCAGTTTTTTTTTTCGTCTGCCTGTGCTTTTTAACCCCCCTCCCCCCCAACCGCACGGCCAATGAATGTGTATGAGAAGGTTCATATCAGCGCGGGCCGTGCGCGGTGCGGCTAGGAAAGCGGAGCATGTTCCATTTTTGTGGCGATTCCGTCTCAAAAGAAATCATTGAACGCATATAAAAATGCGCAATAAGGCGATTGCGCTCACGTTTTTAAGAATAAATACATTGTATTTATTCTTTTCCAAGTCAAAGAGTTCACTTCCTGACTTGCATCAGGGAGTGAATTACAAAACCACTCGGAAAAAAACGCTTAGAAAACTGCTAAGCACAAAAATAAATCGCCCACCCAAGCGCCAGGAATCGGGAAAAAAGAAAGCCTCAAAAACAGCCCAGCGTGGACAGACACACAAACAGAATGCAATGTGAACACGGCCTCACTCTCACCTCAGGTTCCCTTTACAGAGGACCTAGGAATGAGCATAGCGCTGCTTATTTAGCTCCCGTGCAAGCGCATCCTCCTCGCGCATACAGACCTGTGAGTGTGCATACATCTCATATAAACAGATTCTCCACGGTGTACGTTGTTAACAAGACATTTAATGTAATCTCCAGTAGTGATGCTCAAATACCCCTTTTTAAAATTCGAGTTTGGTCGAATTCGAATAGTAAATTATTCGAGGTCAGTCGAATATTCGAGTCGAATAATTTTTACTATTCGATTCGACCTCGGACTTCGAGCTCACTATTCGAGTCGGTATTCGAGCTAACTATTCGAGCTGACTATTCGAATTGGCCTTAAATAGCTTCCAACACTTGTTTTGAGGGTGAATGATGCAAGAAACCTCTTTTTTTCCAAGTAACAACAGCAAGTGATTATGTGGGGATGTTCCTTTAAAAAAAAATGTGGAAAGAGAAGTTGTGTCCTTAATTTTGTTCAGTAGTGTTACTGTATATACTTGTTCTTCTTCTTCTTTATCTTTCTTCTTCTTCTTCTCGATCTTCTTCTTCTATATCTTCTTCTTCTTCTTCTACATCTTCTTCTTCTTCTTCTATATTGTCTTCTTCATCTTCTTCTTCTTCTTCTTCTTCTTCTTCTTCTTCTTCTTCTTCTTCTTCTTCTTCTTCTTCTTCTTCTTCTTCTTCTTCTTCTTCATCTTCTTCTTCTTCTTCTTCTTCATCTTCTTCTTCTTCTTCTTCTTCATCTTCTTCTTCTTCTTCTTCATCTTCTTCTTCTTCATCTTCTTCATCTTCTTCTTCTTTTTCATCTTCTTCTTCATCTTCATCTTCATCTTCTTCTTCTTCTTCATCTTCATCTTCTCCTTCCTTTTCAATATCGTCTTCTTCTTCTTCACGTATTTCTCTTTTCAATTTTTTTTTTAAAGAAATGCAGCTATTTTTGAGCGTAACAAATAGCTGGTGGGCGCACGCATGTTGGAAGCGCCATTGTATGTGCTCCCTGGCAGTGGAAACACAAAGACAGCAGGAGGTAAATTCAGCAGCAGGAGGAGGAGGATGAGTGTGTGGCAGCAGGCAGTCAATGAGGCAGGCAGCTCGCCGTGACATAATAGCCCTGGTACCTAGCGGTGATACCAGGGCTGTAAATAAACACAACAGGAGGTCCCAGACAGCGGTCGTGCAGCCCACATTGTGTCCAATACACAACTGGGACAACACAGTTTTCAACCCGGGCACCTCAGAAAAATTAAACCTTTTTTTTTTTTTTTAATGGTTTGTTTGGTTTTGGTTTTGCAACCAATATAGCTATTGTTTGACGTAATAGCTGGTGGCAGAGTGGCAGCAGAAGGTAAATCATCTGTGTACCCTGGCAGTGGGAAACACAGACAGACAGCAGCAGCAGGAGGAGGAATGGAGGAGTAGGCGAGCAGCTATTGTTTGACGTAATAGCTGGTGGCAGAGTGGCAGCAGAAGGTAAATCATCTGTGTACCCTGGCAGTGGGAAACACAGACAGACAGCAGCAGCAGCAGCAGGAGGAGGTATGGAGGAGCAGTGTGAGTGTGGCAGCAGGTAGGCAGCGTGACATAATAGCCCTGGTACCTAGCGGTGATACCAGGGCTGTAAATAAACACAACAGGAGGTCCCAGACAGCGGTCGTGCAGCCCACATTGTGTCCAATACACAACTGGGACAACACAGTTTTCAACCCGGGCACCTCAGAAAAATTAAACCTTTTTTTTTTTTTTTAATGGTTTGTTTGGTTTTGGTTTTGCAACCAATATAGCTATTGTTTGACGTAATAGCTGGTGGCAGAGTGGCAGCAGAAGGTAAATCATCTGTGTACCCTGGCAGTGGGAAACACAGACAGGAAGCAGCAGCAGGAGGAGGAATGGAGGAGTAGGCGAGCAGCTATTGTTTGACGTAATAGCTGGTGGCAGAGTGGCAGCAGAAGGTAAATCATCTGTGTACCCTGGCAGTGGGAAACACAGACAGACAGCAGCAGCAGCAGCAGGAGGAGGTATGGAGGAGCAGTGTGAGTGTGGCAGCAGGTAGGCAGCGTGACATAATAGCCCTGGTACCTAGCGGTGATACCAGGGCTGTAAATAAACACAACAGGAGGTCCCAGACAGCGGTCGTGCAGCCCACATTGTGTCCAATACACAACTGGGACAACACAGTTTTCAACCCGGGCACCTCAGAAAAATTAAACCTTTTTTTTTTTATGGTTTTTTGGTTTTTGGTTTTGCAACCAATATAGCTATTGTTTGACGTAATAGCTGGTGGCAGAGTGGCAGCAGAAGAAGGTAATTCTGTGTACCCTGGCAGTGGGAAACACAGACAGACAGCAGAAGGGCAGTACACAGCAGCCCACTGTAGGTGTAAAATGTGTGGCTGCAGGCGACGTAATAGTCAAAGTGAACCAGGCTGGCTTAGTGAGCAGGAGCCAGGAGGTGGTAAAGGGTGGTAAGGCACATTAACGATGGTTCCGGCAGCCAGTTCATGTCCCCCTCTCGCCGACAACAGGGGCCAGGAACTCGCCTTCCACCCACGCCTGGTTCATCTTGAGAAACGTCAGTCTGTCCACAGACTTGTGAGACAGACGTGAGCGTTTCTCGGTGACCACGCCACCAGCTGCACTGAAGCAGCGCTCGGACAGCACGCTGGAAGGGGGGCAGGACAGCACTTCCAGGGCGTACTGCGCCAGCTCGCTCCAGATCTCCATGCGCTTGACCCAATACTCCATGGGATCAACAGGGGCATCGCTGTCAAGCCCCATGTAGTCAGCCACCATGCGGGTCAGGCGCTGGCTGTGACCGGAGGAGGATGCTGCTGCATGCATCTCCTCTCTAGTCACTGCTGCCGGAGCCTCTACAGTCCTGTAGAGCTCGTGGCTGAGAGACAGCAGGTCTGTGGGGCGCTTGCTGCTGCTGGATGCAGGCACCTGCTGCTGCCTCTGTGCTGGCTGCTGGACAGTGGGGGTGGAAGGCTGGGGGAAGGCTTCCTCCAAGCGCTCAACAAGGGCCTGCTGCAAGCTCCTTATTTGTTGCGCTGGGTCTCCTCCTGCAGGCGGCAGGAACTGGCTCAACTTCCCCTTGAGGCGTGGGTCCAACATCATGCTGATCCAGATGTCCTCCCTCTGCTTCATCTGGATCACCCTGGGGTCCCTGCGCAGGCACGTCAGCATGTGCGCTGCCATTGGGAAGAGGCGGGCCACGTCTGCTGGCACATCGACGTCAGTGCTGTCCTCATCCTCCTCCTCTGCCGCCTCATCCTCTCTCCACCCCCGCACCAACTCAGCTGCGCTGTGCTGATCCCCCTCATCAGCAGCCAGGTCAGGGACCTCCACCAAGTCCTCCTCCTCCTCCCCCTCAGAGGTGGACTGCGCAGCTGGTTGCCGCTCCTGCTGGTCCAAGGCTGCCGCTCCCTGTTCCAGCAAAGCATCGAGGGCCCTGTTCAGCAGAGAAACCAGGGGCACCCACTCGCAGACCATAGCATGGTCCCTGCTCACCATGTTTGTGGCCTGCAGGAAGGGAGCCAGCACTAAGCACACCTGCTGCATGTGCCTCCAGTCATCATCGGGGACGATGGACGGGAAGTTGCTGGTCTTGTCCCTTCTCAGAGCTGCGGAAACAGTGGCCAGGGCAAGGTACTGTTTGACAGCGCGCCTCTGTTCAACCAGACGCTCCAACATCGCCAGGGTGGAGTTCCAGCGAGTCGGAACGTCAAGGATCAGCCGATGGCGTGGCAGATCCAGCTCCTTTTGCACGTCTTCCAGGCTCGCACAGGCTGCAGCCGAGCGCCGGAAGTGACGCACAACATTCCTTGCCGTTTCCAGCAGTTCGCCCATCCCCTGGTAGGTGCGCAGGAACTTCTGCACCACCAGGTTCAGCACGTGGGCAAGACAGGGGATGTGGGTCAGGTTTCCCCTGTCTATTGCGGCAACCAGATTGGCCCCATTGTCGGCCACCACCTCTCCGACTCTGAGGCCTCTGGGGGTCAGCCAAATCCTCTCCTGCTCCTGGAGTTTGGCCAACACATGGGTTGCCGTCAGCTTGGTCTTCCCAAGGCTGACCAAGTGCAGCAGCGCTTGGCAGTGGCGGGCCTTCACGCTGCTGCTGAGGCGGGGGGTTTGGCCAGGTGTGCCGGAGGATGGCAGAGGATCGGAGGAACCTGCTGCAGTTCCCCTGAGCCTGCGGGGTGGCACCACCCACTGTGTTGCTGCTGCTGCTGTGCCCGCTGCTGCTCTCCCATCCTCACCCCCTTCCACCAAGCTGACCCAGTGGACAGTGAAGGACAGGTAGCGGCCTGTCCCGAAGCGGCTGCTCCAGGAGTCCATGGTGACGTGGACCCTTTCACCAACCGCGTGCTCCAGCCCTCGCTCCACATTGGCCATCACAAAGCGGTGCAGTGCAGGAATGGCCTTGCGGGCAAAGAAGTGTCTGCTGGGGAGCTGCCAGTCTGGGGCTGCGCAAGCAAGCAGCGCACGAATGTCGCTCCCCTCCTGCACGAGCGTGTACGGCAGGAGTTGGGAGCACATGGCCCGTGCCAGCAAGCCGTTCAGCTGCCGCACGCGACGGCTGCTGGGAGGCAGAGCCCTAACCACCCCCTGGAAGGACTCGCTCAAAAGGCTCTGGCGTGGCCTTTTGCTGACACGGGAATCAGCAGACACAGCAGAGGAGGCCACTGAGGACTGGCTGCCAGAACAGGCCTCAGTGTCGGCGGCAGGAGTTGCAGAGGGGGGAGGAGCAGTGCGTTTCCGCACTCCTGCTGGTGCTGCTGGAGGAGCAGGAGGGCGGGTGGCTGCTGTTGCTGCTGCTGCTGCTGAAGGCTGTGCAGTGATGGGTGTGGTGCCACTGCCAGCAGCAGATGCCTTCAGCCTCTGGAACTCCTCATGCTGGTGGAAATGTTTAGCCGCAAGGTGGTTGATGAGCGAGCTGGTGCTGAACTTTAAGGGGTCTGCACCTCTGCTCAACTTCCGCTGACAGTGGTTGCAAGTGGCGTACTTGCTGTACACAGTGGGCATGGTGAAAAACCGCCAGATTGGTGACAGAAACTTCCCCCTACGGCATGGAAGCGCTGCTGCCTGTCTCCCTGTGGTGGTTGGGGGGGGGGCTTGGGTGCGGCTGGGGGTGGTACTGGCTGATGCTGCTGCTGCTGCTGCTGAGCCTGAGACACCAGCAGGCTGTGGGACGCTGCCAATGCTTGCAATGATGCGCCTCCTTGCAAGGCCCACAAGCGCATCCTCCTCCTCCTCCTCAGAGCTGCTGAGGACGACATCCCCTGGAGGTGGTGGCACCCAGTCTCTGTCTGTCACCGGGTCATCATCATCCTCCCCCTCCTGAAACATGTCCTGCTGGGATGAGGACCCCCCAAACTCCTCTCCTGATGCATGGATGGGCTGCTTGACTGTCGCCACAGTCTTGCTGTCCAATCCCTCATCCCCCAAAGTGCCCATCAGCATCTCCTCCTCAAGATCGCCAACAACAGCAGACAATTTACTCATGATGCCTGGGGTCAAAAGACTGCTGAATGACAGGTCGGCGAGTGACGGTGAACTGGCCTCCTCCCCAGACCCTGCTGGGCGGCTGCTGCGAACAGGGGTGGTGGTGGTGGTGAGGGTGGAGGCCTCGGATGCAGAGCTGATGGCGGGCTGCTCATCCTCCGTCATGAGTTGCACCACAGTGTCTGCATCCTTTTCCTCAATGGGACGTTTCCGACCCGGCTGGAGGAAAATGGGAGCAGGTGCTACACGCTGCTGCTGCTGTGTCTCTGCAGCGTGAGTTGCAGATGCTCCTGCTGGGCGGCGCCCAAGGCGTCCACGGCCAGTGGCTATGGGAGGAATGTTAGCCACTGACGCTGCTGCTGCTGCTGCGGAACTGTGCATGGTGGCGCGCCCGCGGCCGCGGCTTGCCACAATGCTGCTCCCTCTCCTCCTGATTCCCTTGCTGCCCTTCCCCTTGCCCAAACCGCGCTGGCTGCCACTTCCAGACATCTTCAATGTTTTGGGCGTATAGACAAAAGTTTTGTAAAAGGGCGGGTGAAAAGTGGGGTACTTTAATGGAGTGGGTTGGTTGGTGAGGTGACTGAGTGAGTGTCCCCTAGTACAGTAAGTAAGTAGTAACAGTCAGGAAGTACAACTAGCAGTTACAATAATCAGTAGTAATCACAAGTAAATTTAGTGTGTGTACACTCAGACAGTGAGTGACCGCACGCAGGAGCTAGTAGCCTATGAACACAGTGACTGAGTGTCCTAGACTCCTAGTACAGTAAGAGTAAGTAGTAACAGTAAGTAGAACTAACTAATTACAATAATCAATCAGCGATCAGAAGGTAATGGAGTGTGGGTGGTGTGTGTACACTCAGACAGTGAGTGACCGCACGCAGGAGCTAGTAGCCTATGAACACAGTGACTGAGTGTCCTAGACTCCTAGTACAGTAAGAGTAAGTAGTAACAGTAAGTAGAACTAACTAATTACAATAATCAATTAGCGATCAGAAGGAAATAGAGTGTGGGTGGTGTGTGTACACTCAGACAGTGAGTGACCGCACGCAGGAGCTAGTAGCCTATGAACACAGTGACTGAGTGTCCTAGACTCCTAGTACAGTAAGAGTAAGTAGTAACAGTAAGTAGAACTAACTAATAATCAATCAGCGATCAGAAGGAAATGGAGTGTGGGTGGTGTGTGTACACTCAGACAGTGAGTGACCGCACGCAGGAGCTAGTAGCCTATGAACACAGTGACTGAGTGTCCTAGACTCCTAGTACAGTAAGAGTAAGTAGTAACAGTAAGTAGAACTAACTAATTACAATAATCAATCAGCGATCAGAAGGAAATGGAGTGTGGGTGGTGTGTGTACACTCAGACAGTGAGTGACCGCACGCAGGAGCTAGTAGCCTATGAACACAGTGACTGAGTGTCCTAGACTCCTAGTACAGTAAGAGTAAGTAGTAACAGTAAGTAGAACTAACTAATAATCAATCAGCGATCAGAAGGAAATGGAGTGTGGGTGGTGTGTGTACACTCAGACAGTGAGTGACCGCACGCAGGAGCTAGTAGCCTATGAACACAGTGACTGAGTGTCCTAGACTCCTAGT
Organism: Hyperolius riggenbachi; assembly: GCF_040937935.1. Classification (NCBI taxonomy): domain Eukaryota; kingdom Metazoa; phylum Chordata; class Amphibia; order Anura; family Hyperoliidae; genus Hyperolius; species Hyperolius riggenbachi. The sequence continues at coordinate 235,895,977 of NC_090656.1, forward strand.
ACAGTAAGAGTAAGTAGTAACAGTAAGTAGAACTAACTAATTACAATAATCAATCAGCGATCAGAAGGAAATGGAGTGTGGGTGGTGTGTGTACACTCAGACAGTGAGTGACCGCACGCAGGAGCTAGTAGCCTATGAACACAGTGACTGAGTGTCCTAGACTCCTAGTACAGTAAGAGTAAGTAGTAACAGTAAGTAGAACTAACTAATAATCAATCAGCGATCAGAAGGTAATGGAGTGTGGGTGGTGTGTGTACACTCAGACAGTGAGTGACCGCACGCAGGAGCTAGTAGCCTATGAACACAGTGACTGAGTGTCCTAGACTCCTAGTACAGTAAGAGTAAGTAGTAACAGTAAGTAGAACTAACTAATTACAATAATCAATCAGCGATCAGAAGGAAATGGAGTGTGGGTGGTGTGTGTACACTCAGACAGTGAGTGACCGCACGCAGGAGCTAGTAGCCTATGAACACAGTGACTGAGTGTCCTAGACTCCTAGTACAGTAAGAGTAAGTAGTAACAGTAAGTAGAACTAACTAATAATCAATCAGCGATCAGAAGGAAATGGAGTGTGGGTGGTGTGTGTACACTCAGACAGTGAGTGACCGCACGCAGGAGCTAGTAGCCTATGAACACAGTGACTGAGTGTCCTAGACTCCTAGTACAGTAAGAGTAAGTAGTAACAGTAAGTAGAACTAACTAATTACAATAATCAATCAGCGATCAGAAGGAAATGGAGTGTGGGTGGTGTGTGTACACTCAGACAGTGAGTGACCGCACGCAGGAGCTAGTAGCCTATGAACACAGTGACTGTCTGACTGAGTGTCCTAGACTCCTAGTACAGTAAGAGTAAGTAGTAACAGTAAGTACAACTAACTAACAATAATCTATCAGTAATCAGAAGGAAATAGAGTGTGTGTACACACAGACAGTGAGTGAGTGCACACACGCAGGAGCTAGCTAGTAGCCTATAAACAGTGACAGTCAGTGAGTGTCCTACTCCTAGTACAGTATAACTACAATACTATTAGTAAAGGACAGCAGAAATACTGGTATAGATGAGAGAAATAAACAGAGGACAGCTGCCCACAGAGGCAAGGCCCCCCTGAGGCCTAAACCTGTAAGCTTGCAGCAGCTGCCTGTCTCTAATGTAACACACAAGCTACTAACTAAAATACAATGTCTATCTAACTAACAACAATATAGGTGTATATGGCAGGTGTAGGTGAGCAAAAACGCTAGGTAAATGATCACAATAGAGCACTTGCTAAGCCAAAGCACAAAGGAGCAACTCTCTCTCTGTACAAGTCTCAGGCAAGCATGGAGAAACGGAACATGGCGGCCGCTATTTATAGGGTAGGGGCTGGCCAGGGTCCCCCTCTGTGATTGGCTGCCGTCAGAGGGCCTGGGAGCCCTCTGATTGGCTCTAAGGACATCAATCTGGGCTATGACGCTATTCGAGCTCGGTACCGAGCTCGAATAGCGCCGTTTGCTCGAATAGCTCGAATAGTGAATGGGCTATTCGAGTGTACTCGGATAGCCCATTCGAATAGCTACAGCTATTCGGAGCTCGAATACCGAGCTCGGATAGCTGAAAAAGAGCTCGAATATTCGAGCTACTCGAATATTCGAGCTCTGCTGAGCACCACTGATCTCCAGATGGACCCCTCACCCTCCCGTGTCATCTGGAGGATAGGAGGATTTAGAGGCCGGACACAGCAGGGATACGTTCAGATCAATGCCAGTAACCGAGGCATCAGGTGCACAAATGTGCTTCTCTAGATGAGATGATTTCACTTAAACCCCTCGCTATTGATTTCACTTAACATATGATAATAACAGGGGCGTGGCCAAACGTATAACGAGGATACGGAAACTAATGGCACAGGACTGGAACAGGCAGATGTCAGAAAAATATAATCATTATTTTATACTGCTGTAGGTTCCTTAGTGTGAATACTTCAGTCATCACCACACAGTTCTATTGATACTGGGAATAACCACAACTGTGGAATGATCATTTCTGCTAGTGACACCAAAAAATGGTTAAATAACCAACAGATTCATAAATAACTCAATTGTGTTTATTGCCAGCGCCATCTGCTTTATTTCACCCACTTACAGTATCTGCAGGTATTGGCATACTGTGAGATAAACTGAGGTGACCAGCTGGTGAAAAGCTTTTCCCCACCTTGTCCCCAGGGAACACCTTGCTTTCTCCCTCTCCCCCATCACACACATATAAGTCCAGGTCTTACAGACCACACACAGCCCTCCCCTCTGCTGATCGGCCCTCAGGTCATACACATCCTTCCTCTCTGCACTCTGCTGCTCATGCCTCACATCTTTCACACAGCCCTGCTATCTACTGCTCAGGCCTCACAGGTCACACACAGCTCTGCACTCTGCTGCTCAGGTCTCACAGCTCTGCACTCTGCTGCTCAGGTCTCACATCTCTGCACTCTGCTGCTCAGGTCTCACAGCTCACACACAGCCCTACTCTCTGCTACTCAGGCCTCACAGCTCACACACAGCTCTGTACCCTGCGGCTCGGGTCTCACAGCTCACACACAGCTCTCCTCTCTGCTGCTCAGGTCTTACAGTACACACAGAGCCCTCCTCTCTGCACTCTGCTGCTCCGGCCTCACAGGTCACACACAACTCTGCACTCTGCTGCTCAGTTCCCAAAGCTCACGCACAGCCCTCCTCTCAGGGCCGGTCCTGGACTTTCTGCTGCCTGAGGCAAAGATCGTGAAGGCGAACTCCCCCCCCCCCCCCAATGGAGACTTCACTGCAGCACTTGAGGCGGCCAGGCGGGCGGCGGCGGTAGCCGGTAGGTAGCACACTCCAGTGAGTGACCGGTCCAGTCTCTCCGGAAAGGCGGCAAAAACCAGGCGCAGGCACTCCCTCTTAATGCCTGGTGCCGCCCCTCCACTTCCTGCCGCCTGAGGAACCCGCCTCACCCCGCCTCATGGGCGGGCCGGCCCTGCCTCCTCTGCACTCTGCTGCTCATGTCTTACATCTCACATACAGCTCTGTACCCTGCTATTCAGCCCTCACAGCTCAAACACAGCCTTTCTCTCAGCACTCTGCTGCTCAGGCCTCACAGCTCACACACAGCTCTGCTATCTGCTGCTCAGGTCTCACAGCGCACACACAACTCTCCTCTCTGCTGCTCAGGTCTTACAGTACACACACAGCTCTGCACTCTGCTGCTCAGGTCTCACAGCTCACACACAGCCCTCCTCTCTGCTACTCATCCCTCACAGCTCTGTACTCTGCTGCTCAGGTCTCACAGCTCACACACAGCCCTCCTCTGCACTCTGCTGCTCAGGTCTTACAGCTCACATACAGCTCTGTACTCTGCTGCTCAGGTCTCACAACACACACACAGCTCTCCTCTCTGCTACTCAGCCCTCACAGCTCACATACAGCTCCGTACCCTGCTACTCAGCCCTTACTGTTCTCACACAGCTTTCCTCTCTGCACTCTGCTGCTGAGGCCTCACAGCTCACACACAGCTTTCCTCTCTGTACTCTGCTGCTCAGGCCTCACAGCTCTGCACTCTGCTGCTCGGGTCTCACAGCTCACACACAGCTCTGCTATCTACTGCTCAGGTCTTACAGTACACATAGCTCTGCACTCTGCTGCTCAGGCCTCACAGGTCACACACAGCCCTGCACTCTGCTGCTCAGGCCTCAGGATGTGGGAAGCCCCAGCATGATCCAGAGGCCTACCTCTTCTTAGGTAAATAGTGTATGAAAGAGCTGGCAGGCACTCGGGCAATTCTGTACAATGCTGGCATATAATGCACCCCAAGTAAACTATGTGCTCTAGACCAATGAGCAATGTCCATGCAAGAAATCCAGAGAGTGGAAGAGAGTCTGGCACTATAGCTTAATTTGCAGCAAAGTGACACAAAAACAGCAAAGTAAAGTATAACGTTGCATATGAGTGACAGACTTGACTAACTTCAAGAGAGCATATCATCTCAAAAGTGTTCAAAAAGGCTGGACCTGGGTGGCAGTGGGGGGCAGCGAGTGTGTGTGCCAACAGTTGCCCGGCCTAACGAATGTTTCGCATGGCAGACGCCAAGCTTCTTCTGAGGTATGTGCGACAAGTGTGGGAACAGCAGCGTGGTGTTGAATGCGCACTGTGAAAACCCGCCTCCATGGGATACTAGTCCGTCTAGAGTCCGAAACCACTTGATCTTGCTCTCTTGATGTTAGTCAAATCTGTCACTCAAATGCAACGTTATACTTCACTTTGCTGTTTTTGTGTCACTTTCCTGCAAATTAAACTATAGTGCCAGACTCTCTTCAACTCTCTAGATTTTTCTTCTTAGGTAAGTAACTCGATTTTTTTCATTTTTTTTTTTTTTTACCTGGGGTACACATGAAGATCTCCTTTTTACATACCTCACAACTTTTTGAGATGAGAAAGAGGGACACTTAAGCCATGCCCCTGCCACACCCCTGATCACGCCCCGCCACACCCCTAATCATAATACCATAAAGATTTCATAAGAAAAAATATGTTGTTTTATAATTCAAACCACACTGGTCCTTTCTATCCGGATTCATTTTCCTTCATATTAACATTTTACAATTAGTAATATATCAATTTAAAGGATGGGAATAAAGTTTAGAGTCAAACACATTTTTCAGTAGAGAAATATATATATTTACATAGAAAGAGGGACAAAGTCCTGAAAGAGGGACAAATGAGGAGGAAAGCGGGATAGAGGGACAGGTCTCCCAAAGAGGGACTGTCCCTCCGAAAGAGGGACAGTTGGGAGCTATGTTTTTATAAAGCCAATAATGTGATCAGATCTCAGATGACAAAATAGACATTTTTTTTTAAATTACAAAAATACAACATTTTTTGATGTTTGGTCATATATTGACTGTTTTCTTTATGTGCGTTTTTTTGCTTTTGTGTATTGACTGTTCTTTATTTAGGCCCAGCGTGTAAGTAAGTGATAAATGTAAGAAGCGATAAAAGCCATGCAGCCTCTCCCGGCGCTGGTGACGGAGGTGCTGCTTGGGTTCACGTTTTAATGGAACGTTTCTTCCTCGGGGGAGACTGTGGGACGCATCCTGCGCAGCTTCCGTCATTATTTAGAGGGCATCTCGGAATCAGTAAGCTACATCGTCCTGCGGTCCCCAGGGCGGGGGACTTGTGTTTGCCCGCTTGCTGAGAGGTCAGAAGTCGAGGACACGCGGCGCATAACACTATAACTAAATTTCGTGGGCTTTCAAGGTCGCGATTTGCAGTATGCGCATCTCTTTGTACTGTATTTTAGATCCTTAAATTCATACAATTTATTCCCTGTTATTTCTGGTGCTGACAGCTCGATACTGTGTATTTCTGCCACTGAGCTGTCAACGTAAACTATCACTTTGTTCCTCCACCTAGTGCTTGAAAATCTCCTCTAGTACTAAATGCTATTCACCCTCCAACTTAACATAACCTAACACCTCCAGAGATAAATATTGCCCCTCTCCCCAAATTCAACATAATCCCTCCTTAACCTATTGGGTGTAATTGCCTTCTTAAAACAGAAGGAAATTTGCAAATTTCCTTCTGTTTTAAGAAGGCAATTACACCAAGCTTTGCTTTTTTAGTAGGAGGGCTTTTGGGTTCCTTTTATCCCCCTATACATTCCTAGTAGTTTGGGTCACCCTGAGCTGCTCGGTTACTCTGTTGTAACCTATTGGGGACCTGCTGCCTAACCTTAAGAACCAGGCAAATTTGCTTGTGTGTGTGGGGGGGGGAGGGGGCATTTAGGGGGGTCAGGCACCAGGATCCCCAGTGTGGCATGCTGGGCTAGATGTCCCCCCTTTAGCCAGACGTTCCCCCTTTCACTAGAAGCCTTTATTCACCTCCCAGGCTCCAGCAATGAGCCACAGTAGCCCACTCCGCTCTCGCCGGCATCCCCGCTCGTACTGACACTTCATTTCGGGTCGCGGCTTGATGACGTCATGAAGCCGGGACCCGGCACTGACATCAGAGCGAGCGGAGATGCTGGCCAGAGCAGAGGGGGGGCATCGATTGTCGGGGGAATGGCAGGAAGGTGATTGGATCCTCTTCTTCCCCCCTTCCCTCCACAGCTGTTGCAGTGGTCACTACGATCCGCAGGTGATCGTAGTGATCACGTGATCAGAAGCCATACGTGATGGCTTCTGATCATTGAGAGGAGATGTCAGCTGTCATACGACAGCTTATTCTCTCCTCTCCGATGCGCACTATCTCGTTGGGAGCGGAAACGGCGGGTGGCATAGATCCTAAGCTGCATCAGGCTAGAACAGCCACAAGTGCGGCGTAGGATCTAATAGAGGCGGCCCCCAAAAGATTAAAGAGACTCTGTACTAAGAAAATATGCCCCTGGGGGGTAATCACCTCGGGAGGGGGAAGCCATCTGGATCCTAATGAAGCTTCCCCCATCATCCTTCCCCCTAATGAGGCTTCCCCCATCATCCTTCCCCCTAATGAGGCTTCCCCCATCATCCTCCTTCCCACGGTGGTCTCGCTCTGGTCACTCTTGTCAGGCTGTGCAATATTTACCTTCCCCGACTCCAGCGGGGGTGCTGTTGCAGCTCTCAGCTCAGGAATAGGCAGAAATATCCGATCCCAGTTGGGTCCACTCTACTACGCAGGCACAGCAGACTTGCGCCTGTGCAGTAGAGCGGACCCGACTGGAATTGGCTATTTCCGCTTGATCCCGAGCAGAGAGCCGCTACTGGGCCTGCTGCACTGGAGCCGGGAAGGTAAATATTTATATGGATGCCGTTTGTAGACCTGCAGCGAGACCACCGTGGGATGGAGGAGGACAGGGGAAACTTCTATAGGATCTGGAGGCTTCCCCCTCCCGAGGTGAGTACCCCCCAGGGGGATTTTTTAATTGATACAGGTTTAAAGATACTCGGAGTACTTGTGTTAGGCACTTGTTCCCCCTGTGTAGCCTGTTGTAGTGCAAACTCCCCTCACCAAAATTATTCCTAACCTCAACTTCCCTTTGCTGTATGCCTAAAAGTGACCTCCGCCCTCCCCAATACTTAACCTTGAGCTTTAAAGCCTATAAGCAAGATTTTACCTTTTCAATAGATTGATGAGTCCCCACTCCTCAAAACTCCCTAATACTACTTACCTCTGGTGTCCTCAACTTTGGGAGTCAAGTAAGCCCCTCCTACGTAGACAACCTAAGTCATCATCACACAAGCTGTAGGGCTTGCCACCCCCCCCCCCCCCTCCTTCTTCCCCTGGAACTAGGTTGAGTAAGTGACCCACCCAGCCTCACCCTACAACCCTCAGCACCACAGCCCACAATTCTCAGTGATGCCTCAACAACCCCAGGTGTTTTACCATCAAAGCACAGAGCAAAAGTGTGGGACCTTAGGGGTGTATGGTGGTTGCACATGTTTTGTCGGGGTGGAAAGGTTTTGGTGTTAAGGCTGTATTTGTTATGGGGGCTTTTCCCTTACCATCAGTGCAGGGCTACCTAAATGAGAAGGTGTTGTTGTGGGCGGTAGAAATCATGGAGGTTCTCTTATCCATGGTGACACCATAGCAGGGTGGTGGGGAGAAGCAAAGGAGTTGTAAACTTTGGGGAGTGGTGTCACATCAAAGTTTTGCTCTGGGCCCTAAAACTTGGGCAGCAGTTTCCCTTTCTCCATGTGTTGTTCCCCATTTTCAGCCCGCACTTTGCCAACTCCTCTTTTATGTTCAGGTGCTTCTGTCACCCAAGGCCAGGGCCTTTGTGGCCTTTCCGGAAATCCAGACCTGGTGGTTTCTCCTTATGTTTCGGGAGAAGAGAGTCATGGTTATCGCATCAGCGCCACCTTCTGCTCAGTTTAATAGCAGCAAAAATTGACTCTCCAGCGCTTTATCGTCCCTGGTGTAACCAGGGGCGTTGCTAGGATATTAAGAGATCCGGGGCACTTTTGGGCACTCCAGACAAAAAATTGGCATGGACAGGCACTCAATTGTGGGTTTGGTCATGGGTGGAGCCAAATTTACATAAACTTAACAGCAGTCTAAGTAGGCTTGCCCAGCAAAATGTTGGATGGAGCCCTCCTCTCCATTAATACAAAGAAAAAATGCATGCTGGGGCATGCGGGGTGCTGTGTGGTGCAATGCTCGGTGTTGTGGTACTTCTATGGGGCATGCTGGGTGTTGTTGTGACATGCTGGAAGCTGTAGAGCCTCCATAGGGAGTATGCATCATTGTGTGTGTCCTCTTCACTCTTCACCTTCGGAACCCCCCCCCCCCCCCTCACCCCTCCCAGCACAGTAGCAAAGCGGCAGGAACTACTCACCTCCTCCATGCACTCTCCAAGTCTGGAGAGCTCCTCTGTGGCTGGCGATTCTCCCCCTAGCATCCGAGAATCAGACACTAGGAGCTCTAGCGTCTGATTCCTTCTCAGACTCTAAGGGGAGAAGCCAGAAGAGATGTCTGCAGAATCTGGAGACCAAGCAGCCAAAGATGAGTACTGCTGCCTGACTCTGCCTGGGGAACATCCAGGGCACCCCAGAATAGATCCGGGGCACGTGCCACTGAGCTTTGAGGCTAGCAACGCCCCTAGATGCAACCAAACTGGACGAACTTCCTAGAACGTTCTACCGACGCGCACCTCACTTGTGTACGGGCAATTTGCAGCTGCCCTTTAAGACCTCAACCCATTCCGAGTCGAAAGCAGCCGATGCCATCCGCTTTTTTTCAAATCTATGTTTAAACATAAATATATGTTATACACAATTTTTAATTGTAGTATTATCATAGCAACAAAGGCTTTTGTGCTCCGAGCGCACTTTAATGCAATTAAAGATAATAGTGTACTTTCACCGAGTTCAAGCGTTTCCTTCATTATGCGCTCATTAGTAAGCTGAAAATTACTGTGCGCTGCTCAGATCAGGATTTTTTCACTCCGTCTTCATTGTATCACCGCCAGTCTATTTATGAACTGATGGCAGCATTAAGAGGGGAAAAAACACTCCATTACGACACGTTCCATTCTAAGGGAGCCACGCCGCAAGCCCCATCTCGCACTTCCAAGAAAGACTCTAAACATTATAAAGTGTATTGCTGGGTAAAATAAAATATTAAAGCGGTGGGAAAAAAACACACTCTCGCCGCCTTCTTAGGCAGTGTGGGCAGGGCGACCGCCCTGGGTGCAGACCAGCAACTAGAAGTAGGGGGGACATAACCGCTAGGGAGCTGGTGACGCGTAGTGCAGCCAAATGGAAGAAAAAAGATTACCAGCACAATGCCCTTCCTTGACTCCTCCTGGGCTGCCTGCGTCAGACGTCAAGTCATCATCATGTCACCACCGCGTGATGACATCTGTTGTTCTGTAGCGGTACTGCAGGCTGTCAGTGTGGCGCCCATGGAGGAGTCGGCTTTCCGGGCTCTCTTCGCCTGTGTGTTTTCCTGGTCCCTGCTTCCTCCTGGATGAGCGGCTTGTCACTAGTAAGTAGGTAGATCTACTGTACGTGTGGCCTGTGGCTGTGTGACTTTCCCTAAAGAGTAAGGGGTCGCGAGACCATGGGGGTGGGGGCAGAGGGGCGCAATTTTTACACCCTCATCCTGGGTGAAATTTAGCCTAGAAACTGCCCTGCAGATAGGCTTAGGCAGCATCTTTCCAGCATCTTTCACTGACAGCAGCAACAGGCAGGACACATACCTCCATCCACCGCCTGAAGTTCTGCTCTCTAAGTACTTCATGCTACTTCCTGTTTACACAGGAAGTAGAGTGAAGCACTTAAAGATCAGAACCTCTAGTTACGCCCCTGAGAGCAGCTGTAACCTATCAGAATGAAGAACAATAGTAGCCTATCGGAATGCAGGGCAATAGTGACCTATCAGGATGCAGAGCTCTAATATCGTAACCTATCAGAACGGAGATAGAGGTTGATAATTGCTGTATCAGTGATGTAAGCTGCTTTACCTCCATAAACACAGCATAATAAATTAGGTAAGGAGAGTTTTTTAGAAAGCTCATCATCCTATAACCACCCGGCTCTCTGAGATCCCCATTATTGGAAAAGAGGCATTCAGGCCCAATGGATGTTTGCAGCCGACGCTTCGGCCATAACTCTAAACTGAAAGCCCTAATGATTCAGTTCCACTTCAGCAGCGCTTGTGCCGGGCTTTCCGAGAAATATTTCCCCACCTTTTCCTGGAGAAAATGTGGTCGAAGCTCCGGTGCCGCTCCATTGTATCTTTCTAAAATTATTCTGACTCACGTTAATTGCATCATCCCACTCAGTGCGTCAAACATTCTTGGAACAAAAAATGGGATTCTTTATTTTTTTCGATGATCTTTACTCATTAAAGTAAACCTGCTGGAAGTGAGCAAGAGAAGAATACATAACCGGGAGTTATCACCTAGAGCTTCGGACTGCTTGGAAGTAGTTGTCTTTGGCTGGATAGAGTACTGGTTAAGGGCACTGCCATAGGAGACAAGGGGTCGAAGCCTGGCTAGAGTCAGTACCTACTCAGTTCAAGGCAAGACTCCCTAACACTGCAGGGTGGCCTCCTGAGCGCGTCCCAGTGGCTGCAGCTCTTGAGCGCTTTGAGTCCGGCAGGAGAAAAGCGCTATACAAATATTCGGGTTATTCTACTCTGAAATATAACCAGCATACAGAGCTTATGGAGCATGGGCACAGATGTGCAGTCACAGGATGAAGAAAAAGTAAAGTATCCCATTGATTAAAATCAGCGACGGACATTAGCTGTCCACCTCCACAATGCCTGCACAATAGTGTGGTGGGGCGGAGAGTGAGTACCTCGTGTATTGGGAGAATGGGTGAGACCAGGTTTTACGCACTTGCAGCCCCACCTGGCAGAGTATTTCATGTATTCATGGCTGGTTCTAGACTTTTTGCTGCCCCGATATGAAATATTCGCACTGCACCCAACAATTTGCACTGGGCGTTATAGTAGTCATGATGCACCCCCCAAAAGGTATAGGTGCCCCCAGTATAGGTAGCCAGGTATAGGTGCCCCTTGTATAGGAAGCCAGGTATATGTGCCCCCAGTATAGGTAGCTAGGTATAGATGCCCCCTAAATAGGAAGACAGGTATAGATGCCACCAGTATAGGAATCCAGGTATAGGTGCCCCTCAGTACAGGAAGCCAGGTATAGATGCTGCCAGTATAGGAATCCAGCTATAGGTGTCCCCAGTATAGGAATCCAAGTATAGGTGCCCCCTGTATAGGTAGCCAGGTATAGGTGCCCTCAGTATAGTAAACCAGGGATAGGCGCCACCAGTTTAGGTAGCCAGGTAGAGGTATGAGCCCTGTATAGAAATCCAGGTATAGGTGCTCTCTGTGTAGGAAGCCAGGTATAGGTGTCCCCTGTGTGGGAAGCCAGGTATAGGTGCCCCCTGTGTGGGAAGCCAGGTATAGGTGCCCCCAGTATAGGTAGCCAGGTATAGGTGCCCCCTGGGTGGGAAGCCAGGTATAGGTGCCCCCAGTATAGGTAGCCAGGTATAGGTGCCCCCAGTATAGGTAGCTAGGCATAGGTGTCCCCATTATAGGTTAGCCAGGTATAAGTGCCCCCAGTACAGGTAGCCATGGATAGGTATCCCCAGTATAGGTAGACAGGTATAGGTGCTCCAAGTATAGGCGCCGCCAGTATAGGTAGCCATGTATAGGTGCCCCCAGTATAGGTAGCCAGGTATAGGTGCCCCCAGTATAGGTAGTCAGGTATATGTGCCCCCAGTATAGGTAGCCATGTATAGGTGCCCCCAGTATAGGTAGCCATGTATAGGTGCCCCCAGTATAGGTAGCCTGGGCTGGAGAGAGCGGGGCTCGCATGTGGCCACATCACCATAGCAACGGCCGCTGCTTGCTCGCTCGCTCGTTCATCTGGGCTGGATCACATGCTGCTGCAACCTCAGCAGAGTGCTGAGAGGAATTGAGGCACGGAGGGGCTCCAGCCAGGGAGCGGCTGATAGAATGTAAAATGCTGGCTCCTCGGTTGGCTGATGGGGCCCTTAGACTCTTACTGGGGCCCCAAGCTAATGCTTGATTTTCCCGGTCGGTAATCCGGCCCTGGCCAGCTCCATGTGTTCCAGCACAGATGGTACTCTTCAGCGCCCCCAGCATCCTTCCTCTCCATGGTTACAGTGCTTCACTCTGTGTGTGAGCACTGTAACCATGGAGAGGATTATTGGCAGCCTATTGGGCCAACCAAAGTGCAGGGATAACGTCCTTTAAAGTGATTGGACCCGCAGGGGCTCAGGGCAGGACGAGTGGAGCGCTCTTTATTTGCAGGGACAGCAGGCATAAGTTACTAGTGCTTGCTCTGCTGCACTACACGCAGCATAGTGTGTGCTGAGTGCGCGCTCTCCTGACTGAGCCTAATTTCTCCCGCTACGCTGCCACTAGCACATGTAGCGTGCAGGGAGCTCTCATTAAGGCGCAGTGATTCATTAGTGTACGTAACCGTAGCTAACTCGTGCTGTTACGCTGCGCTATCGGGAATCAAGCCCTATGGGCTTAACGATCAAAAGACAGATCCGCAATATTGGGTTTTAGTGGCTTGGAAAATAATTGATCATTATGTCAACTGTAATATCGATCGTAATTTAGACAGTAATATCAATCAAAAGCAAAAATTTGAGTGATCATTAAATAGTGTATTGGCCAGCTTTAGGTAGGAGAGTTAGGCCCGGTTCACATTAGCGTTCGCTATCCGGATTTTCCGGATCTGATCCGGACCGCATACTGTACAAACAGAACATACGTTCCGCATAGCAATGTAAAGTCTATGCGGACGTTCACACGTGTCCGTTCCGTACAGTACGGAGCCGGATCGGATCCGGACTCCGGACTCTTTTCCAACATGCGCTATTTTTTGGGTCCGGATCTCCGGCCCACGCACCCGGACCGGAGCCGGACCTGAGCCTGACAGCACCATCCGGAACACAGAAACCAATGGGGAACGGAAGGCACAGAACACACTGCCTACAAAAACCTGACGTTCTACCCCATGTCTGGAGTGGAGCAGCAGTGACAGGAGTGCTGGAGCTGTTTGGCAGAATGTCGGAGGTGGAGGTGAGGCCTACAGCGGAGGAACCTGATTCTACAGGTGCACCAGGTGCACCTTCTGTTGACCCCAACATTTTTTTTTTAAATTTCGCTATTTTTTGCCCACGGATCCGGATGGCAGCCTGATGCATGCCTGATACAAATGGACCGGATCCGGATCGGACCCGTACGGTTCTGATCAGGATCAGGTCAGGATCCGATCAGGATCCGATCAGGATCCGGTCCGCTTACTTGCCAAAACGCAAGTGTGAACGGGGCCTTAGTAGAAGGCATATCAGTAGGAAGGTCAGTGTTAGGTTGGGTTGAATATCGGTAAAAAGTGATGAGCACAAATTTCACATACAGGTAGTCCTCGGGTTATGAACGCCTGACTTGCGAACGACCCGCCGATACGAACGGGCCAATCCCGTCGCGATGACTTCATTTTTCCGCGTGGGGGAAGTTTGAAAAAAAACGGCTTCAAACTTCCCCCAAGTGCCAGCGCATGTAGCAACAGCATTAGACTCACCTCCGAACGAGTCCAACGCTGTCTGTCCTCCTCTCGCATCCAGCTCCCTCTAGCCGTGTACAGCACCACTTCCTGTATGTCATGTGATATACATTTTCCTGTATGTCACATGACAGTCAGGAAGCAAAGCGATGCTGTACCGATAGAGGGAGCAGGAGGCGGAGTGGCTAGACGGACATCGTTGGACTCACGTTGGAAGGTGAGTCCAGCTCTGCTCGGGGGCACTAAGGGGGAGGACAAACGGAGCCACATGGGGGGCAAACAGAGGCACATTAGGGGACAGACAGGAGGAACAGCAGGGGACAGACAGGAGGCACAGCAGGGGACAAGCAGGAGGCACAGCAGGGGACAAGCAGGAGGAACAGAAGGGGCAAACAGAGGCACAGAGGGGGGGGGGGGACAAATAGAAGCACAGAAGAGGGACAAATGGAGTCACAGTGGGGGGCAAAGAGAGGCACTAAGTGGGTGATAAACGGAGGCCCATGGGGGGACAAACAGAGACACATGGAGGGACAAACAGCGGCATGGGTGGGGCAAACAAGCACAGGGAGGGACAAACAAGCACAGAGGGAGGACAAACAGGCACAGTGGGAGACAGAGGCACAGAGGGGGGCACTGGAGGTAAAGGGGGGCACATAGGAGTCAAAGGGGGCAGAAACGGCATAGCGTTCCGACTTAAGAACGGATTCAGGTTAAGAACGAGCCTATAGTCCCTATTTCGTTCGCTAACCGGGGACTACCTGTAGTTGTAATTTGACATTGAAATTCACAATTACCATGCTAAATCTTAATGCGAAATTTCAGGGAAAAACTTAATTCATTGGGCTTGATTCACAAAAGAGTGCTAACTGTTAGCACGGCCCTTTTCGCGCGAATTTTCGCATTGCGCGCGTTCGCAAATTTTCGCGTGAAACGATAACGTTTTCGCGCGCAAACGCGAATTTTCGCGGTAAAATTCGCTTTTGTGCGCAAAAACGTTATTGTTTCACGCGAAAATTCGCGAGAGCGCGCAATGCGAAAATTCGCGCGAAAACGGCCGTGCTAACAGTTAGCACTCTTTTGTGAATCAAGCCCATTGAGTCTGTAATTGTAATCAGGAGCCATCATTTTGCATTTGCACATAATTTTCATGTTATTTTGTGACAACTTTAGCTGTTCATCTTTTTTTTGTTTTTTTTTCACATGTACCCACTATTCTCCTAAAAGCGGGACTGAACTCAGAACTTCCTCTCTGCTCTAAAAGATAAGCAACAGCATAATAACACCTAGTCGACCGCTCCACGCCGATTGGTGTGAATGGCTGTGGGCGGGGACTGCAGGAGATTGCGCGTGCGTCAGCTGACGGGGGAGGGAGGGAGCTTTATAAAATTAATACAAAATTAGACCAATTTAATTAAAAAAGGGCTGCGGCCCTGCAGCGAGCCCTTAAAGCTGCAGTGGCACAATTAGGAAAGAATGACCCGGTCACTAGGGGGGTTAACACCGCGGTCCTCAAGTGGTTAAATAAAAAACATTTCTTTGTTACAGCTGATACAAATCCTACAATAAATCTGCAGTGTGTCTACTTCCTGCATTCATGGAAGCCGACATATTGTTAACAGCCTGGCCCATATGCAATTCACTTTTTCACCCAAGTTTTCTCCTAGGTGATATTTTCCCAACTTGTGAATAAAATGCATCACCAGCAAGCAAGAAAATACTCAAAATAATTTTGTCAGTACTTTTTCACCTACTGGTACTTTTCCCATTGCAAATTGCTAAAAAGTTATTCTAAATGGAAGATGAACATTAATCTTCTAGGAGAAAACGCAGGAGAAAAAATGAGAAAATTGCATATGGCCCCCTGTCATTTAAAGAGACTCTGAAGCGAGAACAAATCTCGCTTCAGAGCTCATAGTTAGCAGGGGCATGTGTGCCCCTGCTAAACCGCCGCCATCGCGCCGCTAAACGGGGGTCCCTTCACCCCCAAACCCATCCCCGCAAGACTTGGTAGTAGTCTTGGTCGTAAATCTTCCCTTCCTGGAGGCAGGGCTAACGGCTGCAGCCCTGCCTCCAGTCGCGTTTATCAGACGCGCATCGCCGCCTCTCCCCCGCCCCTCTCAGTGAAGGAAGACTGAGAGGGGCGGGGGAGAGGTGGAGATACGCGTCTGACAGACGCGTGTGGGGCAGGGCTGCCGCGGTTAGCCCTGCCCCAATGCAGAAGCGCTCCCCCGCTTTACGGAGGAAATATGGGGGTGAAGGGACCCCCGTTAAGCCACGGGATAGCGGCGGTTTAGCAGGGGCACACATGCCCCTGCTATCTATGAGGTCTGAAGCGAGATTTATTCTCGCTTCAGACTCTCTATAAAGAGGAGCTGTTAAGTATCAGTAGCTAAATATTGGCTGTACTTACATTACATCTGCATTTCACTGTCCACGTTTGGATTTCACAGAATTTTTATATAGTATTTGCAGAGATTGATGCTCCTGACAGCTCATGGCAGGTTCCATGTTTGTCTGTCTTGTATGAAGCCAAATGTGATGTCATATCCTCCCTTACCCTGCTTTCTGATGATTCGACTCACAAAAAAGATCAGGATCACAGATCCTAATGGTTCATGATCCGGACAACACTACTGTGCAGTGAATATTAATTAGCCATGTGGCTAGGAACAATAGCAGACTCATGCAGTATACTCTAACAGAACATGTGCCCTGTGAACAGCACATTGATTTTTTAGTGCTGTAAGTTTAGGCTGCTGTTCGAAGCTGCTGTAACATGAGCCTGTAACTTCTCACTGTGAAAGCAGCCTTAGGGCGGGATAGGGAAATGAAGCAGCCACAGCATGCTTTGCAGTATGTATTATGACAAGACAAGACAAGACAAATAACATTTATATTGCGCTTTTCTCCTTGCGGACTCAAAGCGCCAGAGCAGAGCAGCAGCCACTAGGGCGCGCTCTATTGGCAGTAGCAGTGTAAGGGAGACTTGCCAAAGGTCTCCTACTGAATTAGTGCTGGCTTACTGAACAGACAGAGCTGAGATTCGAACCCTGGTCTCCTGTGTCAGAGGCAGAGCCCTTAACCATTACACCATCAGCCTGCTGGCCTCCTTAGGAGCTTGGGAATAAAGAGGCTTGCTGTTCAGCAAACATCAAAGTAAGAGAGATTTTTAACTTCAGTGTTGCCATTTTGGCTTCCTTCTAAACTGTTTAACACAGGAGAATAGAGGCTTAAATTAGCTTTTGCAGCCTGACAGTTACTCTTTAAATGGGATTATCTGCCTTATCTGCCGTGGCAGTCACGTGACTCAGGGGAGAGATCAAATTACAACTTGTAATTAGACACAGATGAGGGGGAATTAGAAATACATACAGGGTGACTTTCTCTATGTTTTCCTTCTGTCTTGTGCAAGAGTTCAGGTCCACTTTAGCAATGTAGCAGTTTTGGTGACAATAGCATGTATGTGGGCTTTTCTATTAACCGCTAAATTTGACGCAAAATTACGAGAAAATGACACGAAAATTATGTGAGAATACGAATGGATTTCAGCCTAATTGTGAATATTTACGCAAAATTTTGCATAATCACAATTAGCTAGTGATGATCGCCACTAACGGCAACATAACATTACATTATTGATGTAATTACTATTGCGATCAGATTGCGCCTAAATCATTTGCGTATATAGTATCTGTATGCATTCCCTCTACCTCTTTCAATGGAATTAATACTGTGGCTGTTCTCCATACACGTCTAATACAAATGGATATAAAACAAGATACAGAAGTAGGAACGATGTCAAAAGGCACATTCCAATCCAATTCCTTGTTGAAGGTTGATTAAAACACAATGTTTAATAAAAAGCCAGCTAACAATTAACCTGAATCTATATGCTTATAGAACTTTTTAATAGGAAGGGGACCGATTCCTGTAAAACAAATGTTCATCTGTATAAGAGGGTTTAATTAAAGTGTCAGCAGTTTACCGCGGCCACGCACTTTCGTCAGTGCGTCTGTCACTTTTCTTGTGTAGAAAAGCCGTTTCTGCCGCTTTATTAAGTGACCTGTGTTTGACTTTTCTGTAATTGACACAAATTAATTTAATTGTAACATAAAATGGCGACTGTGACCTTTTTCTCAAAGTCGCCATTACCCGATAATTATACCTGGGGGAAATTATCAATGTGAGAAAGGCTGTGGGTAATAATAATGATATTATGCTAATTAATAACATACCATTATTTTTAAAATGGAATTTAGATGCCGGAAGGCTGGCCGGTCCAAAATGGAGGCTTATGGCTATTAGACTTTATTAGGTTGCAATCTGGATAAGAGATTGTATAATAATACACTCATTGTATTGGGTGTCATTTCCTACAAATTATTATCTACAAACAGCATCCTGTGATGTCACAATGAGCTGTTTATACTGATTCAGGTCTGGTACCGTATGAGAAATGCTCATTTCAAGGAAATGTATGTACCCCAAATCTAGCCCCCTACTTAGCCTAATGTGGTACTCACACCCTCTTCAAATCCCCATTAGGGCCAGATTTACATCTCAGGAGCCTGAAGACACACAAAAAAAAAAAACAAACAAACTCAGAAACATTTTTATTCGCCAATCGCCAAGCATGACTGGGTCGTGCCAGGAATTGGGTTTGACACATTGCATGGCTCACAGTAGAGGTGGAAAGCTAAAACAAGGAACAGTAATAGAACAATAAAGCACAGTAATAATACAACAATAGTATGCTAGTACAAGACAAACAACATTTATATTGCACTTTTCTCCTGGCGGACTCAAAGCGCCAGAGCTGCAGCCACTAGGACGCGCTCTATAGGCAGTAGCAGTGTTAGGTAGACTTGCTTAAGGTCTCCTACTGAATAGGTGCTGGCTTACAGAACAGGCAGAGCCGAGATTCAAACCCTGGTCGCCTGTGTCAGAGGCAGAGCCCTTAATCATTACACCATCCAGCCACAACCATAGTGTAGCAGTACAACAAGGCATAGTAAGATTACAAAGCATTAACGTCTTAAATGAAAAAAAGTATGAAAAAAAATGACAGTCTATCCATATGGCAACCTTGGGGGGGGGGGGGGGGTGTTGGGGGTGGAAGAGCATGGAGGGAGTTCAGAAGTTTCACTGCAGAGGAGAAAATGGAGTTCTTATGTCTTGAAGTTTTGGTGGAGATGGCCCATAAGCTGTGGCCTGATGGTAGCCGACTGAAGAAGCAGTGGCCAGGGTGTGAGGGTCGTTGGCGAATGGCGATCCTTAATGCTCTGGAGCACAATCTGGTGGAGTCTAGTAATGGAAGAGGTCTCCCGATCAGGGGCGTAACAATAGGCCCTGCAGCGCCTGCGCCCGCGGGGGGCCCGGCCCCCCCCTGGGGCCCGCTCGGGGCCGTTTTTTGGGGGCTGGAGGGGTGGAAGCATGAGGGGAAAGCCTTGCCCACAGTCGGCGGGAAGAGGGGAAGTTCCCCCCTCTCCCTCACCTCGGGGCTCTCCCCTCTGCGCTCCCCTCCAGCTAGTGAACCTGTGTGCTTCCGGAAGTGACGTCAGCTGCTAGAGCGAGAAGGCGGCGATGGAACGCAAGGAAGAAGGTATGTATCCTGCCGCCGCTGCTGCTCGCTGCCCACACAGGTTCACTAGCTGGAGGGGAGCGCAGAGGGGAGAGCCCCGAGGTGAGGGAGAGGGGTGAACTTCCCCTCTCCCCGCCGACTGTGGGCAAGGCTTTCCCCTCATGCTGCCACCCCTCCAGCACCCAAAAACCGGCCACGAGCGGGCCCGGGGGGGGGGGGTGGCAGCTCTGAAATTCTGCAGGGGGGCCCGGTGGGGCTTAGTTTTTCCCCTGCTCCCGATAATCCTCTCCACCGATCTGATGATGACTTTCAGTAGTTAAAAGATCTGTTGCCTTAAACTCCATCCTACTCCCAGCAAATACCACACCTCAGGGTCGGATTTGTACTTTTCACCGCCCAAGGCCAACTATACCGTTTGGTTGTTATCTCTGTGTGCCCCAATGAGAATTCTACTTACTTTTCATCATTGGATGTCAGTTGTCACCGACAATGACTATTTTAGTAATACGCGTATAGATTATAAGTTATGTTTTCCTTAAGAACTTTTATGTTATGTTTGCTATCTCATTAATGATGGAACCATTGTGTCCCCATGAGAGTTAGGCTGATGTGTACCTGCAGGATAGAGCTTACAGGTCTTGCAGGGATGACACAAGTACAGGACAGGGAATTTGAAGGTTAAATCTGTCCTTGTAAATAGATAGAATAGCTTTACTGCCCCTCACTGAGCCGCCCCTAAATTTCTGGTGCCCTAGACCATCGCCTATAAGGCCTTGCCAGAAATCCGGCCCTGCCACACCTTCAGACACAGGAAGTAAGAGAGCCGCCAGCAGCTGGGCAAACAGGTGTAAGGCAGCATATTTTCAACAAAGTGGTACTAGCAGCTAGAAATTTGTCTACTGGTACTTTAGTTGACTCCTCAACTATGGGGAGTTCAAAAATAGGGTCGCTACTATAGCAGTCATTAGTGTCACAAAGGGCTGTGTGGCCATGAAGATTAGTGCAAGGCCAGGGAGGTATATAAAGTTGTTTTATAGCTACGCCTGTCCTTACACTCCAAATCAAGTCATTTGGATGCAGGGATTGGCAGGCATCTAATATCGGCGCCTGTGTTAACTATCGGTAATTGGGCACCCAAGCGGTTCATTTATTATAATAATAATAATAATAATAATCCAAAAATTTGTATAGTGCTTTTCTCCTGTTGGACTCAAAGTGCTCAGGAGCTGCAGCCACTAGGGGCACTCAAGAGGCCACCCTGCAGTGTTAGGGAATCTTTTCCAAGGACTTCTTAGTGAATAAGTACTGACCCTAGCCAGGATTCAAACCCTGGTCTCCCCTGTACAAGGCAGAGAACCTTAACCAGTACACTATCCAGCCACTGTTGGCACTCAATGGGGGTAGCAGCCGATTGGCTACTACATAGGAATTGATGGCTGTAGCTGGTCTATGTATAAATACGAGGGTCAAATGTATCAGCACACCGTTGTAGAATGCTTTACGCTCCTTTTATTGAGCTATGCGTTCCATAAGTAAATGAAGCCGACAATTGTTTCGGGGCCACGCAGGGTCCCCCTTCATCAAGGCGTGTGGTTACAACCGCATAGTTCTAAACAAGCATTATATACAAATGAAATCCCCATACACCCCACCCCAATTGTGACCAAACGATGATGTCATCTCCAATGTTTACAATACAAACACACCAGCAAAACACTGTTATGCCTATAATCAAACTCTCAATTCTATCAATATAATAAATCAGTGTGCGCAGCACTACTGTATTCAGTCATACATACCAGATCCATGTCCCTCAGGTCACACTCCGTATGAAAATAGGGTAAATTGCCTCAGTAATTCAACTGTGCTAGTTAACTAGCCGTTGTGGAAAAAACAGCACTACTCGCCGCGTCATGTTGCCACGCCCCTGTGCTCCTATTGGCCGATGGGGCTAGACCAATCGATTCGCTGCTGGCACTGACCCTGACCAATCGGTCCTCCGCCAACTCTGCTGGGCACGCCCCCCGCCTGGGATAGACTAACCAGGGCCAGCACTGCTCATGCCATTGTGGGGCTTCCTGTCTCTCTAAACTCTGCCCCCGCTCGTTTTACAATGCGAACAGCGCATAAAAGGGAAGCGTGCGGTTGCTAAGCAACCCTGTCACGCCACCTCCAACAATCTGTAGCTGTTCTTTGTCAGCCAGCATGTCTGCTAAACGTGTGCCTTGTACTGCCACTCCCGCAGTGCTGGCTGTCATGATCAAATCAAAATAAAATAAAAAGGTGATCAAAAGTGGCCAAGTAAAACATGAGTAACTACGGTAACATTTACCATGGTTGCTAAGCAACCTCATGCCTGGATGCATGGCAGTGCCCACAGGTCAGCAAATATGCCGCTCCTGTTGTATAAACCCCTGGTGCCCTATACACCACCGCAGCCTTATAGTTTTTGAGAAAATCAAAGTTTCAAATTTTAAGTTTCGCTATACAGCTGCAATATGGCTGTATAAAGATCCCTGGCAACTTTTCCTATTTTTTTAACTTTTTTTTTTAATGGTCAGAGTGTGGGGAATGTTTAAAAAATGACGTGCGTTCCCCCCTACCGAGCATCTGTAACACCTTGACTCCCATGTGGGCTAGGATAGCCAGAATGCGGAGCCCTGGCCGAGTGGGGCTCACACCCTGAGCTATACCAGCCATGGTCCATGGTATGGGGGGCTTCGGGGGAGAGGGGCGGCCAAGCCTTCCCCTCCCCCGGAGCTCTTGTCCAATCCATGGACAAGGGGCTCTTCCCCAACTCCGGTGCCCCAGGAGAAGGAGGGGGCCACCTGGGGGTCGGTTCATGGTGGCGTCTGGGAGTCAGTTTTAAGAAGGGGACACCAGGTGCCCGCCCCCCTCGCAGGAGAAATGAGTGTAGGGGTACAAAGTACCCCTTACCAATTTACACAAAGGTTTATATGAAATAAAAACACAACAACGAAAAAAGTCCTTTATTAATCTGAATTAACCAGAAATACTTACCTGTACCCTTAAAAAAAATGTTCCCACGCCAATGAATTTCCTGATGGGCATTCCAGGGGGTCTGCACTTACTGCATACGGACCCCCTGGAAACCCCGTTATGAAATTCATTGCTCTTTCTTTTGACATATGTAAATTTGCACTAATTTAGGTTTGCTACATACAGTAATCTGTCATTTACCGCATTTAAATGTATACTTTTTTTTTACCTTTGAAACTTTAAAATCGATTTTCTCAAAAACTATAAGGTCTTTTTGAAAAAAAAAAATTCCTCTTGTAGCCACTGTCCCTATCCACATACCCTGCAAATTTGGTGTTTCTAGCATATAAGGCTGCTTTGATGCTATTAACCTTTAAAGTCGGTGGCCGTTCGCCTGCCATTAAAGTTTATGAGAAAATGGCGAACGCACATTTTTTTCAAAAAAAAAAACTAAAAAAAAAAAAAGGTTTTCAAGGCGAACTGCGAACAGGCCAATGTTCTACTGTCCGCCAGCGAATTGTTCGGGCCATCTCTAATTGTTAGGCGTCAGGGTGGGGCGTGGAGGGGGGGGGGGGGGTCATTGTGAGAATGGGGCTTGGGTAAGTCTATACAAATTATTGGTAATAATACTATCACGTCTCCCCAACTGTGGCACAGACAGTATTAATAAACTGAGAGTCTTAGCTCTGTTTTTTTCGAATGTTTTAGTTTTAGCTTCCCCTGCAGAAATGTACCTTGTCTGCTAACTCAAATGCTAGGACACAGACAGTGAGTAATGTTTGCAGATAATGATTAAATAGCCAGATGGAAGTAAGGATTTGTATTTGTGAGAATTAGACAGTCTTATTCTGCTGACATCTTCATACTCCGTTGGTGAGTTTGAATCAATTTCAGTTAGCGTGACAGAGAAAATATTGCCGGTACAAAATCGAACTGTGAAAATAGACGTATTTTCTAACAATTACTGTAGCAGAGCAAATACCTCAGAACAGTGATGCCGAGCCTTATTATAGTCGGTATTTCTTTACGAAAGACGGTGTTTGCCAAGTCTCTTCGCTGCTGTACAACACAATCTCAAGTCGCCCTTGACACGTACATTAATCAGAGATAATGTAAAAACAAATTGTGCTGCAGAAAAGGGGGGGATCTGTGTTACTTAACTCACCTGTGTGGCATTACTACCACGAGGGGGGAGGTTAGGAGACAATTGAAAGGAAACTTGAATCGTAAAAACTATAACTCATATAAGTAGAGAATGTGTCCAGTTTAAAGTTTCTTAAAAGTTCTTCATTGATTCATACATTATTATTATTATTTTAGTATTTATATAGCGCCAACATCTTCCACAGCCTTGTACAGAGTATATAGCGTTGTCACTTAACCACTTGCCGACCAGTGGATTTCTGAATGATCTGTGCTGCGTGGGCTCTACAGCCCGCAGCACAAATCAGGATTACACCAGGGCGATCAGACTTACCCCCTTTTTTCCCCACTAGGGGGATGTCCTGCTGGGGGGTCTGATCGCCGCCGGCTCTGTGCGCTTTGCGGGGGGGCTCTTCAAAGCCCCCCTCCGCAGCGTTTTCGGCGCTCCGCCCCCCTCCCTCCCTCTCCCTCTCTCTCTGAGCTGCGCAGGACGGATTTCCGTCCTGCGCATTGTAGGATAGGCTTCAGCCTATCAAATGACGGCGATCCCCGGCCAATCAGAGGCCGGGGATCACCGATCTGCCTTACGGCGCTGACGTATGATGTAAACAGCGGGGATTTCTTCTCCGCATGTTTACATTTCGCCGGCGAGCCGCGATCGGCGGCTCTCCGGCTGTTCACGGAGACAGCCTCCGTGAACGGACATGGAAACCATGGAAACCCGCAGACGACCAGTTTACGCCAATCGGCGTCAGCTGGTCATCAAGAGGTTAAAGAGAAACCGTGACCAAGAATTGAACGTCATCCCGATCAGTAGCTGCCTGATACCCCCTTTTACATGAGAAATCTTTTTCTTTTCACGAATGGATCATCTGGGGGAAGGGGGGGGGGTGTGTCTGTATGGCAGGTATTGTGGAGCTCACAATCTAATCCCTCCCATAGTCATATGTCTATGGATATGTACCATAGTCTAGGGACAATTTTAGGGGGAAGCCAATTAACTTATATATTTGTTTTTGAGATGTAGGAGAAAACCGTTGTGCCCGGAGGAAACCCACACAGACGCCGGGAGAACATACAAACTCCTTGCAGATAATTCTCTGGCTGGGATACAAACCACGGATCCAGCGCTGCAACGTGAGAGTGGTAGCCACTACGCCACTGTACATGCTGACAGTGGCGTAGTGGCTGTCCCCTGGAGTGGCTCACAGTCAAATCCCTCTCATAGGCTGCCTGTGAGAGGTGATCATAATGGTGGCTCTCAGGGGGAGGGAGGTAATTAACCACTTCACCACTGAGGGGTTTTACCCCCTGAGCACCAGAGCAATTTTCACCTTTCAGCGCTCCTTCCATTCATTCGTCTATAACTTTATTATTACTTATCGCAATGAAATGAACTATATCTTGTTTTTTTCGCCACCAATTAGGCTTTCTTTAGGTGGGACATTATGCCAAGAATTATTTTTTTCTAAATGTGTTTTAATGGGAAAATAGGAAAAATGTGGGGAAAAAAATAATTATTTTTCAGTTTTCGGCCATTATAGTTTTTAAATAATGCATGCTACTGTAATTAAAACCCATGAAACGTATTTGCCCTTTTGTCCCGGTTATAAAACCATTTAAATTATGTCCCTATCACAATGTTTGGCGCCAATATTTTATTTGGAAATAAAGGTGCATTTTTTTCAGTTTTGCGTCCATCCCTAATTACAAGCCCATAGTTTATAAAGTAACAGTGTTATACCCTCTTGACATAAATATTTAAAAAGTTCAGTCCCTAAGGTAACTATTTATGTATTTTTTTTAATTGTAAATTTTTTAATTTTTTTTTAATTACAAAAAAAAAAAAAATGGGGAGTGTGGGAGGTAATGAGTTAATTTTATGTGTAAAAGTCATTTATTTGTATGTGAAAAATGTGTAGGGTGTAGTTTACTATTTGGCCACAAGATGGCCACAGTAACTTTTTGTTTTAATGCGACCTCCAAGCTTCCTTCCGGAAGCTTGGAGGAAGAATAAGGAGGCTGGACACGTGAGTTTTTTCTCACAATGATCGCGCTGCCCATAGGAGAGCAGCTGATCATTGCGGGGCTTAGATCAACGAACGGGAATGGATTTTCCCGTTCATTGATCTCTGGGCGAGCGGGCGGCGGCGGTTTTACTAGCGGCGGGCGGCGTGTTTACGAGCGGGAGCGCGGGCAGCGTCGGGAACGCGAAAAGTACGTGTTTCTCCGTCCCTGGTTTTTAAAGGATGGAAAAAGGGGCGGAGAAATACGTACGCGCGGGGGTAAAGTGGTTAAAGAAAAAAAACAACAACAATAAAATTGATTAAAAAAAAAATACACATTTCAGCAGCAGTCAGATACCATCAACAGAAAGCTCTGTTGGTAGGAAGAAAAGGGGATAAGATTCATTTGGGTACTAAGTTGTATGATTGTGCGCAGTGCGGAATTGTAAAAAATCGCCTGGTCACAAAGGGAGTGTAAGCCTGTGGTCCTCAAGAGGTTAAAGGGCACATGCTCCGAGGTAAAGCAACCTAAGGTAAGCACAGAGGGGTGACCATGCTCCATCCACATACCTCTGTGCGTTGTCCGTTCCTCTCCTCCTTCCCCGATCCCCGTAATCACTGCTTTAAAAATCTTACTTTTAGCTGAATTCAAATTTTCTGACAGGAAGAGGCGGGCTTGCTTTGATGTTTCCTCCCATTACTCTCCAATTCCCTCCTCTTCCCTTCATACATGAAAATCCAGTGGTAGAACAACAGTTAATTTACAGATATTCTACTGTTACTGTGCAAATGATGATTGTAAAATATCAGTGATAGACTATTTTACTGAACTAAACACAACCCTATTTCTACACTGAACCCTCCCTGTACTTAGTCCCATGGAACCACATTAATCAATTTACCACCAAGGGTGCGTGTATCTATGCTCCTTTTATCATCCTTTCCCCACCAGGAGCGTAGATACACGCACCCCCCGCCGCTGAAAGGGAAAAACTGTTCCTGTTCTTGATCTAAGCCCCCCAGCAATGATCGGCTGCTTCTATGAGAAGCAGCGCGATCATTGTGCCTCACTGCACTTCCTGCAAGCGTAATTCCTACGCTTACAGGTCGCATGCACAAAAAATTACTGTGGCCATCTTGTGGCCAAAAAGTAAAACTACAGTCAAAAACATTTTTCATATACAAATACATATTTAAATTCTAAATTAACTCATTAACTCCCACACTCCCCAATTTTGTTATTTTTTTTTTTTGTAATAAAAAAAAAAAATTACAATAAAAAAAATACATAAATAGTTACCTTAGGGACTGAACTCTTTAAATATTTATGTCAAGAGGGTACAACACTGTTACTTTAGAAACTATGGGCTTGTAATTAGGGATGGACACAAAACTGGAAAAAATGCACCTTTATTTCCAAATAACATATTGGCGCCAAACATTCTGATAGGGACATACCGTATATAGTAGCATATAAACTGACCCGCATATAAGCCGACCCCCCAACTTTTACCTAAAAGAACAGGGAAAAATGATTGACCCCCATATAAGCCGGGGGTAGGAAATTCTGGATTTGTGCAGGCCGCGTGATCCCCCCAGTGTGTCCCAGTATAGCTAGTATAGTGCCCAGTATGGGTAGGTAGTGCCTCAATATAGCTAGTATAGTGCCCAGTATAGCTAGTATAGTGACCCAGTATTGGTAGGTAGTGCCCCACTATAGCTAGTATAGTGCCCAGTATAGCTAGTAAAGTGCCCAGTATAGCCAGTAAAGTGCCCAGTATAGCCAGTAAAGTGCCCAGTATAGCCAGTATAGTGCCCAGTATAGCCAGTATAGCTAGTAAAGTGCCCAGTATAGCCAGTAAAGTGTCCAGTATAGCCAGTATAGTGCCCAGTATAGTGCCCAGTATAGCAAGTATAGTGCCCAGTATAGCAAGTATAGTGCCCAGTATAGCAAGTATAGTGCCCAGTATAGCAAGTATAGTGCCCAGTTTAGCCAGTAAAGTGCCCAGTTTAGCCAGTAAAGTGCCCAGTATAGCCAGTATAGTGCCCAGTATAGCCAGTATAGTGCCCAGTATAGCCAGTAAAGTGTCTAGTATAGCCAGTATAGGCGTACGTACAAAAAGGGCGCCCGGACAAAAAGGGCGCGGGGTGTAAACGCTAATTAATAATTAATCATTAATAGCGTTTATAAAAATAGTGTGCTATATTTCGTTTACAAATAATGTTTTACAAAATTATAAATCATTAAATAATGTTTATGAAATCGGCAATTGTGAAAACGTTAATCTTCCCTGTTTCAAAAGTGAAACTTATAATTACGTTTATTTAAAAAACGATAATATATGTTTAATTGTTATAATTATATATTATTGTGAATAACCTTCATTTATGAAAATATTCTTTATAACGATGATATAAATATAACTACGTTTGTAATAAGTGTTGTAAAACATTAGTAAATATTACTAAAATTTTACTAAAACTATACCTAAGCCTACTCTCACACAGAACCCTCCCTGTACCTATCCCTAACCCCTAGACCCCCTGGTGGTGCCTAAACCTAAGACCCCCCTGGTGGTGCCTAACCCTAAGACCCCCTGGTGGTGCCTAAACCTAAGACCCCCCTGGTGGTGCCTAAACCTAAGATCCCCCTGGTGGTGCCTAACCCTAAGCCCCCCTGGTGGTGCCTAAACCTAAGACCCCCCTGATGGTGCCTAAACCTAAGACCCCCCCTGGTGGTGCCTAAACCTAAGACCCCCCTGGTGGTGCCTAAACCTAAGACCCCCCTGGTGGTGCCTAAACCTAAGACCCCCCTGGTGGTGCCTAAACCTAAGACCCCCCTGGTGGTGCCTAAACCTAAGACCCCCCTGGTGGTGCCTAACCCTAAGACCCCCCTGGTGGTGCCTAAACCTAAGACCCCCCTTACTGATCGCTTTATTATGTGGATAATAATGTTTTACTAATTGTGGCTGCAAAAAATATATTGCAATTTACGTTATGTACTGATCGCTTTATTTTGTGAATAATAATGTTTTACAAACAGTAAGGGATAAAACTTTAAATAATGTTTTAATTAGGTAAATAAGATAAATATGTTTAGTATTTTTATAAACGTTATTCGGCACGGGTGCATTTTATAAACGTAAATCACCACAAGCACAGTTATAACTCATTAAAAATCTCCGGGCGCCGTTTGTAAACGTTATTTATCTCCGGCGCCCTTTTTTCCTGCTCGGCGCCTATTAAACGTTATTTATTATGAGAGTGAATGGCAGCGCCCTTTTTGTCCACTAGCTGCCTGCGCCCTTTTTTCCCGCTTCCCCAGTATAGTGCCCAGTATAGTGCCAGTATAGTGCCCAGTATAGCCAGTATAGTGCCCAGTATAGCTAGTATAGTGCCCAGTATAGCAAGTATAGTGCCCAGTTTAGCCAGTAAAGTGTCCAGTATAGCCAGTATAGTGCCCAGAATAGCCAGTAAAGTGCCTAGTGTAGCCTGTATAGTGCCCAGTATACTGCCCAATATAGCGATCCCAACTAACCCCCCTTCTGTGCTGCTGCTGTGATACATGGAGAGCAGAGCGAGAGGGGCACCCGGATTAGAGGGAGCAGCCGCTGGCTGAACAGGTAATAGCAGCGGCGGCCGCAGAGGGAGCGGGTGGGCGGGGGGGGGGAAGCGGTGTGTGTGTGCGCGTGCGTGTGTGTGTGTGCGCACGTGTGTGCGCGCGTGTGTGCACGTGCGTGTGTGTGTGTGTGTGTGTACCATGCCTTTTAAGGGTTTTTCGCCTTCCTCTGGATCAACAGGGATATGTGAGGGAGCAGGCTGGTGTTGTACTTTATACTGGTTGAACTCGATGGATGTATGTCTTTTTTCAACCAAAATAACTGTGTGTGTGCGTGCGTGTAGGGTTCTCACACTTTGCACAGTTGGTCACTGGGTGACTGGGATTAATATTCAGAAAAGTTGGTGGAGCCTACAAATCCAATCAAAATTCACCTATTGATTTTCAAGGGGAATATTTCATTGCTGTCATTCATGCACTGTTAATGGCACAAGCCTCAACCCTGGTACAATTGGTCATTAGATGACAATTGGTCACAATTGGGGTGTGGGGGTGTGGGTGTGGGGGTGTGTGGGTGTGTGTTGATTGGCTATTTGTGGCTCCACCCCTATTCTGAATTTGAACCCCAGACACCTAATGACCAATTGTACCAGGGTTGAGGCTTGTGCCATTAAAAGTGCATGAATGACAGCAATGAAATATTCCCCTTGAAAATCAATAGGTAAATTTTGATTGGCTTTTGTAGGCTCCACCAACTTTTCTGAATATTAATCCCAGTCACCCAACGACCAACTGTGCAAAGTGTGAGAACCCTGCCGATGGCAGTGTAAGAATGGCTGCAGTTTACATTTTCCCAGTGAAATTTGTATTTGTCTCCGCCGACTTTTTGGTTATGGGAATACAAAGTACCCTATATGTTATTCCAGGTAATGTACTATGTGTGTGCCAATTGCCAAATTTCATTCAAATCCGTTCAGCCATTGTTGCATGATCGAGTAACAAACATCCAATTATCCAAACTTTCACATCCTACTAATATAATAAATGGGAAAGTTCGGATGTTTGGATGTTTGTTACTCGATCACGCAAAAATGGCTGAACGGATTTGAATGAAATTTGGCACACACATAGTACACTACCTGGAATAAAGTATAGGATACTTTTTATTCCCATAACCAAAAAGAGACAAATACTGGAAAATGTAAACTGCAGCCATTCTTACACTGTTACACTGGAGGTGTGTTTAGCTTCTAAGGGTACAATGGTTAATTTGCATATATTCAGCAGTGATGCACTGGGAGACATCTCAAGCTCACTCCAACCTGAATTATCGCAAATTCTTTCTGTTTTAAGAAAGCAAACTTTTGGTTTTCTTAACATCTTAGTAAGGGGGCTTTTAGGACCATTGTAGTCCCTTACACACTCCAATGAGTTCTGGGTCACCATGAGCTTGCTGGTTAGTCTGTACCTCTCGGTGTTACAAGCCCTACTGCATAGAGCCAAATTAATCCATGCCATGCATTGATGAGGATCAAACAATCCAAAATAGTCTGTATGCATGTTGGATAATTATGGCTCTGTACAAATTAACAAGCTGACAGATCATTGCATTCCAGCGGTTCTGGAGGTGTGTGTAGCTTCTAAGGGTAATAATGGTTAATTTGCATATATTCAGCAGTGATGCACTGGGAGACATCTCAAGCTCGCTCCAACCTGAATTATTGCAAATTCTTTCTGATTTAAGAAAGCAAACTTTTGTTTTTCTTACACTGTTAATGGTAGGGTTCTCAAACTTTGCACAGTTGGTCGTTAGGTGACTAGGATTATTATTCAGAAAAGTGGTTGGAGCCTATAAAAGCCAATCAAAATTCACCTAATGATTTTCAAGGGGAATATTTACATTTCTGCCATTCTTGCACTGTTAATGGCACAAGCCTCAAACCTGGTACAGTTGATCATTGGGTGACTGGGGTTCAACTTCAGAAAGGGGGTGGAGCCTCAAACAGCCAATCTGATTTGTTTCATTTTAATGCAGGTTATTGATGCCAAATACCGCAAAGCTCACAAACTTGGTCATTGAGTAATTGAGTAATTGTGTGTTAGGGTTAGGAAAAGTGGGCGCAGCCAACACCAGCCAAATACATAATCGGGCAATGCTGGGTCATCAGTAGGCGGAGACAAATACAAATTTTACTGAGAAAATGTAAACTGCAGCAATTCTTACACTATTAATAGTAGGGTTCTCAAACTTTGCACAGTTGGTCACTGGGTGACTGAGATTAAAATATTCAGAAAAGTGGGTGGAGCCTACAAAAGCCAATCAAAATCAACCTATTAATCTTTAAGGGGAATATTTAACCTCTTGACGACCAGCTAACGCCGATTGGCGTAAACTGGTCGTCTGCGGGTTACCATGGAAACGGCCGCTCGATCGAGCAGCCTTTTCATGTCAGTTCACGGAGGGTGTCTCCGTGAAAAGCCGGAGAGCCACCGATCGCGGCTCTCCGGCAAAATGTAAACAGGCGGGGAAGAAATCCCCGCTGTTTACATCATACGGCGCTGCTGCGCAGCAGCGCCGTAAGGCAGATCGGCGATCCCCGGCCTCTGATTGGCCGGAGATCGCCAGCATATGATAGGCTGAAGCCTATCCTTCAATGCGCAGGACGGAACTCCGTCCTGCGCATTACGGAGAGAGGGAGGGAGGTAAGGAGGCAGAGGGCGGAAATGGCTGCGGAGGGGGGCTTTGAGAAGCCCCCCCCCCCCGCAAAACGCAGATGGCCGGCGGCGATCAGACCCCCCCAGCAGGACATCCCCCTAGTGGGGAAAAAGGGGGTAGTCTGATCGCCCTGCTGCACTCCTGATCGGTGCTGCGGGCTGTAGAGCCCCCGCAGCACCGATCAATGAAAAATCCCCTGGTCGGCAAGTGGTTAATTGATGCCATTCTTACACTGTTAATCACCTGTACCTGGTACAGTTGGCCATTGGGTGATTGGGGTTCAAATTCAGAAAAGGGATGGAGCCACAGCCAATCAGACTTATGTTATTTCAATGCAAATTATTGATGCCAAAGACCGCAAAGGTCACAAACTTGGTCATTAAGTCATTTTGTGTTAGGGTTAGAAAAAGTGGGCGGAGCCAGCACCAGCCAAATACATACCTGGGCAATGCCGAGTCTTCAGTGGGCGGAGACAAACACAAATTTCACTGGGAAAATGTAAACTGCAGCCATTCTTACACTATTAATTGTAGGGTTCTAAAACTTTGCACAGTTGATCACTGGGTGACTGGGATTAATATTCAGAAAAGTGGGTGGAGCCTACAAAAACCAATCACAATTCACCTATTGATTTTCAAGGCAAATATTTAATTGCTGCCATTTTTGCACTGTTAATGGCACAAGCCTCAAACCTGGTACAGTTGATCATTAGATGACTGGGGCCACAAACAGCGAATCAGATGTGTTTCATTTCAATGAAAATTATTCATGCTAAAGACCACAAATCTCACAAACTTGGTCATTGACTATTGACAATTGTGTGTTAGGGTTAGAAAAAGTGGCCACAGCCAACAGCAGCCAAATACATACCCGGGAAACGTTAGGACATCAGTGGGTGGAGAAAAATACAAATTTCACTGCCAGAATCTAAACTGCAGCCATTCTTACACTGTCTGTCAATGGCAGGGTCCCTAAACTTTGCACAGTTGGTCACTGGGTGACTGGGATTAATATTCAGAAAAGTGGGTGGAGCCTACAAAAGCTAATCAAAATGCACCTATTGATTTTCAAAGGAGAGTAGCCACAGCCAGTTAGATTTATTTCATTTCAATGCCAATTATTGATGCCAAAGACCGCAAAGCTCACAAACTAGGTCATGATTGAGTAATTGTGTGTTAGGATTAGAAAAAGTAGACAGAGCTAACACTAGCCAATTACTTACCCGGGCAACGCCGGGCGACCAGCTAGTCTAAAATATTAGTAAGATATATAATTTGCCCATAGTTGGACGAAGCCCTGTCCTCATGTTCCCACGCCAGTGAATCGAGCTTTACCTCCATTGTGACAACACTTGAAGGACTGTATTGGGATGTTCTCCTTCTCTATCACCATGCTGTAGAAGATGTACTGCAGAAGATGTGTTGCCGGAGTTATAAGCCTATGTTACATGCGCTGCTCCTGCTATTTTTACACTGGAGAAGGTCTCCGAGACATAACCGATGAATTTTTCTACAGATGGCTGTGAAAGAAAAAAAAATATATATAAAGAAGTAAGAACATATCTGGCCTCAAGCACTGGATGTGTTTCCTATTTTAAACTCTCCTCTCAACAACCTTGGTCTAGATCTACCTTCCCTTCCCAGCACTCATCTTATCATTGCAGCTAGTGGCACAACTGCTGACACTCTAACCTGCGAGCCAACGGGGAGACAGCGAGTGCCGGCCTGACGAGAGGGGCGCCGCATCGCCTACAGGAGTGCAAAGACGCGTGACGGAGAAATGGAAGAGCGAGCAGAGAGAGGGGAGGAACAGGAGAGGGGGTTGAGATCAGTATATGTGTATGTGTGTATATATATATATATATATATATATATAGTACAGTGGTGGGCCGATATTTTGCATATATGAAATTTTGCATCGAAATTCGCATCTTCGCATCGTAATCGTAATGCGAAATTTTGGGGAAAATGGTAATTAATTTCATATGTAATAGTAGTATTTCATAATTTTACATAATTTTTGGCGCAATTTTCGCGCAATTTCGCAAAATGTTGTGCCGACTTTGGTGGTTAATAGCAAAGCCCCCAATACATGCTTTTGCTACCAAAATGGGTACATATGTTAAGGAGGATAGTGGGTACAAGTCAAAAAAATAATTTTTCAAAAAGACATTGGCCTCAATTCACTAAGATCATGCTGGAGATAATAAAACAAGAGAAAACTTACCACCACACAGTGGGCTCGATCCACAAAGGCGTGCTAACCTCGTTATCACACCTAACAGCTTTGGACATGCAAACTAGGGTGCTAAGTAGTTTGCTTGTCTAAAGCTGTTATAGATCGCGCGCAAAGTTTATCGCTCTGCGGTGCGTGCAAAAAGTTGCACCGTTCCCGTGCTAAGTACACTTAGCAGCGAACGGTGCTATGTTTCGCATGCACTGGTGCGGCCGTTTTCGCGTCCTAAGTGCATTTACACTGGCGTGCTAATACTTAGCACCCTTTAGTGAATCAAGGCCAGTGAGAGAGTTATCTTATCTCTTCATTCCTGATACCATCACGCAATTATTTCTCAAAAAAGGCGATACCCAAACTGTACAGTGATGTTGAAAGGCAAGTGGTGTCATCTCTGGCACATAGCGTTGAGTCAAGGGTCCATCTGACCACGGATGCCTGGTCTACAAACAGAGCCGGATTAAGGCTGAATGGGGCCCTAAGCGGACTTACAGATTGCCCACCCATCCCTGCCCGCCCCCCCCCCCCCCCCCCCCCGACATGCAGCCAACCAAGCAGCCAGCATCTTACCTACTATCAGCTGCTCCCTGGCTGGAGTCCCTCCGTGCTGCAACTCCTCTCCGCACTCTGCGGATTCTGCAGCAGCATGTGATCCAGCCCAGATGAACGAGCGAGCAAGCAGCGGCCATTGCTATGGTGATGTAGCCACATGCGAGCCCCGCTCTCTCCAGCCTAACCTGTGCAGTCAGACGCAGACTGATGATGTCAGCAGCGTCAGCCATGTTGCGCACACTGATTGCACAGGCTGGGCTGGAGTGAGCAGAGCTGGCACGCGGCCACATCACCATAGCAACGGCCGCTGTTTGCTCGCTCATTCGGCTGGGCTGGATCACATGCAGCTGCATCCTCAGCAGAGTGGGGACTCTGGGGAGAGGAGTTGCAGCACGGAGGGGCTCCAGCCAGGGAGCGGCTGATAGAATGTAAGATGCTGGCTTCTCGGTTGGCTGATGGGGCCCTTGGACGGGGCCCTTAGATGCTTACTGGGGCCCCAAGCTAATGCTTGATTTGCCTGGTCGGTAATCCGGCCCTGTCTACAAAGCACGCTCAGGCCTGCCCAAAGACAGTCCCCACACACAGCATCTCTACCTGCACACCATGTGATTGCCTCCCCCAAGTTGGTCCCCACTCCCCACACAGCATCTCTGCCTACAGGCTGCTTGACTGCCTTCTCCGCCTCCACCAACAGGGTCCAGACTGCTGCTAGGAGCGTCTGCTATAATCATTTTTCTGGTGCGTGTACATGCCTGCCTAATTTTTCTGGCTGCACTGCAGCTGCAACAACAAAACAAAAGGCATGTACATGTGTCAATTCCCCTTCGTGATCATTACCTTGCCACGGTGAAGGGGCTTGCGTATCACAATGAAGCAATGACCACCGGCTATATGAGTGTCTCGGGGGGTGGCACACCAAAGATAATAAGGTCGTTGCTTCATTGTGGACAGACCAAATTCAATCAGCTGGATACTCAGTCACTGCCATTCAGCTACCTCAGCCCGGCGACCATATGGGCTTGAAAACTGCCACGGCCTGCACTCTCGCCATGGTGCGCACCAGTCCAGCACGGCCGTCACTACACAAAGAGCTGTTTGTGGTGCGTTACACAGTGAGTTTGGTCTGTCAGTGTGAAGCAGTACACTAATTACACTCCCTGATTGATGTGTGTTTAAAAGATGTTTTAAAGCACTTTAGGCCTCTGATTTAGCAATAAAATTTGATTTCTGCCCTTAAAACGTTGCTGTGCGTCAAATCCTGATATTTTTTCCCTGGGACTTTTGGTGTGTATCCCACTCTGCCATGCCCCCCTACAGGTGTTACACCCCTGAAACATATTTTCCATCACTTTTGTACCCAGCATAAATGTTTCTAGTTTTCAAAGTTTGCCTCCCCATTGAAGTCTATTGCGGTTCGCGAAGTTTGCGCAAACCTAAAATCGGAGGTTCAAGCCATCTCTAGCGAGGGATCAGGCCACAGGGGGCTGGAGGTCGGAAACCCCAGGTATGTATGCATTTTTCATTTCAATTATCTCAGGTACACTTTAAGGACCCTCTGCACAGTCCTGATTCTAGATCTCAGAAATGTGAGATGAAAACTGGGTGGCGAATGTGTTAAACAAAGAACAAAAGGCAACCTTCACAGGAGTAACATAAATCACCAACACGAGATCATATTGTCCTTCCGAAAAGAAAGACAATTGAGATAAAATAGAGATTGCCCTTGTACAATGCGGATGGACATATTTATATTCACTCAAGTATGTCACCAGACAACATAATACGGCTGTTTGTATTGACAACATCTGTTCCTTGTCACGGCCTGGAGGCTGGAGGAACATAAATTGGAAAAATGTAAATTCTCTGGCTTAATTTTATGGAATAAACCCTATATTGATATATGAGGAGCCTCCAGTGAGTTATGTTCCTTTCTCTCTTGGGTAGAGGAGATGTTTAGTAAAGGATTTTGATGGTCGTTAACTACTCTAGTCTTATTTGAGGCTTATGGGAAGAATAGAACGGGCCTGAGATGGCAATGGTGGAGACCAATCAGGTGTTTGATAGCTGGGAACTACAATTCATGAGACCCTCCCCTTGGTGAACTTAATGGCCAGGGGGCCCATGTCACAAGGCTTGTAAAAGTCTGTCCATCGCTATCTTCCCACCCATAACAAGTGTAGCCACAAAACACCTGATTTGAAGTATAGTTCCCTGTACCGGAGGAAGGGACGGTTAACCTATTTTGGTTCCTGGACGTAGAAACTACGTCAAGGAACCATGCGCGCTCCCGCGGCCCGCGGTTCGTCAGCCAGGCAATCAGTGAATCGGGCTATGGTGCCTGATCACTGATTGCTCTCCCCCGCTGAAAAAGCGACAGCTTCTCTCGGAAGCTGTGCTTTTTCTGGCTGTTGTGTCCCCCATGCGTCACTCTAAGCGTGTGTTACGCTTAGAGTGACGTCATGTAAACAAACTCATGGTCGCCATCTTGTGGCCAAAAAGTAAAACTACAACTAAAATTAAAAAAAAAAAAAAAATCAACACACATTTACATTAAAAACCTATAGTTTCCATCCCACCCTCCCAAAATACCCACACAAAATGTTTAATATATAAAAAAAAAACATTACAATTAAAAAAAAAATGTAAATATTTACCTAAGGGTCTAAACTTTTTAAATATCAATGTAAAGATGAAATATTTCTATATATTTTTTATTTTAAACTTGTAAATAGTGATAGATGCAAAACGGAAAAAAATGCACCTTTATTTCCAAATAAAATATTGTCGCCATACATTGTGATAGGGACGCAATTTTAACGGTGTAATAACCGGGACATATGGGCAAATACAAAACGTGAGTTTTAATTATGGAGGCATGTATTATTTTAAAACTATAATGGCTGAAAACTGAGTAATAATGATTTTTTTTCCGTTTATTTCTTATTCTTCCTGTTAAAATGCATTTACAGTAAAGTGGCTCTTAGCAAAATGTACCCCCCAAAGAAAGCCTAATTGGTGGCGGAAAAAACAAGATATAGATCAGTTCATTGTGATAAGTAGTGATAAAGTTATAGGCTAATCAATGGGAGGTGAACATTGCTCAAGTGAAAACGACGGAACGCGAATGGGTTAAGGTGGCCATACATCTCTGGATTTGGTGGCCGATTGACCATCCAATTTGATTATTATTATTGAATCGGATGAAAACTGGTACTGCCAAGTGCGTGCCCGATCGACAATGCGACCAATATCGGGCTGAATTTAATTGCATGTATCGATCGGAAATGCTGCGAGAAGTCGGGCCATCATGGTCAATCAGGTGTGTGGCAGTATCGGCAAGCGATATCGGGACAAGCGTCAAATGACGATAAATCCCCTGGTGCTGTTTCCCTACTGTATACTTTTCCCTAGTCCTACTTTTTATATGCCATACAATTATCATATTTGCTTTTGTACATAAGTATTATTATTCATTTAGAAATTACAAGTTCCCAAAGTAAACTTTTTTTTGCTCTAAAAGCTGACTTTGCATTTTATTCATAACTGTATAATTTTTTTCATCTTGAAATATAAGCAGAAATGCTTTTTGACTGTCTGTCTGTGTTCAGGAGAGTCTGCAGTGTCAGAAAAGGGTTTGTTTACATTCCTCACTTGATACAATTAAATGCAAGATAACATTATCTCCAGTCCAAATGCTTTCCCGGCAGGGAGCTTTTAAAGGTGCGCACACACGCACTTCTGTAACAAACGAAGGGTTCGTCAGACTCTCCCGCTGGGTGGGTGTTCTGCCGACAGTAGGACGTGTGGACAAGTCCTACTGTTGGCAGAAAGCCCGCCCAGCAGGAGGGTCTGACTGACCCGATGTTTGTTACAGTAGTGCGTTAAGTCCTGTGTTTAATACTTTGAATGCTGTTCTAGTATTAAAAAAAAATGGTGGTAGTATATAATATGCTGTAAATAATGTTTAAGAGCAAAGAAGTAATGCTGGGTTTCATACCGCTTTAAATAAGTGACAGCGACACATTATTCCAGTCATTCCCAGCTGCTCGCGGTCCTCATTTTGTCAGCCACGTTTATGAAAGTGAGGAACCGAATCTAGTTCTATAGCGCCAATAATCAGACTCTTCTGCAACGTTTCACCACGCGAACCTCAGAAAATAATCAAGCGGTTCTCCCAGCTGCCAATTGTTGTGATCTCATTGACCTATCAGGCTTCTGTCATCTAAATACTTTGTAGCCTGCTGACCCGCCTCGTCAGAAGGGGCTCTGCTGGACGTCAGGGAGGGTTGCAATGGACAGTTCGGGGAGGCTATCTATTAGAAATCATTACCATCTCGTTCACATCATGTATTGATGAGCCGATAGCCGGCAGATTGATTTAAAGTTGAATCCCGTCACGCGGTCCCAGGCGGGCGCGGCAACTGGCAGCTAAGCTCTAAAAAAATCTATTTGTGGTTTTCTTCCCAAGCATGAAGGGGAAAAAAAATCCCACAAGACTGCGAGTGTTTGCAGTCAATACCCCCCCTCTGCAGCGAGAGGCTTAACCTCCTGACACAAAGGCAGCCACTGTAACGGTATTTGCATATTCCTATTAACTAAATGTCCATTTTCATTGGGGCTGTTGGCTTCAGCCATTGTTGCCGAAAACAGCCTGAGGAAAAAAAACGGTTCTATTAAGAGGCAATTTTAAAGAATACCTCCACTGTCATTAACCACTTCAGGACTCAGCCTTTACCCCCCCCCCCCCTTAAGGACCAGCGCTGATTTATAAGATCTGTGCTGAGTGGGCTCTACAGCCCCCAGCACAGATCAAATAACAGGCAGAGTGACCAGATCGCCCCCCTTTTTTCCCCACTAGGGGGATGATGTGCTGGGGGGGTCTGATCGCTCCTTCCTGCGTGTGGCTGGTGGGGGGCACCTCAAAGCCCCCTCCACCGCAGGATTCCCCCTCTCCCTCTCCTCCCTCCCTGCCCCGGAGATCGGAGGCTGCACAGGAACGGATCTGTCCTGTGCAGCCTCTAACAGGCTCCTGCCTGTCATGTGACAGCGATCCCCGGCCGCTGATTGGCCAGGTGATCGCTGATCTAGTACAACGCTGCTACTGTTAGCAGCGTTGTACAAATGTAAACAAAGCAGATTATTTCCGCTTGTGTTTACATTTAGCCTGCGAGCCGCGATCGGTGGCCCGCAGGCTATTCACGGCGCCCCCTGCCGTGAATTGACAGGAAGCAGCCGCTCGCGCTTCCTGATTAATTAGCATCTGCGTCACTGGTCCTGCAGCTACCACTTTGCCGACGCGCGTTATGAGTGCGCGGTCGGCAAGTAGTTAAAGTGAGCTCTTGCACACGACTGAAGGAAAACATAGTGGAATGCACCCTGTATGTATTTAGAGAGTTTAGCCTGTTTAATAATCAGCTCATTTGTGTCTAATTGCTAGTTGTAATCTGATCTCTCCCGAGTCACATGACTGCCTATGGCAGAGATGGCAGATAAGGCCATTTGAAAGCACAGGCTGTTAACAATATGTCTGCTTCCATGAATCAGGAAGTAGAAACAATGCAGATTTATTTTAGGATTTGTATCAGCTGTAATATATTTTTTTTTGTTCAAAGGTTATTATACTGATGTGTATCTTTTAGAGCAGTGAGGAAGTTCTGAGTTCAGGTCCGGCTTTAAAGTGAACCCGAACTGAGTAAAATTATTTAAAATAAACAAATGATGTACCTGCATACTTACCCCCGTGTCAGTTCCTCTCAGAAGCTCACCATTTTCTTCTAACAATAATTCCTTCCAGTTCTGACAAGATTTTGTCAGAACTGAAATATATCAGTTGCTGACAGTTATCAGGGCAACTGATGAGCAAGGGAATATCCATGCCTCCCTATGGCTCAAGTGGGCGATGTTACAGTTCAATAGTGTGCTGACCAGAAAGCTGTTATGGGGTAATGGCCATTTCCATTGATCACAGAGGACAAATGGGAGGAAAGGAGAAGGAGATTGATGAGTAGACTATACTGGAGGTAAGTATGACCTGTGTATGGTTATTTTGACTTTTCATTTTCAGTTCAGGTTTGCTTAAAAAAAAGAAATAAAAGAATAAATCAATAAATAACCCACATATCAGTGCTACACAAATAATTGTATAATGTTGTGCTGTTATAAATCACCTTTCTGTTAAAGTGAAGATTACCACTAGGAATTGCAAATAAATATAATAAAAAAAAATGTGAGCTTTTCTTTTATCCTGTGTGTCTTCCTATATAGTTTTCTGTACACTTGCTTTGCTGGTCCTATTCAGTAAGGTTGCATTCGCACTGGGGCATTGCGATGCATTGCGTCATGCTGGGAATACACGGTTAGATTATGCGCCGGAATCGTGCCGGCTCGTCCCCGCGGCCGCCTGGATCGATTCACACTCGTCTCCGCGGGAACTTTTTATCAGCTTATCGTTTTTGCCCATTGTCCTGCCCGCCGGTATAGAGCGGGGAATCGATCCGGCGGGGTATCAGACAGGTCGGAATTTATCAATCGAGCCATCAACGGCTCGATTGATAAGAAGAAACTCACCGTGTATGCCCAGCATCAGACAATATACAGGTAGCCCCCAAATTAAAGCAAACCTGACGTGTTTTTGAAATAGAAAAACAGATACTTACTCTGGTTCCTATTGAGCGTTCCCATTCCTCTCACAGTCCCCTCGTTCCAGCGCTGTCTACCCCTTTCAAATCTCCCGCTGCAGGAGGCTTCTGAAGTCTGCGGGAGCCCAAACTGCTCCCGTAGAGACAGGCAGCTCCATACTGTGCATGTGTGAGCGCACTCTTGCATGCGCACTACAGAGCCGCCCATCTTCGGGAGTATCCAGAGTCCCGAAGACTTCTGAAGCCTCCTGCAGTGGAACAGAGCAGTCTCTGGCAGGAGAGAGCAGTGACATCGTCGGAAAGAGGGGGCCAGGAGAGGAACAGTAGTACTGTGCAGGTGCACAATGCTCCTTCCATGATGGAAGAGCGATGGGGTGCACACAGAGCCAGGCCAAACATGCACAGAATGCCCCAGACTTGAGGACTTTCATGGCCGAATTCCATACAACCCAGGCAAGGGAGGACGGTGAGGGAGCAATCGGCCTGGAGGGGGCACCAGGTATGTATAATTATTCTCTCCCTCCCCTTCTTAGGTTACCTTTAACGCAAGGTATGCAGTGCGGTACTGGGCAACGTGCACGTGCACAGTTGCATTGAAGCATACTTTCTATGTACTGTACGCTTCACTGTGTGAATTTGACGTTTCCCCTCTGTTGCAATGCAATCCAGGTATGCAACCCAAACCCTGATAAGATCGCAAATTGCTCAGAAATACAACATGCAATGCGTTTATGTGTGGCGCAGTTACAATTTTAACATGGTTGTCTTTGCCATTTGGATTGAGCCATTTAAATGTTTGGTTGTGCCCACCAGTATAGGTAGCCATGTATAGTTGCCCTCAGTATAGGTAACCAGGTATAGGTGTCCCCAGTATAGGTAGTCAGGTATAGGAGCTCCCAATATAGGTATCCAGTTGTAGTGTCCCCTTTATAGGTAGCCAGGTATAGGTGCCCCCAGTATAGGTAGCAAGGTATAGGTGCTCCCAGTATAGGTACTCTCAGTATAGGTGCCCCCAGTATAGGTGTCCCCAATATAGGTAGCCAGGTATAGGTGTCCCCAGTATAGGTAGCCATGGATAGTTGCCCCCAGTATAGGTAGCCAGGTATAGGTGCCCCCAGTATAGGTAGTCAGGTATAGGAGCTCCCAATATAGGTATCCAGTTGTAGGTGTCCCCTTTATAGGTAGCCAGGTATAGGTGCCCCCAGTATAGGTAGCAAGGTATAGGTGCTCCCAGTATAGGTACTCTCAGTATAGGTGCCCCCAGTATAGGTGTCCCCAATATAGGTAGCCAGTTATAGGTGTCCCCAGTATAGGTAGCCATGGATAGTTGCCCCCAGTATAGGTAGCCAGGTATAGGTGCCCCAGTATAGGTAGCCAGGTATAGGTGCTCCTAGTACAGGTAGCCAGGTATAGGTGCCCCCAGTATAGGTAGCCATGGATAGATGCCCCCAGTATAGGTAGCCAGGCATAGGTGTCCCCATTATAGGTTAGCCAGGTATAAATGCCCCCAGTACAGGTAGCCATGGATAGGTATCCCCAGTATAGGTAGACAGGTATAGGTGCTCCCAGTATAGGTAGCCAGGTATAGGTGCCCCAGTATAGGTAGCCAGGTATAGGTATCCCCAGTATAGGTAGCCAGGTATAGGTATCCCCAGTATAGGTAGCCAGGTATAGGTTCCCCCAGTACAGGTAGCCATGGATAGGTATCCCCAGTACAGGTAGCCATGGATAGGTATCCCCAGTACAGGTAGCCAGGTATAGGTGCTCCCAGTATAGGTAGCCATGGATAGGTGCCCCCAGTAAAAGTAGCCAGGCATAGGTGTCCTCATTATAGGTTAGCCAGGTATAAAAGTACCCAGTACAGGTAGCCATGAATAGGTATCCCCAGTATAGGTAGCCAGGTATAGGTGCTCCCATTATAGGTAGCCAGGTAAAGGTGCACTCAGTATAGGTTGCCAGGTATAGGTATCCCCAGTATAGGTAGCCAGGTATAGGTGCCTCCAGTACAGGTAGCCATGGATAGGTATCCCCAGTACAGGTAGCCATGGATAGTTATCCCCAGTATAGGTAGCCAGGTATACGTGCCCCCAGTACAGGTAGCCATGGATAGGTGTCCCCAGTATAATTAGCCAGGTATTTGTGCTCCCAGTATAGGTAGCTAGGTATAGGTCCCCCTAGTATAGGTAGCCAGGTATATGTGCCCCCAGTACAGGTAGCCATGGATAGGTATCCCCAGTATAGGTAGCCATGTATAGGTGCTCCCAGTATAGGTAGCCATGGATAGGTGCCCCCAGTATAGGTAGCCAGGTATAGGTGCCCCCAGTATAGGTAGCCAGGTATAGGTGCCCCCAGTATAGGTAGCCAGGTATAGGTGCTCCCAGTATAGGTATCCCCAGTATAGGTAGCCATGGATAGGTGCCCCCAGTATAGGTAACCAGGCATAGGTGTCCCCATTATAGGTTAGCCAGGTATAAGTGCCCCCAGTATAGGTTAGCCATGTATACAGTAAGTGCCCCCAGTATTGGTAATGGGGGAGCTGCAGCCACACTGGCACACAGGTTTCCCAGCCCGATAACTCTTCAGTGGAGGGGGGCAGAAAGAGGGAGGGAGAAGTCGGGCCCCCCCTCCCCGTGGCTGAGTCCCAGTGTGGCCACGGCTCCCTCCTCCCTCATTATGCCCCGGGTGGATACCTGCCTCAAGTGCACCTAGAAACGGAGCTGCATCTGCTACCTATGCTGGGGTGGGCACAATTAGGGGGAGAGCACACTTTGGAATACCTACCTTTGGTGCTGGAGAGACTTGTCCCAACACTGCTTGCAGATGTCAGTCATGCAAATTTTATTTTATTTTGTAAATGGGCCAATCAAAAACAACACATGTATTGGATTGGGCCAATGCAAAGCTGCATACAATTTGCATTAAAGGGGCATGCAAGGCATAATAATTAGCATGTGGTCGGCTGGTATTGTGTGACAGTGAACTGCATACTGTACATCCAGTAGAATACAGCTGGTACATGAGAAATAATACAGATAGCAGTGACTTGGTGTAAAGGCAGGCTGCATACATTTTGCATTTGATGTGCATGCAAGGCATAATAATTAGCATGCAGTTGGCCGGTATACTGTGACAGGGAGCTGCATACATCCAGACTACATCCAGACTACATCTGGGACATGAAAAGTAATACAGATATCAATTAATTGGGCCAATGCCAAGCTGCATACAGTTTGTATTTG
This sequence comes from Hyperolius riggenbachi, assembly GCF_040937935.1. NCBI lineage: Eukaryota > Metazoa > Chordata > Amphibia > Anura > Hyperoliidae > Hyperolius > Hyperolius riggenbachi. The sequence continues at coordinate 235,940,190 of NC_090656.1, forward strand.
ATGTGCATGCAAGTCATTCACATGCGGTTGGCCATCTTTGGCACTGTATGGAGGGTATTCTGTGACAGCGTGCTGCATACTGTACATCTAGTAGAATACATCTGGGACATGAGAAAGAATACAAATAGCAGTGACTTGGGCCAATACCAAGCTGCATATATTTTGCATTCGATGTGCATGAAGGCATAATACGTAGCATGCAGTTGGCCGGTATACTGTGACAGCGAGCTGCATACATCCAGTAGAATACAGCTGGGACATGAGAAATAATACAGATAGCACGTTTCACTGAGTAGAGACAACAGCTCCATTGTCTGAGCTATTACAAATGGCTGATAGGGGGTACATATTGCATCCAATTTCATTACCACAATGGCGCATTTACATAATAATCTGTATCGGTGCGCCGGCTAGTAGATTTCCCCGCCGAGCGGCGAAGATGAATGAGGAACGGTGAAGTCTGATGCTCCCCAGAGATATGGCAATAAAACATCTCCTCCATTCACTCACTCACCGACCTCTCCTGCTGCATAATGCTCGGCCTATCCTGCCTGTTCTTTCTACCCAGTGCTGCCACTGCAATCTGCTGTGTGTGTGCGGTGTCACAAGTGTGTGTGTGTGTGTGTGTGTGTGTACAGTATGTATGTGTATGTCAATGTGCGTCTATGTACGTGTACGTTTGTGTGTGGGTATGTGTGTCTGTGCGTGTATATGTGTGTCTGTTTGGATATACTTTAGTGTGTGTGTGTGCACAGTGTCCGTGTGGGTGTATGCCTGTGTGTGGGTTTGTGTCTATGTGTGTGTGTACAGTGTGTGTGTTTGTGTGTGTGTGTCAGTTTGCAGGTACAGTACATGTGTATGTATATGAGTGTGTGTACAGAATGTATGTGTATGTGTACAGTGTGTGTCTGTGCATGTATATGTGTGTGTGTGTTTGGATACATATGAGTGTGTGTGCACACTGTGTCCTTGTGTGGGTGTGTGCCGGTGTATGGGTGTGTGTCTATGTTTGAGTGTGCGTGCGTCGGTTTGCCTGTACAGTGTGTGTGTATGTGTGTGACTGTGTGTGTGTGTGTGTGTGTGTGTGTGTGTGTGTGTGTGTGTGTGTGTGTGTGTGTGTGTGTGTGTGTGTGTGACTGTGTGTGTGTGTGTGTGTGTGACTGTGACTGTGTGTGTGTGTGTGTATGTATTGTGTATGTGCACAGAGTGTGCATTTGTGCATACTGTGTGTGTCTGTGTGTTGTGTATATATCTGTGTGTCTGCATATATTTGAGTGTGTGTTTGTGTGCACAGCGTGTGTGTGTGTATGGGTATGTCTGTGTGTGTTTGCCTGTACAGTGTGTGTATGTATATGAGTGTGTGTACATTGTGTATCTGTGCGTTTGTGTGTCTGCATAGCTCTCAATTGTCCCACTTTTGGAGGGACAGTGCCTCTTTGGAAGCCAAATCCCTCTGTACCTACTGGAATACTGGGCAGCATGGTGGCATAGTGGTTAGCACTCTCTTGCAGTGCTGGGCCCACGGTTTGAATCCCAGCCACTATCTGCATGGAGTTTGTATGTTCTCCCCATGTCTGCACGGGCTTGCTCTGGGCACTCCAGTTTCATCCCAAACTGTACAGGTAAGTTAATTGGCCTCCCCCCAAAAAAATTTGACTATGATACATTCACCACATATCTATATATACCTTATTTTCTATCCATTTTGAAAGGAAAATAAGGAAACAAGTGAAAAAATACACAATTTATTCAATTTTAAACAATATATCTTTAATGTAAACAGTTCTATTGTAAATTAAACCCACACATTGTATTTGTCTATCTCTCCTATTTATTTAAACAGTTCAATTGTATTCATCTTTCTCAAGATGGCGCCGGACTCGGACGCCTCGGCCACAGGGCTCCGGCCTTTTCTGCTCCTTTAGGGGCTTTTTCTCACTCCACTCACCTCGGAGCTTCACCTCTTGCTGAGGTAGAAGACGATGGATATGGGCACCGTCGTTCTGGCTCGGCATCATCCACAGATCACCATGGATCGCGGGTCAGCGAGAGGAACAGCCGTTCGGGGGCCCACGTGCAGTGCGCAGGCATGGTGAGGCAGCACGCAGCCCTGCTGATCTGCTGCCGCTGCCACCAGGCCATCAGCGCAACCACCCGTGCTGACCCCATCACAGAATTGAAGCCTGGGAACCTGGATCTAGGATGGCTCCCAGCGGGATGCCCCTATCCCCCCACGTTTCCAGCCACGGAGGACGATGCCGTCACTGGCCACCCTGCCGGTCGGGAGACCTTGGCTCACACACAGCTGAACAGCTGTTCGAACGCCCGTGCTCTCATCGCCGCACGACTGCTGCCCCGAGCCAGCCCCCTCCAGCCACCGCCATAACTATGGAAGGCACCTCATCGCCAAGCCACCTCCGGAGCTGCATCAGCTGAGGCCGCCACCCACGTGGCCCAGACCACCGCATCGGGCCAGACCTCCGCATCGGGTTAAACACCGCCGGTGCTGCATCACCTGAGGCCGCCACCCACGTGGCCCAGACCACCGCATCGGGCCAGACCTCCGCATCGGGTAAAACACCGCCGCCGCTACCAGGGTAGTTAGGGAGCCAGCAACCTCAAGCACATGCAGGGACACTAACTGGGGACACTGCAATCCTAAGGGGTCTCCAAAGGAACCTCCTGCCCTCCACCACCGGGTCCCCCCTGCTCAAAATGCCTCTAAGCTGCAGCCGGGGGATAGATTCGTGCCATGGGACCCCCCAGCCACTCCATCAACCAGCTGGATAGCAGGACTTTTTGAACCCTGTGTCTTTCTCTAGCCTAATAATCCTTCTTCTTCTCTCTCTCTCTCTCTCTCTCTCTCTCTCTCTTTATTCCTTCTCTCTCCCTTTCTTCCTTCTGCTCTCTCCTTCTCTATGTACTGTCGGACATTACGGGGGCACCCGAGCTGCTGTGGAGTCGGTGAGCGCCGCCAAGGAGGCAGGCAGCTCCACTCACACAGCACTAGGACCCCCCCAGTTTTGCTGCTTTGTATATGCTTGTATATGCTTTGTATATGCTTTGTATATGCCGTGTTGCTTTGTATATGCCTACTCTTGTATACTATGCTGCATGTGTATGTTTTTCAATCTACTGCATGTCTGATACTGTACCGTACCATCACCGACCCTGTATGTGCCAAAAATAATTCCGGGTACAACTCCCGTTGTACTTGGCGAAATAAATTGATTCTGATTCTGATTCTGATTCTGATCATGTAATAAGTAACACATTGTATACCCTACTTAATTGCTACATCTGTCTTCTCTGGGTATGTTTATTTTACACTTGTTTACTCATTAGCTCTGCCATTGAATTCCTTGGGGGAGGAGAGTGGTTTGCGTTTATTCCTTTTCAACTCTATAGATTTTTTATCAGCTCAGTGTTATGTAAGATTTTGTTGGGAGGAGAGTGCAGAAACTTATTTTCTCGTCATGGGGCAGGAACTGGTTAAAAGGTGTTTCTGATGCTGAAACCAGGACAATTAACATAACATTGGGTATCCTGAATATTTTACTACATTATACTATATGTCTTGATGGTGAGCCTTTTTGGGTAAATTAAATCTACCTTTTTCTGCGGTTCTTGAGTGGCTGTTTTGTTGATGTCCCGAAGGTCACAGTATCGACACCTAATTGTTCCTCCCTGCACCTATCGGACATCAAAATCCATCGACGACCAATTTGTGGTCTAGTAAAATGTTTTAGTAATTTCCTTTGGCATTCAGGAGAGACAGAAATAAACCCCATTAGCTGCAGGAACCAGGCAGCCTCTTTGCAATACTGTGGAATGAATTTTACGGAGGCTGATGTAAAGTAATCTACACAATGTTTGACTTATCTTCTGTTTCTCACCACTCTACCATATCTCACCAGCCTTATTTATGGAAGTAGGTCATAAAATGCATGCAAATAGTTTCCTTTTCATGCAACGGTCACAATGTAAATGGTTTCGTTATTTCAGTTAAATTTGAAGGAACAGAACAGCAATCTAAATAGTTGGACTCCTTAACCCATTCGCGTTCCGTCGTTTTCACTTGAGAAATGTTCACTTCCCATTCATTAGCCTATAACTTTATCACTACTTATCACAATGAACTGATCTATTTCTTGTTTTTTCCGCCACCAATTAGGCTTTCTTTGGGGGGTACATTTTGCTAAGAGCCACTTTACTGTAAATGTATTTTAACAGGAAGAATAAGAAAAAAACTAAAAAAAAGTCATTATTTCTCAGTTTTCAGCCATTATAGTTTTAAAATAATACATGCCTCCATAACTAAAACTCACGTATTGTATTTGCCCATATGTCCCGGTTTTTTACACCGTTAAAATTATGTCCCTATCACAATGTATGGCGACAATATTTTATTTGGAAATAAAGGTGCATTTTTTCCGTTTTGCATCTATCACTATTTACAAGTTTAAAATAAAAAAAATATAGAAGTATTTCATCTTTACATTGATATTTATATCAATATACATTTTTTTTTATTGTAATGTTTTTTTTTTTTTTTTTATATTAAACATTTTATTTGGGTAGTTTTGGGAGGGTGGGGTGTAAACAAGTGATTTATAATGTAAATGTGTGTTTGAATTTTATTTTTTTTACTTTTAGTTGTAGTTTTACTTTTTGGCCACAAGATGGCGGCCATGAGTTTGTTTACATGACGTCACTCTAAGCGTAACACACGCTTAGAGCAACGCATGGGGTACGTTACAGCCAGAAAAAGCGAAGCTTCCGAGAGAAGCTGTCGCTTTTTCAGCGGGGGAGAGGAATCAGTGATCGGGCACCATAGCCTGATACACTGATTGCCTGGCTAACGAACCGCGGGCCGGGAACACGCGGTAGCGCGCATGGTTCCTGGACGTAGTTTCTACGTCCAGGAATCAAAATAGGTTAATCATTTCTTTTATATTCCTATGTAGGATTTACCATTACAGTGATGCAATGCCAATCCTTTTCAGAATGCTTCCAAAAATGACTAAGTGTCCAACTGGCCTGTCACCCAAAACTAGAGATGATTGTAATTAGCTAAATACGATTACTTGAAATTTTGGGTACATTTTCATAATTATGACCACCCGTAATTATGATTTGTAAATTGAATTGATTTAATTTGATCATTTGTAATTTTGCATAATTTCGGTGTAATTTTTGCATAATTTTGTGCCAACTTTAGCAGCGAATAGCAAAGCCCCCCAATACATGCCTTTGTCACCAAAGTTGCTACATATTTTAAGGAGAATAGTGGGTACAGGTCAATTTTTTTTTTCAAAAAGACCTTGGGCTCGATTTACAAAACGGTGCTAACTTTAGCACTGGACCTTAGCACGTCTAAACTCACTCCAAATCTGGTGAAAAATGAAATCGCGCACAAAGTGTAGCGCGCAAAGTTTTGTGCGCGCTAAAACAAGAGTACGCGCGCTAATGCAGTACTTCGCGTGTAGACGTAATGACGCCTCAGATCGCGCGTAGTGAAAACAATTGCACGCGATGTGAACTTAGAAAATAAGACTATACTGGCGCTCAGCGTCAATTTTGCGTGCGCAAACTATTGTGCGCTAATTTAGGTCTGCTGAGTACATTACCACAATCTATCTATTTAGTGCGCGAAGTACCATATTTAGCGCGCGAATCACGCATCGCGCACAGCGTATCTCTGTGCGCGCGCCCCTTGTAGTTTTTTTAAAAATTTTAAAATGCAAAAAAAAAGTAAACTCAGTAAAATGACATTTTGAAAAAAAAATTTCCTTTGGATTTATTAAAATCGATTTTCTCAAAAACTACAAGGTCTTTTTGAAAAATTATTTTTTGACTTGGTGCCAATAGCATATATGGAAGCTTTGCTGTTAACAGCTAAGGTCGGCAGAAAATTATGCAAAATTACGAATTATTACAATTACAGAAAAAATTAACTGCGATTTTCCTTGAAATTTTGAATTACAACTTAGCATCATAATTGCAAATTTCAATGGAAAATTACATCTATGCATAATTTGTGCTCATCACTACCCAAAACCTAGTTTGGAATACTATTTCTGCCAAGCAAACGCGAGAGGGGAAGGAGAGAGAGAGAGAAAAAAAAAAGAGGCATTTGGTAAGGCGACAAATAATTTTTCTTGGAGCAATGACTGCCCTGCTGAATTATGCATTGTGTATCATGACGAAACATTTGGCCGTTCCAAGGACATTTCTCACATTCCCCCCCCCCCCCCCCCAAAAAAAACAGCTCACCAAAAATCCGTAGCAACGTCTATTTGTACACACAACAGGTGCCAAATTTCCTTTTAACCTTTGCATCATTTATCCATGTAGGATTTTTTAATAGATGAGGCCTAAACCAAAAAACAGATGGCTTCTGGAGGGACTCCAAGCTTTTTCTCTTCTCAATTATGTGCCTTGCTGCTCATTTTAACAAGGCGTCTAAATGCCAGGCGTGTTTTTGCTTTATAAACAGAAACAAATGGATAACTAAGGCTGGCTTGGTGGCAGCACTTTGTTTACCATGATGATAGCAATACATACATTTTTGAAATCATTTTATCTTTAAAGAGGAACTCCATGTTATTGGGTTAGGCCCCGAATAATTGGAAAGAAAATGTATTATTTGTACAGTTTAACCCCCTTACCGTTCCAATTGTGTCAGCAAGGGGGCGGCGCAGCACTTTTTTAAAAACATTTTTTTTAAATTCATGTAGCTAGCCTAGCGCTAGCTACATGATAGCCGCTGACAAGCGGCATCCCCCTACCTATACCGATCGCGCCGGCGCTCTCTGCAAGCAGGAAATCCCGTTCAGAACGGCATTTCCTGCTCGGCTTCCCCCGTCACCATGGCAACGGGGCGGGATGACGTCACCGACGTCATGGACATCGGGACGTCAGAGGGCATCCCGATCCACCCCTCAGCGCTGGCTGGCACTGATTGGCCAGGCTGCGCAAGGGATCTGGAGGGGGGGGGGGCGCGACGGGTAGTGGCGAATCGGCGGTGATCAAAATATGCATGCAGCTAGCAAAGTGCTAGCTGCGTGCAATAAAAAAAAATTGTGAAAATCGGCCCAGCGGGGCCTGAGAAATCCTCCAGTGCAGGTTACCCCAAGCTGAGCTCGGGATAACCGGCAAGGAGGTTAAAGAAAAATTCAGCGGCTCTCCGTTCGTGTTAAGGCAGAAATAGCCGAACCCGATCGGATCTGCTGTATTGCACAGGCATGAGTCCTTTGCTCCTGCTTAGTAGAGCGGATACAATCGGGCTTGGAAATTTCCACCTTGCCGCAAGAGCCGCTAGGGCGCCTGCGCAGAATGGAGAGGTAAATAGATTACAGCTTGTCAGGGGAGCTTTCGGGGGAGACAGCGCTGGATTCCTTGCAGCTACAGGGGATGGGGAAGCCTCATTGGGACCCTGAGGCTTCCCCCTCCCCAGGTGAGTATCCCCCAACACATGTTTTTTTTTTTAAGTACAGAGTCTCTTTAACCCCTCCAGTGCTCCCTGCACAGTGAAACCAAGTTAAAATATATTTTTTTAGGATTTCCATAAATTGTAATAATCATTTTTTCCCATAAAGGTTATCATGTTGTGGCTAATCTTTTACAGCAGCGAGAAAGTTCTAAGTTTGGTTTCACTTTAAAGCAAAGTTGGAGTAAAAACGTATCTCTGTCACTGGAAGAGTCAGAAGACCGGTCAGGTGAGAAGCTTCTGTAAAAAAAAACACAACGGAGGCTGAAAGACAAATAGAGAATTCGGTAATGAAAATAAAGGATGTAACATTTGTTTGTACCAAAAAACCTTGGTAGTTGACTGCGCAACCACTGACATTGCAGAAGGGGCAGGACAAACCCATGCCCACTCGGACGTGGCCGACTGGCCGTACTCCAACAAGAGACTAATGATCAACAAACAATATCGACCTCCCAGCAGAATTGTAGCGGTAAGTAGGAATCGTCGGAAATGCCAATTTCCGATTCCACAGAATTTACGATTTCTGCCAATGACGATCACCGATTTCGAGGATTTCTGATTTACTTTTTATGTAGGTAGAAAAAAAACAGTCTTGTAAAAGTATTACCTTTTAATAGCTAACTGATAAAGTTAAATAATGCAAGCTTTCAGGGATCTAGTCCCCTTCTTCAGGCATATTTCCAGATGTTAGCTGTAGTAAAACACTGATGCAGGGAAATAGCAATCATGAAGATGGCAGTTGTGCTGGTTGCTGTTTAGCAGTTAGATGTCAGGTGCTGCTGAACAGCAACCAGCACAACTGCCATCTTCATGATTGCTATTTCCCTGCATCAGTGTTTTACTATAGCTAACATATGGAAATATGCCTGAAGAAGGGGACTAGATCCCAGAAAGCTTGCATTATTTAACTTTATCAGTTAGCTATTAAAAGGTATTACTTTTACAAGACTTTGTTTTTTCTACCTACATATATTGTTTGGCTAACACGGTACAGAAACATTTTTACTACTGATTTACTTTTTCCGTTTCTGATTTCCAAGTCTTTATGTTTGGTCATTTTTTGCATTCTCTGTTTGGCCAAATACTTCAGAGTTGTCTTTGCATTCTCTGATTGGTCCAATGCGTCCGAGCTCTGTGATTAGGCTAATTTACCAAGAATTAGTAATGCGATATTGAGTTTTGTGATTGAGTTGCGGCAATGCGGTATTTCCACAGAAATCCGATTTACGATGTTTTTTTTTTTTTGGGGGGGGGGTTGATAATTTTTTGCATTATCTGATCGGTCCCATGCTTCCGAGTTCTGTGACTGGGCTAAAACTGCCAAGTTGCAATAATGTGGTATGTTCCATTTTCAGATTTCTGATCGGAAATGCTGATTTTCAATAAAAAATTTGGAAATTTCATTTGCGCTGAATTGCAATGAGCAGGGTAAGGATGAACTGCAGAAAAAACATTGAAATTGCTTTTAAATTTAAAGACAGATATTGAATTACCTACAATACTAAATTTCACAGTCAGCAAAAAGGAAAAAATAAAAAACACTTTTGAGGCATTTTTTCACAACTTGATAAAGTGAGCTGGATCTCACGAATCTGGTGAGGGGTGGACCAAGGCAAACCGGGGACTGGGAAAATACCAGGTGCCAGTAATGCAATATGTCTATACACCCAGGGCCGGCACTGCCATAGAGGCAAAGGGGGCAATTGCCCCAGGGCCCCAACCTCTGCAGGGGCCCCAGTTCTCCCCTCCCGCGGATTAGATGACCCCATGGCTTCCCTGTGCTTTCCGCTCCTGTCCTCCTCTCCCTCCCATGAAGGATTCAGACAGTGTCAGTCACTCACTCTCTGCCCCGTTGATAGCTGACAGCGGCTGAGTTCCACACCAGGGATGGTCGTAGTCAGCCAACTTCGCTACGCTGGAACTACGCGTATTATTACGCAATTACGCTTCGCAATCTACGGCTACACAATCAGAAACTCCGCTACGTTTGCATTATGTAGACTACGCGTTAAAATATGCAAGCTTCGCGTATTGCGTAGCGTAGTTGATGCGACCGCTTATGCCCTTATGCGGAAGAATTTCCGCAATAATCTGCTACCTATGTGCATATATAAACTAATATAAGCATACATTCCACCTTCCAATGCGTAATTGTATGCGTATAAAAGGGCAATAAATTTTCTGCGCATGCGCAATGATCCATATAGATGCAGTTACTGCACACGTAGTTGACTACACGTAGCGGGCGAAGCTTCGCATAGCGGGACTACGACTACGCGGAAATGCGTACGTGTAGTTCTTAAACGATGCGTAGTTGCGTACTACGACGCGTAGATTCGCGCTGGCGTAGTTTACGAGCAACCCTGTTCCACATTACAGTGACAGCATTCTGTATCTTTAAGGGCCCCGCTTGATGACGTCATCAAACAAGGACCTTTACTACACAGAAGAATGCCGTCACTGTGGAACTCAGCTGCTGTCAGCTTTCAACGGGGCAGAGAGTGAGTGACTGACGCTGTCTGAATCCTTCATGGGAAGGAGGGAGAGGAGGACAGGAGGGGAAAATGTCACAGCATGGAGGGAGGAAGAGAGAAGCAGGGCATGGGACATCTGCATCAGAGGGAGGAAAGCAGTCAGGCACACAAGTACTGTATGTCTGGCTCTGTTCAATTGTGTGTGTTGAAGTGTGTATGCATTAAAACGACTTTGTGTGTGTGTTCAAATGTGTGTGTGGATAAATTGAATGTGGGTGTGCCTGTGTATTGGGGGGGGGGGGGTCAGAGGGAGGTGAGCCCCCTGCTTAAAGAGACACTGAAGCGAAAAAAAAATTATGATATTATGATGTGTATATGTAGTACAGCTAAGAAATAAAACATTAAGATCAGATACATCAGTGTAATTGTTTCCAGTACAGGAAGATTTAAGAAACTCCAGTTGTTATCTCTATGCAAAAAAGCAATTAAGCTCTGTGACTTTCAAAGTCGTGGAGAGAGCTGTTATCTGACTTTTATTATCTCAACTGTAAGTGAACTGTTTACTTTTTCTCTGCTAGAGGAGAGGTCATTAGTTCACAGACTGCTCTGAAAGAATCATTTTGAATGCTGAGTGTTGTGTAATCTGCACATATTATAGAATGATGCAATGTTAGAAAAAACACTATATACCTGAAAATAAAAATATGAGAATATTTTCTTTGCTGCTAAACTTCTAGTAATTATTCATAGTACACAACCAATTCATTATATCATATTTTTTTTTCGCTTCAGTGTCTCTTTAAGCTTGCCCCAGGGCCCCAAGGCCCCTTAAACCGGCCCTGTATACACCAGTCACAAATTCCAGGTTCCATGAAGTGCAACCACCAATAAAAGAAGTATGAGAACAGTTTGGTCATCTGATAGATTAATTCTAACGCTCTGATTTGATGATATTACATATTGCTTCAGCACATGATCATGGCCCACAAACCAGAGGCTCACAAATCTGCACCTTGATTAAACGAATCACAATTCTTCATGAGTCCTGATACACACCTTGATCTCTACCTGTTTTTCCAAGAACGTGAGATGAGACGTTCACTTCAATAAACACTCCTCTGGCACTACCTTAAAAAAATAAAATTAAATAAAAATCAATAAACAGACATTAGATCTCACTAAATGCGATGGTAGAGGCAGTGAAGCCAATAATTCTATGTTGATGAAAAGTGTGTGTTAATTGTATGCTAATTTAAGGAGCTTTAGCACTACTCTCATAGTATTGCTAATTCTTCCCACACCCGATCTCCCAGTGTTGCTCCTTGAACTCCCCCCCCCCACACACACACACCCGATCTCACAGTTTTTCTCCTTACCCCCACCCCCATTTCACAGTGTTGCTCCTTCAAACCCCACCCCGATCTCACCGTCTTGCTCCTTTATCTCCCTACCCGATCTCACAGTGTTTCTTCTTCAAAACCCACCCTGATCTCACAGTCTTGCTCCTTCAAACCCCACCCCAATCTCACAGTGTTGCCCTTTCAAACCCCACCCAAATCTCACAGTTTTGGTCCTTTACCCCGCTCCTCGATCTCACAGTATTGCTCCTTCAAACCTCACCATGATCTCACAGTTTTGCTCCTTCAAACCCCACCCCAATCTTACAGTGTTGCTCCCTAAAACCCCACCACGATCTCACAGTATTGCTCCATTATACCCCACCCTGCTCTCACACTGTATCTTCTCCTTCATCCTCCAACCCAATGTCATTGTTTTGCTCCTCAAAAACACCACATAGTGTTGCTCCTTCATCTTCCAACCTGATCTCATAGTTTTCCTCCTCCATCCTGTTTCTTTATCTTGTGGCATTGCGCCCTATTTCTCGTTTCCTTTTTCAGATGTCCTGCCGCATCATTGATGATGATAACAGAAGAGGCTACCTTCTTCTATCTGGAGGTCTTTCTTATAAACCAGGGTGCTGCAGCAGGTTATATTGAGTAGTTGGACATAAAGGAAAATATTGTGTGATTGTATACATTTATTACCATGTGTATAGGGGAGCGATTCAACTAACGAGAAAACTATTTTTCTTTTAAATGACCACTGGATGGCAAAATGATCAGATGACTGAGCCATTGTACAAATATATGCACTAATATAGCATTCTCATCTGAGCTATTACCAATCAGAACATTCACTGTCAGAGTCAGTCAGAGATATGATTGTATGACAATCTAGTCATCTATTTTATGTCTTATTCCCGGGCAGATTGGCAGGGAAGTTCTCCTTTTTAAGGTGGCCATACACTGGTCGTTTTGCCATCATATTCGACCAACAGATAGATCCCTCTCTGATCGAATCTGATCAGAGAGGGATCGTATGGCCACCTTACTGCAAACAGATTGTGAATCGATTTCAGCCTGAAACCGTTCACAATCTGTGGTGTGGTGGTGCTGCCGCCGCTCCCCCCGCCCCGCATACATTACCTGCTCCGCCGGCGCGAGTCCCCTGGACACCGCTGCTCCGTCTCCGCGCTGGTCTGGTCTCCGAAATGCTTCACTTCTTCCTGCCCGGCAGGAGGTTTAAACAGTAGAGGGCGCTCTACTGTTTAAACTTCCTGCCGGGCAGGAAGAAGTGAAGGATGCTGAAGACCAGACCAGCGCGGAGACGGAGCAGCGGTGACAGCGGGACTCGCGCCGGCAGAACAGGTAATGTTACCCGCTGTATTGCATCGGTCGTCGGGCATTCGAACGCCGCTATCAATGCACTCCCGACCCGCCGGTGCTCGAAAAAAAATCTTCCGCACGGATGGATCGACGGGAGTCGACGGGAACGATGGATTTCGGATTTTGTTCTGTCAGCGGTGTGCACTGCGATTTCACAGCCGTTTCGATCACTGTGTATATCGGCGGGAAAATCGTTAGGTGTATGGGCCCCTTTAGAAGGTAAGAGCTTTAGAAAAAGAAAAAAACAAAAACCTTCCCAATGAAAAAAAAACAAAAAAAACAACCCTTATGATATCATCTAATTAAGGCGTAATACTTCATCAAATTCTAGTAGATGCCAAATTCATTTTAATTATGCGAATAAAGTGTATTACTGATACATTAATAAGTCCATTTGTTTTCTTTTGGTTGGTGATATTTAATGGGCTTGCTTCCATCCATAATGTAATTAAGGTGCATTAAGGCGACGGGCCAAAATTCGTTCCCGCAGTCCGATCCATTCGCCCGGCCAGATGCTGATCTGATGCTGATGGGGGACTCGATTTATGTATCGCACCTACTTTTAAAATGATTAGTGTGATTGTGTAGATGGAAGGATGAACATCTCCACGACAGTCGCTGGTTGATATAGGTTAATGTTGTATTCATGTAACAGATCTTGGAAACGTATACCACCTGTAAAAACTTTTGGAAAAAATGTAAACTGACAGCGACATACTGAATACTTACCGTATATACTCGCAAGCAAGCCGACCCGTATATAAGCCGACCCCCCAACTTTTACCTGAAAAAAAAACAGGAAAACATGATTGACCCGCATATAAGCCGGGGGTAGGAAATGCTGTCTGTGTGATCCCCCCAGTGTGTCCCGGTATAGCTAGTATAGTGCCCAGTATGGGCTAGTAAAGTGCCCAGTAAGCTAGTATAGTTCCCAGTATAGCTAGTAAAGTGCCCAGTATAGCTAGTATAGTGCCCAGTATAGCTAGTATAGTGCCCAGTATAGCTAGTAAAGTGCCCAGTATAGCTAGTATAGTGCCCAGTATAGCTAGTATAGTGCCCAGTACAGCTAGTAAAGTGCCCAGTATAGCTAGTATAGTGCCCAGTATAGCTAGTAAAGTGCCCAGTATAGCTAGTATCGTGCCCAGTATAGCTATTATAGTGCCCAGTATAGCTAGTAAAGTGCCCAGTATAGCTAGTATCATGCCCAGTATAGCTAGTATAGTGCTCAGTATAGGTAGGTAGTGCCCAGTATAGCTAGTATAGTTCCCAGTATAGGTAGGTAGTGCCCAGTATAGCTAGTATAGTGCCCAGTATAGGTAGGTAGTGCTCAGCATAGCGTCCCAGTGTGGGTAGGTAATACCCCCCCCACCCTCACGGCCGCCACTGCTATTAGCTTACCCGGCGGCTTCCTCTATTCCCCTCTCCTGCTGCCAGTGCCCCGTGTAAATAATTCACAGCAGCTCACCCCACGGCGGCTGCTGTGTGATGAGGGAGAAGCCGTAGAGAGCGGTTCTCATAGTAACGGCGATACACATCGCAGCTACAGGAAGCCGCTCTCTCTACGGCTTCCTCCCTCATCACACAACAGCCGCCGTGGGGCGAGTTGCTGTGAATTATTTACACGGGGCACTGGCAGCAGGAGACGGAGAGGGGAATAGAGGAAGCCGCCAGGTAAGCTAATTGCAGCGGCGGCCGCAGGGGGGTAGGGAGGCTATCGCGGACCAACGACTCGCAAGCAAGCCGACCCCCCCAACTTTTGGCCCACTTTTTGGGGGTAAAAAATGTGGCTTGCTTGCGAGTATATACGGTAATCTGTAGTGAAAATAAACTCATCATATAATGAGTTGTATGTATAGTACAGCTAAGAAATAGGGCATTAGCAGCCCAAATATAAGTCTCATATTGTTTCCAGTACAGGAAGAGTTAAGAAACTTCACTTGTTATCTATGGAAAAGAGCTTCACTGAGCTCTGCAAAAAAAAAAAAAAAAGTTGTGGACAGCACTGCATTTTGAAGCTCTTATCTCAACTGTCTGGCATTGTTTCTTGTTTCTTTATAGTTTTACTGCAGAGGAAAGGTGAAAAGGTCATTAGCCTGCTCTGGGAAATCATTTAAAATGTGAGAGTAGCGTGTAAACTGAGCATATTTGAGAATGATGCAATGTTATAAAAAAAAAGCTATATAACTGAAAATAAAAATATGAGACTATTTTCTTTGCTGCCAATGTTCTATTAACTATCCATACTGCACATAGAATTAATTATATAATACTTTTTTTTTACTTCAGTGTCACTTTAACCTCTTGCCGACTGCTCCACGCCGAATTGGCGTGAGCAGTGCGGCAGCCTCAGGACCGCTCCACAATGATTGACGTGAACGGCTGGGAATGGGCTTTGCAGGAGAGTGCACGCCCTAATGCGTGCGCATCTCCGCTCTGATGACGGAGCTCTGCTCGCCGCTCAGAGACTGTTAGATGGCGAAACGCTGCGATCTAAGGCAGCGCTGTACTGGGGACAGCCGTGTGACACGGCTGTCCCCTGGGAGGCAAAACTGTGATCCGCTGTGATAGGCTGAAGGCTGAAGCCTATTACAGCTGATCACGCTGATTGGCTGGTGGGGGGAGGGAGGGGGGCTTAAAAAATAAAGAAAAGATTTG
Source organism: Hyperolius riggenbachi (assembly GCF_040937935.1). Classification (NCBI taxonomy): domain Eukaryota; kingdom Metazoa; phylum Chordata; class Amphibia; order Anura; family Hyperoliidae; genus Hyperolius; species Hyperolius riggenbachi. The sequence goes on from NC_090656.1 coordinate 235,955,540, forward strand.
TAAACATTTATTTAAAAAATAAATATTAAAAAAACACTGGGGGAGCGATCAGACCTCACCAGCAGAAAGCTCTGTTGGTGAGGAGAAAAGGGAAGGGGGGGGGGGGGGGGGGGGGGGGCGGGGAGGTCGGGAATGACTTGTGTGCTGAGTTGTGCGGCCCTGCAGCAAGGCCTTAAAGCTGCAGTGGCCCAATTTGTGAAAAAGGCCTGGTCACTAGTAGTGATGGCCCGAACCGTTCGCCTGGCGTGACGTCGTCACGCTCATGCGCAGAGAGTGCCCGGCAACAGGAGCGCGATCTAGGACGCGCTCCGCCGGGCAGCGCAGGCGTACTACTCCGGGTCATTGCGACCCGGAAGTAGTAAGAGGCCCAGAGTAGCAGAGTGGTTCGCCGGCGAACGGTTCGGGAACCGTTCGCTACATCTCTAGTCACTAGGGGGGTTTAACACTGCGGTCCTTAAGTGGTTAAAGGGAATTTCCACTCTTGTGGAAAAAAAAGTACAAAATAAATACAATTCTATGAACTTCTCATAAACATGTATCATGTCTGCACAAATGTTTTCTGAAATTTAAGAAGATTCTGTAACAAAATGTTCAGACTTATTTCTTCTATCCTATAAGTTCCTATGCCTGTTCTGATGTGGACTGTCTTACTGCAGCCTTTTCTAGTTGCACTGTCTCTGTAATATATCTAATCTTCTTTTCTTTGTCAAGCTTTGTCGACCCAGGGAGGAATGGGCTGCCTCTGTTGTAATGCATACAAGTTGTGCATGCCCCCTCCAGGCCCCCTCTAGGCTCACTCCTGGGTGCTTTGTTTATCACAGACAGCGTCTCTGCTCTCAGTTTCAGCTTGTCTGTGATGCGGTTTGTGAGGCTGAGGGGGGAGGGAGCTGCCTGTCACATGCTGAAAAACTGTGAAACCCAGACTGGACTGCAGATGATTCACTGTGTAATAAAAACGTATAGTATACTGTAGCATGATAGAATATATATATATATATATATATATATATATATATATATATATATATATATATATATATATATATATATATATATATATATATACAGTGGTGTGAAAAACTATTTGCCCCCTTCCTGATTTCTTATTCTTTTGCATGTTTGTCACACTTAAATGTTTCTGCTCATCAAAAACCGTTAACTATTAGTCAAAGATAACATAATTGAACACAAAATGCAGTTTTAAATGATGGTTTTTATTATTTAGGGAGGAAAAAAACTCAAAACCTACATGGCCCTGTGTGAAAAAGTGATTGCCCCCCTTGTTAAAAAATAACTTAACTGTGGTTTATCACACCTGAGTTCAATATCTGTAGTCACCCCCAGGCCCGATTACTGCCACACTTTCAATCAATAAATCACTTAAATAGGAGCTATCTGACACAAAGTAGACCAAAAGCTAGACATCATGCCAAGATCCAAAGAAATTCAGGAACAAATGAGAACAAAAGTACTGTAATTGAGATCTATCAGTCTGGTAAAGGTTATAAAGCCATTTCTAAAGCTTTGGGACTCTAGCGAACCACAGTGAGAGCCATTATCCACAAATGGCAAAAACATGGAACAGTGATGAACCTTCCCAGGAGTGGCCAGCCGACCAAAATTACCCCAAGACCACAGAGAAAACTCATCCGAGAGGCCACAAAAGACCTCAGGACAACATCTAAAGAACTGCAGGCCTCACTAGCCTCAATTAAGGTCAGTGTTCAGGACTCCACCATAAGAAAGAGGCTGGGCAAAAATGGCCTGCATGACAGATATCCAAGGCGCAAACCACTTTTAAGCAAAAAGAACATTAAGGCTCGTCTCAATTTTGCTAAAAAAACATCTCAATGATTGCCAAGACTTTGGGGAAAATACCTTGTGGACCGACGAGACAAAAGTTGAACTTTTTGGAAGGTGCGTGTCCCGTTACATCTGGCGTAGAAGTAACACAGCATTTCAGCAAAAGAACATGATGCCAACAGTACAATATGGTGGTGGTAGTGTGATGGTCTGGGGTTGTTTTGCTGCTTCAGGACCCGGAAGGCTTGCTGTGATAAATGGAACCATGAATTCTACTGTCTACCAAAAAAATCCTGAAGGAGAATGTCCGGCCATCTGTTCGTCAACTCAAGCTGAAGCGATCTTAGGTGCTGCAGCAGCACAATGACCCAAAACACACCAGCAAATCCACCTCTGAATGGCTGAAGAAAAACAAAATGAAGACTTTGGAGTGGCCTAGTCAAAGTCCTGACCTGAATCCTATTGAGATGTTGTGGCATGACCTTAAAAAGGTGGTTCATGCTAGAAAACCCTCAAATAAAGCTGAATTACAACAATTCTGCAAAGATGAGTGGGCCAAAATTCCTCCAGAGCGCTGTAAAAGACTCGTTGCAAGTTATCGCAAACACTTGATTGCAGTTATTGCTGCTAAGGGTGGCCCAACCAGTTATTAGGTTCAGGGGGCAATTTCTTTTTCACACAGGGCCATGTAGGTTTTGAGGTTTTTTTTCTCACTAAATAATAAAAACCATCATTTAAAACTGCATTTTGTGTTCAATTATGTTATCTTTGACTAATAGTTAACGGTTTTTGATGAGCAGAAACATTTAAGTGTGACAAACATGCAAAAGAATAAGAAATCAGGAAGGGGGCAAATAGTTTTTCACACCACTGTACATATATATATATATATATATATATATATAGTGGGGTGCAAAAGTATTCAGCCCCTTGAAGTTTTCCACATTTTGTCACATTACTGCCACAAACTTGAATCAATTTTATTGGAATTCCACATGATAGACCAATACAAAGTGGTGTACACGTGAGAAGTGGATCGAAAATCATACATCATTCCAAACATTTTTTACAAATCAATAACTGCAAAGTGGGGTGTGCGTAATTATTCGGCCCCCTGAGTCAATACTTTGTAAAACCACCTCTTGCTGCAATTACAGCTGCCAGTCTTTTAGGGTATGTCTCTCTACCAGCTTTGCACATCTAGAGACTGAAATCCTTGCCCATTCTTCTTTGCAAAACAGCTCCAGCTCAGTCAGATTAGATGGACAGCGTTTGTGAACAGCAGTTTTCAGATCTTGCCACAGATTCTCAATTGGATTTTGATCTGGACTTTGACTGGGCCATTCTAACACATAGATATGTTTTGTTTTAAACCATTCCATTGTTGCCCTGGCTTTATGTTTAGGGTCGTTGTCCTGCTGGAAGGTGAACCTCCGCCCCAGTCTCAAGTCTTTTGCAGACTCCAAGAGGTTTTCTTCCAAGATTGCCCTGTATTTGGCTCCACCCATCTTCCCATCAACTCTGACCAGCTTCCCTGTCCCTGCTGAAGAGATGCACCCCCCGAGCATGATGCTGCCACCACCATATTTGACAGTGGGGATGGTGTGTTCAGAGTGATGTGCAGTGTTAGTTTTCCGCCACACATAGCGTTTTGCATTTTGGCCAAAAAGTTCCATTTTGGTCTCATCTGACCAGAGCACCTTCTTCCACATGTTTGCTGTGTTCCCCACATGGCTTGTTGCAAACTGCAAACGGGACTTCTTATGCTTTCTGTTAACAATGACTTTCTTCTTGTCACTCTTCCATAAAGGCCAAAATTGTACAGTGCATGACTAATAGTTGTCCTATGGACAGAGTCTCCCACCTGAGCTGTAGATCTCTGCAGCTCGTCCAGAGTCACCATGGGCCTCTTGACTGCATTTCTGATCAGCGCTCTCCTTGTTCGGCCTGTGAGTTTAGGTGGACGGCCTTGTCTTGGTAGGTGTACAGTTGTGCCATACTCCTTCCATTTCTGAATGATCACTTGATCAGTGCTCCGTGGGATGTTCAAGGCTTTGGAAATCTTTTTGTAGCCTAAGCCTGCTTTAAATTTCTCAATAACTTGATTCCTGACCTGTCTTGTGTGTTCTTTGGACTTCACGGTGTTGTTGCTCACAGTGGCGTAGCTAAGGAGCTGTGGGCCCCGATGCGAGTTTTACAATGGGGCCCCCCAGGCACTCTATACATAACAATTGATACGGCGCACCAAAACCTGCCAATGGCAACTACAGTGTCAGAGGTGCAAGAAGGGGATGGGGAAGAGCTTGTTAATGTTTACCACTACTCAATGTATATATAGAAGTGATTATTATGAGCACAGGACCAATAGAGAACTAATACTGTAGTTGAGGGAGGGCCCTTCGGGGCCCCTCTGGCCCAAGGGCCCCGATGCAGTCGCTACCGCTGCACCCCCTATTGCTACGCCCCTGGTTGCTCACAATATTCTCGTAGACAACCTCTGAGACCCTCACAGAGCAGTTGTATTTGTACTGACATTAGATTACACACGGGTGCACTCTATTTAGTCATTAGCACTCATCAGGCAATGTCTATAGGCAACATACTGCACACAGATCAAAGGGGGCCGAATAATTATGCACACACCACTTTGCAGTTATTTATTTGTAAAAAATGTTTGGAATCATGTATGATTTTCGTTCCACTTCTCATGTGTACACCACTTTGTGTTGGTCTTTCATGTGGAATTCCAATAAAATTGATTCATGTTTGTGGCAGTAATGTGACAAAATGTAGAAAACTTCAAGGGGGCCGAATACTTTTGCACCCCACTGTACACAAACACAAACATCACTTCCTGGTTAGCGGCCATGTTTTTTGTTTGTAAACACTGCCTAAAACTGCCGATTAAAAGCCAGGATTGCGGCGGGAAGCAGCGTAAATGGCAAAGAGGGATCCAGGAGATCACAGTGACTCGATTGGTATGTTTTTTTATTGTACTCATCTGACAGTACAGATTCTCTTTAAAAGCAGTAGAGTGTTGTACTGTGTTGTCAGTAAAAGCAATACGTTTTGACTTCTTGCTAACTTAGAGGTAAATAAAAAGTAAGCTTTCGGGCCCTGCCTCCCCCGCCTGCATTGGCTGGGCTGCTGCCCCTTTCCTTGCCGCTGCCCTCGATTGGCTGGGATGACGCACTTCCGGTTTGTGGAGTGCGGACTTCCGGCCTCTGGGGTGGCTGCGTGGAATGCTTGGCGTGGGGCCGCGCGTTAGCCAATGGCTGCGCGTGTGGGCGTGGCCTGTGGGCGGGCTTCCGGGCCGGTGCGGGTGGGGGAGGCAGGCGACTTCCGCACTTACATATTTAGTGAGTGCGAACTCTTGCGGGCACTCATGACCTTATGCTTGATGCCTGTTCCTGATGAGGCGAAACATGTCGTGCAATTCGTCATCTCTTCTAGCCTGACCTGATATCCATGGGGATAGTCCTGGCCCAAACTACTGGACTCTGCCTGTATAAAGTGAACCATACAGCCATGAACTTGTCGTTATGGATGGGTAACTAACCACACATGCATGCTCTGCTTTTTGGCTCCTGCTCCTATCTGCAACTGTTTATTCCAAGTCAATCAAGGAAAAGAGAAGGGCACTGCTGCATAAAAATACCCTTTATTGTGACCGGGTCGACACACAGGTTACAGCAGTGGGGGGGAGGAAAGTTGTCTGACAGCTGTTTCGCAAGGATTAACCTTGCTTCATCAGAGACCTCTGATGAAGCAAGGTTAATCCTTGCGAAACAGCTGTCAGACAACTTTCCTCCCCCCACTGCTGTAACCTGTGTGTCGACCCGGTCACAATAAAGGGTATTTTTATGCAGCAGTGCCCTTCTCTTTTCCTTGATTAACTTGGACTTTGCACTGCTTGGGAGCATGCTGCAGGTAAGCCCAGTGTGACCTGATATCCATCCCTGCCGCATTTAGTGCCAGTTTTTTTTCTCCTTTCATTTGAATTGTCTGCAACTGTTTATGTCTGCAATTGCATTAAGCCTGCTATACTATCTGTTGCAACATTGTGTCTTTACCATGAAAGGCAAACACATGCTGGGAATGATACTGCTTATTGATGTTATGCGGTTCATCCCCCTCACTACACGAGTTCCTGCGAATGAGGACCATTGTGGACATTTCTTGAGATAACTCACGATTTGCCTACTAAACATTCATCATTTATTTCATGGGGATCTGCGACTGGGATCCATCTGGTACTAACACTGAAGTTTAAGTTGTGCAATAGGAGCGCTGCAATTCAATTTACCGTCCACTTTTTGATCTGGAGCTAATTGGCAAGCCCATAGCCAGGACTATATGTCCCCCACTAGTTAGCAGGTCCGGGGACTGCAGCCCCAAAACCTCTAACATGATGTCAGGAGGCTATATTTAGTCAGAGCAGGAAAAAATGTCGCACAGCTCCGCTGGATCATTATGGCGCCGCCATTCAAATCAATAGTAAACGATGTTTGCAAGTTTTCGAGCGTTACATTGTGGCGCACGCATCAGATCCAGAAATTATGGCGCAGGCCAACCGATATTTATCGTTTTCGGGATATGTAGTACCAGTGACTTTAAAATGTTATTCATGGTTTCTCAACCCCCAGACCCCTCCCCCCCCCCCCCCCCCCCAGTGTACATTCTCTGCCCCTGGTCTGGAATATAATCCTACACAAGCAGATCTTACCAGCAGCTAATGGATGTACCTGCACGCTGGAAGCTGTACTGATCCACCAATCATGTAGGGGGCGCTGCCCCAGAACCGCCAATCACAGCTACTCATTTCTCTGCTCCGTCTCCTAATTGGACGCGCTGGTCTCGGAGGCGGGAGCATTGGGTCCAATTAGGAGACTGAGCAGAGAAATGAGTAGCTGTGATTGGCGGTTCTGGGGCAGCGCCCCCTACATGATTGATGGATCAGTACAGCTTCCAGCCTGCAGGTACATCCATTAGCTGCTCCTAAAATCTGCTCGTGTAGGATTATATTTCAAAACAGGGGGGCACAGTTAGAGGAGATCACCGGGAGACAAAAGAGATCACCGGGAGGCAAAATTGGACATGCGAGGGTTGGAGGCTGGACATGCGAGGAGGGGCAGACGACGGTAACCGGAGGACACAGTGGGACATGGGGGGGGGGAGGAATAAGAGGAACTATAAATAACGGTTCAAAGTTACTACATATCCCTAAAACGATAAATATCGTTTTAAACGATTTATCGGCGGCACCATGCGCCATTTTTTCTGCCGCGACATTTTTGACTGTACCCATGTTTAGTCATTTATGTTGTATGTTAGATTTAGATTTGGTGTATGTCTATATCTGTTGTTTAGAACATATTTGAGACAACTTATTCTATTAAAGTATTTTTGTAGTTTTTCACATGCGCCCAAGAGTCAATTCTTTGCCTTGTTGTAAAATATTATTGACGAAAAACATTACGACATTTAACGTTAATATTTATTCGTTATTATTTCTTGTTTATTTTTGCAACAGTAATTATCGTTAATAAAGCTTGACAACGATGATTCTCGATAGCAAATTTCATTAATACCTGGCACCAAATTCGTTAATAACCCAGGCCCTTTTTTCATGACACCCTTTTTTCATGCACACAAGTAGATACCAAGGTAGAAGGAAACCTCTGGAAGATTCAGAGGCTTCCTGTGTCCCCTTGGATCCCTCCACAGTTCACGGCCCTCTTCTTCATGGCCACACTACCTGTCCCGTCTACCGACAAGTCCTGTCTGTGCCGCGTGCATGAAAAACGGATGTGAAGAAAAATAGGCATCAGTTTTGGTTAGTAAAATTATCGTTAACATCTATTTTCATCCTAAAGTGTAAATGGTGTAAATTATCGTAATAAAATATTGGGGTATGTTAATGATATTTCACTACAATTTAAACTAACCCTACTCTTACACAGAAAGCATAATGTTCAAAACAATAATTTTCAACACGGAGTAATTTGTAAATATAAAACATAGAACATGTCAAAAATCATAACATTATAATTTTCAAAACAATTTTTTTTTTCCAGAACTATAACATTGTAACTTTGATAACAATAACTACTTGGCACCCAAATTTCCGCTTTGGATGCCCAATAGCTGATACATTAGCGCCGTAGGCGCGCCTAAATCGTCCATAAGCCGCTGGGAGGTAAAATTTCCTGCTTCCTTCTGTACCTACGTTATAGCTCAAAGCTCTGTGTGCAAAGAGGAAAAGGATGAAAGGTTGGTGTTTTGATCGTGACAGTTAATAATGGCGCACAGCGCCAGGGGAATACAAAGGGCGCCCCATAGACTTACATTATATAATGCTATTTAGCGTTATAAGTGTTAAAAAATGCCGCAGGCAGTGTGCCTTAAACTTATAATGCTAAATAGCGTTATAAGTGTTCAAAAATGCAGCGGGGGTCGGGGGAGGAGAGCGGCAGCGGGACACTGGAGGGCATAAGCAGCGGGAAGGATGTGTGCAGAAGCATACGTTACCTTGTCCTGGGCCGCCGATCGCTCCTTCACTCCGCTCCTTCACTTCTTAAATTCGTTTACTGCAGTCCTGCAGCCGGCCAATCACCATGTGGCTTCAGTCTACGCATGGTGATTGGCCGGCTGCAGGACTACTGCAAACTAATGGAAGGAGCGGAGGGAAGAAGCGATCGCCGGCCCAGGACAAGGTAACGTATGCCTCTGCATACATCCGCTGCCTATGCCCTCTAGTCTCCCGCTGCCTCTCTCCCCCAGCCCCCGCTGCCTATACTAGCAGCCCCCGCTGCCTATGCCCTCTAGTGTCCCGCTGCCTCTCTCCCCCAGCCCCCGCTGCCTATACTAGCAGCCCCCGCTGCCTATGCCCTCTAGTGTCCCGCTGCCTCTCTCCCCCAGCCCCCGCTGCCTATACTAGCAGCCCCCGCTGCCTATGCCCTCTAGTGTCCCGCTGCCTCTCTCCCCCAGCCCCCGCTGCCTATACTAGCCCGCATGTTTATCATGGCGCACCGCTCTGCAATCAATGTAGCATAAAACGAAATTTACTGTTTTATTGTATTTCCATTAAAACGGTAAATAGCGTTTTATGATACATTTATCGGCGGAACGGTGCGCCATTTTTCTCCCTGCGCCATTTTCAGATGGACCCGTTTTGATAGTACTATACTCACAGGTTTGAGTTGCTAAAAACATCAAACCACTTATAGTATGTGGAAAATACCGTCCCCACTCGCCCATAGCATTGGCTGTTGCTCTAAGACTAGGAACTTTTGATGCAATTATAAAATTCAACCCACATACTATCATAAGTGGTTTGATGTTTTAGCAACTCAAACCTTTTTTTTGTGTGTTTTTTTTTGTGAATGTTTAAATAGCTGCGTGTGTGTAGTATACTGGCTGATGCATGCAAATTGTTTTTGCATACAAATGCATTTTTCGCGTTGAACTTTTAAATAATAGCCACGCATGTGCAGTATACTGGCTTGTGAATTCAAATTTTGTTCGCATACGAAAGCTTTTTTCGCATTGAATATTTAAGTGATAGCCGCCCATGCGCAGTACACTAGCTAATTGATGCAAATATTTGTATGCATTAATTACGTGTAATTGCGTAATTACAGGCATAATTACAATTCCCAAGAATAGTATGCTGTACATAACGTACATGAAGTTTCGCGTAATCGTAATTGACTTATTACGAGCACCACTGCCCTTGGCCTGAAAAGTTTGGACACCTCTGATTTAATAAAATACATTTTATGATGTTGAATAATTGGCAAGGCAGGGACAAATATTGGGCCAATCCAATCTTTATCATTTTACAATTCGAGCCAATAGACGACGACTGTAAGAAACCGTTTTGTGCCGCACGCTCTGCGGCGCCACTTGCCACGGCGTGTAATTATAACCTACTGTATCATGTGACAACAGTGCAATCAATTCAGAGAATTAATAAACGCCACCGATAATTTGCATTTTAAGCAGGCGGGCTGGAACACCAATATTATGGCTCTGCAGTGGGGAAGCAGCCCTACAAATATGCTTTTATTAAACATGTCATTACGGTTTATTACAAAAAGCGCTGCCTCCTTATACGGCGGATCTCAGAGAACAATATACGCGCAAATGTAGAAAATAAACCGGGTATTCATATTTGCAAAACAGGGCGTTCGTTCATTCTGTGCCTTTGTTTCAGGTATATTTAAGGGAAGCTGTGTCATTGTAGTGCACTGGAAAAGAATTTCATTGTTTTGTTACAAGATTGTTTTTGTTTTTTTATTCTATTTTTTTTACGTTTTTTTTTTTTTTTACATTTATTTCTGTTCTTTATTGTTGTTTTTGCCGGCATTATGTATCGTTTTTTTTCCCGTGTGTTCTTTGCCGCGTAACTGTCTGTTTAGCTTTCATCTACACAATGCCAGCGCATATCTTTTCAGATCTTTACACTGCCGGGGTTATAATCAGTCTGTCATGGAAATTGTTCCAGGAGCGTAGAGTCAATCCGCTTTAAGGAATCGACGTGAATGGTAGAATGGAACACTTAGCCGTTTCCAATCCACACCAGCGATAATTGCAGTATTTTCAGGAGACCACCGTACATAAATGGAATGAGGAGACAGCAGAGGTGTGGAGTAACTTTTGATGACCAATTAAAAATGCAGCTTCTATTGGGTCTAGGGCAGCACTCTATGTGTGCGTGCTTCATTTCCATCATCGGAGATCATGTTTAAAGAAGATGCCTGGTGTAGTGGTTAGTGTACTTCGGAGCGCTAATTTCTGTGCGTGTACCGAAGACAAAAATTTTGTAAAAATGTAAACTTACCAGGGCTTCCTTCAGCCCCCTTCAGGCTGTGGGCTCCCTCACCATCCACCCGGGAAGTTCCTATCATCCTCCGCTGGCTGGTCCTGTCTCTTTGTTCGGTCATCCCCATCACACTCCCATCGCTAGGGGCATTCTGTGCTTGCACAGTACTATTGCACAGGCACTGAACGCTCCGGGTAATGGTAACTATAAATGCTTTTTAAATGTTTGTCTCAGGTTTCCTTTATTATTGAGCATACCATTAACCCTGACCCGATCACCAACTCTGTTTGACAAAAAATACAGCCCCAACTTGCAAGGACCCTCCACCACACTTCACTGTTGGCTGCAGACACTCATTATTGTAGCTCTCTCCATCCCTTTGATGAACAACATGCCTTCTGCTGCAGGCCTCCCAGGTTAGCCTCTAGGCATAGGCAGTACAGGCCATTGCTTGGAGTGCCATTAGCCTGGGGGCACCATGTATCTGGAGTAAGCCCCGCCCCCTGGCAGAAGTCCCACCCCCTGACTAAGCCCTGCCCCCACAGGTGTTCTACTACTTGCTTTCAATGCATCTGCTTAGCGTAAGTTGAAGGCAGCTGCCACTGTGTCCCTCTGTGCCTTGTACATCCTTTGCCCCCCCCCATGCCTCCTCCTGTCCCTTTCATGCCTCCTTCTGTCTCCTTGGGCCTCCTTCAGTCCTTCTGTCTCCCTTTATGCCTCCTGTCTCCTTTTGTGCCTCCTTCTGTCGCCATGTGCCACCTCTGCCTCCTTATGTCCCCTTGTGCCTTTCTTTGTCCCCCTGTGCTACCTCTGCCCCCCTATTCCTCCTTCAGCCCCACTCTGCCTCCTTCTGTCCTCATGTGCCTCCTTCTGTCTGCCTTTGTGCCTCATTCTGTCTCCATGTGCCTCTTCATTCCCCATGTGCCACCTCTGTCCCCTGCGCCTTCCTCTGTCCCCCTGTGCCTCCTTTTGTGCCCCTTTGTGCCTTCTTCTGTCTCTCTGTTGCTCTGTCTGTCCCCATCTTCCTCCTACTGTCTCCCTGTGCCTCCTTACATCCCCCTCTGCCTTCTTCTGCCCCCTTTGTGCCTCCTACTGTCCCCTGTGTGCCTCCTTCAGTCCCCCTGTGCTGCCTTCTTTCCTCCTGTGCCTCCTTTTGTCCCCCTTTGTGCCTCCTTCTGCCCCACTCTGTGCCTCTTCTGTCCCTTGTTCCTCCCACTGCCTTTTATTGTGCCCCCTTCTGGCCCTCATGCCTTGTTCTGTCCCCCTGTACCACCCGTTGCCTCTCTGTGGACCTCCTTCTGTCTTCCTGTGCTTCCTTCTGTCCTCCTTTGTGTCTCATTCTGTCTCCCAGTGTGCCTCCTTTTATTGCCCAGTGTGCCTCCTTGTGTTCCACTGTGTGGCTCCTTCTGTCCTCCTGTGCCTCCTTTTGTCCTCCTTTGTGTCTCATTCTGTCCCCCATTGTGCCTCCTTTTGTTGCCCATTGCTCCTCCTTGTTTCTGCCTGTGTGCCTCCTTCTGTCCTCCTGTTCCTCCTTCTGTCCTCCTTTGTGTATTATTCTGTCTCCCATTGTGCCTCCTTCTGTCCCCCTGTGTCCCTCCTTCTGTTCTCTTGTGCCTCCTTCTGTCCTTCTATGTGACTTTTTCTGACCCTCCTGTCTCCTTCTGTCCCCCTGTGCCTCCCTATGTCGCCCTGTCAGCCTTATTCAGTCCCCCTGTGCCTCCTTTTGTCCCACTTTAAGCCTTATGAAAGTGGAGCCCTGCCTATGTTTATTTTCTGCTGAAACGCTACCGCGTTGTGTATTTTCTGGTGAAACACTGCCACATTGTATGTTTTCTGGTGAAGCGCTGCTGCATTGTGTATTTTCTGGTGAAACGCTGCTGCATTGTGTATTGTTTGGTGAAACGCTGCCAGCATTGTGTATTTTCTGGTGAAAATGTTGCCGCATTTATGTGTATTTTTCAGGTGAAACACTGCCACAATAAGTGTAATTTCTGGTTAAACGCTGCCACATTATGATTATTTTCTGGTGAAACGCTGCTGCAATACAATTATTTTCTGATGAAACGCATCCTCAATACGTGTATTTTGTAGTAAAACGCTGCCGCATTACAATTGTTGAAAATATGATTATTTTCAAGGGGGGGATGCCATCAGGAGGGGGGGGGGGCACAGGTTTTCTCGCCTGGAGTGACAAAATGGCTAGATGCGCCCCTGCCCCCTCCATTCTGATGACCTGCTCTCATTATTTATGCAGCCCGGTTCTTATGTTCTCATGCATAGTCGATAGAAAGTTAGAAGAATGTGTAAGAGAGGAAGAATCCCCTCTTTCTCCTGCACATCATTCTTAGTTAGATTGCCTAGGGCCCCATCAAAGTTTGTTGTTTCTGTCTGCAACCTCTATAAGTACTCTTACCAAGGACTAGCTTTGATTTCTATTTAACAGCGACTCTACAGCTATATAAGTTTATAGTGCATCTTTGGTGTACATTAAAACGCAGAGGTATGCTAATGCTTAAAAGAGTTTTCCAAACAATGTTTAATAAAATTTACTGGAACCCTGTACCAGCTGGGTTCTGGTGTATAGCTCCCCTCCCTTGCAGAAAATGGCACTGACCTTTTCTATATCAGATATAGAAAAGGTAGAGGACTTTTTCTGTAAGGTGGCGGGGCTACACACTGGAACCCAGCAGATTCCGATGGGGCTCCGGTGAATCTTTTTATACAGACGATGTTTTGGCGCATTCACGTTGGTAATGACAGGCCGGGATGGCAGACAAGGCTGAGGGTAAAACATCAGCTTCCTGGCTAGCAGTTTTGTTTTATTCCCAGCATCTTAATATACATTGCTTTAAATTCCAAATTCCTAAGCTTTGGCAGCAATGAAATGCATTTTATCTTACATACCATACTTCAATCAACAAGATTGCTGTGAGGCTTGGTGGTGTATTCTCCACAGTCAGCATGCAACGCATGAGCTGGCGTGGAGGAGATACACACACTAGCACAAGGAAACAGGCTATCCCTAGTATAGTGGAGGGGAGGACTGACTCCAATAGGAGATTGTGGCGCACAGAGCCGGTGCAGATCTGACAGCCACAAACAATGCTTTCGTTATAACGTCTCAGCGCAAAGTAGCGCTGAGCGCATAAACCAGAACTGAGGAGATCAGGACAGGTAGACAGAATGAACGCTTGCTTAACTAGCCACTACTTAGTGACAGCAAGCGTCCACAATAACACAGACTGGAATGAGGCAGCCAATGCGTTGCGGCGATGGCGTGCCTCACAAAGACAGGACAGGATAGTCAGGAAATAGCAGGATCAAGATAGATGAACGTAACACAGATAAATATACAATAAGTATGTTTTCCTAGCGTATTACAATTACAGCTATCAATGAAACTATTTGTAACGTCTGACTAACATATGTATATATCGGCAATGAACCGATATATGACATAAGCAGGAACGCTGACTAGGACTGGAGTAATACAGGGGACAGGACTCAGAAGGATTCGCTATCTCTTCGCAGAGATGAACGCAATCCACAAACGGTAACAGGACAGGATTCAGAAAGATTCGTTATCTCTTCGCAGAGATGAACGCAATCCACAAACAGTAACAGAACAGGATTCAGAAGGATTCGTTATCTCTTCGCAGAGATGAACGCAATCCCCAAACGGTAACAGGACAGGATTCAGAAGGATTCGTTATCTCCTCGCAGAGATGAACGCAATTCACGAACAGGACCAGGAGCAGGATAACTACCTCAGCACAGGTGATCACGGTACGCGCAAACTACCAAAACGTGCTGGAAAACTGACTAACTGAACACAGGATATAAACAGTTCGTGTACGTATATATCAGCGACACTGATGTATCAACGTAACACGAATACAAGGAAAATAATAAACGTGCTGGTATGCATATATATTGGCAATGAACCAATATATGATGCAAAGACCAGCAAAGTATCTTTAGAACAAGAAACACGATCGGGGGCTGAAGCGACGGCAAGACGGGCTTAAAATGAAGCTATGAAAACCCAAGGAAACCCTGCAGGAAGCAGATCTTTATACTGAGGTCATCCAATGGGAGCAGACATGCAGATTCCCACACAGGTGAATGATAATCAGTCACAAGCTGACAGCAGGGAAAGACAGACAAAGCTATGCAGCTTGCATGGAAAGACATCAGAACTGCCTGAGCTGCAGCACTACTACTTCCAGCAACACCTGCTGCAGCAGCGATCATTACAGTACCCCCGCCCTTAAAAGCGGATTCCAGACGCTTTTCAAAACTGAAATTCCCAACAAAACAGTCTGACTGATAATTCATGATGACCGGGACAGCCCGGCAAGACCGAATTCCAGAATCAGTCCCCACAAGACTGGACCCATCAGAACCAGAACCTACAGAACCATGCCCATCAGTACTACAAGCCCCAGTGTGACACCCATCAGAACCATGATTTCCAGAAGAAAGCCCTCCGAAACTCCCTGAGCGATACCCACCGCCTTCCAGGAACCGTTCAGAAACGCCAAAGCCTTTGCAATGCCCACCGGGACTGTCTTTACCAACACAAAACCCACTGTTGAACCAGTCCAAGGCACCAGGACAAGTTTTCTCAGAGACCTCCCAGAACACCTTGAAGCTCCAAAGAGATCCCCATAGGTCAGAACGCCCCTTAGGCTCACATGGAGAACTATCAAGAACCCCTATGGAACCTAGGGCAATTCCCGAGTCAGGGCCACAAGGACAAACATCAAGATCAGGGCTTTCAGGGACCAGAACCATCTCTGGGCATGCAGGCAGACTGGCAACATCAGAACATGTTCCCACTAAGGAAGCATCAGAGCACGCTAACACCTTAGACACACTTGGGCATTCTGGCACACAAAGAACATCTGGGCACACTGGCACAAGAGAAACCTCTGGGCATGTCAAGGAACTGTGAGCCTCAGGGTCAGCCAAGACAGGACCAAAACCAGGACTGGCCAAAAAAAAATCATCATGACTAGACTTCGCAACTACTGGACTTTTACACGAGAATGCAGGATCAGACTTAAATGTCGCTGATTCCAGCAAAGTCAGTAACAAATCAGATTCAGGGGCACTAACAAGACAGGACAAATCTTCTGATGTATGCACTGAACCAGATAGGGACTCCACAACTACCTCTGGACTGGACAGAGACTCATCTAATACACTGGATTGGAGCTCATGAGGCGCTGCAGAACAAGTCAGTATTGCAGCAGCCCCCACTGGACTAGGCAAAACTGAGGAATTCCCTGGACAGGAAGGGGACTCTGGAACCTCTGCCACAGCGGCCAGAGAACCAGAATCTTTCAGGATACAGGGCTGGGTTTCAGGAACACTCATCAGACCGGACTGAAATTCTGAGATTTCTATTATTTTGACCAGAGAATCAGAATTATCCATGTTACAGGGCAAGACTTCTGAAACATTCAGAGGACAGGGCTGGAGTTCCTCGGCTGTTACAACACTGGAGAGGGACTCAACAACATTGGTTAAATCAGACTGTATACAGAGCAAGGTATCTAACACACTTGCTGACGAGGACAGTATTTCAATGGCTTCTGCTTTGCTGGGCAGAAATTCATCAAGTTTTATTAGAGCAGACTGTAATTCCAAAACAGCTGCTAGACAAGTGAATATTACTGCAACACCAACTGAGGTAAGCAGTGCCTCAGACTCCTCTGCTAGAGGGTTTGAAGTATCCAAAGTACTGGGTGAAGCATAAGACTCTGCGACCACAGCTTCACTGGACAGGATCACTGAACAGTCCATATTGCAGGGCAAAACCATGGAAGCATCTGCTGGACAGCATAATGATTCTGTGACCTGAGTTTCATTTGAGAGATCTACTGCACAATTCATGGTACAGGGCAAATTTACTGGAACATTTTCTGAACAAGGTAATAATTCTGCGATTTCAGGTTCACATAGCAGATGCTCTGAGCTATTCACGAAACTAGAGCGAGGTGTAGAAACAGGAAGATCAAGACACAATGTTTGCGCATCTGAATCACCATTCATTTGTAAAATTGGAAAATTCAGATGCTGGGGTTCTGAGGTTTCTAGACAGGATTGCTGGGACTCGGAAACTGATGTAGTGCATCTATTGGCATCTGCTGGATCAGACAGGAGTTGAACTTTATTAACACAGGTAATTTCTGCAGAAGTGTTTGCAGAGGCAGGCAAGATTTTTCTGGTGTCTGTTTCACTGAACAAAGAGTCATAAGTACTGGCTAGGCTGGACTCGGAAGTCAGCAGGACCTCTGGATTCTCTGCTGAGAAATTTGCGCAGGGCAAGGTTAAGAATGTATCAGTGGCTTCTGTTTTACTGGTAAGTAACACTGAGTTATCCATGGTACAGGGTGGAATTGCAGGAACTTCAATTTCACACAAAAAGAGCTCCGAATCACCTGCTGAATCAGCCAAAGGTGCTGAAGCAGGCGGGTCAGAACGCCAAATTTGCGAATTCGGAGTCACATAAAAATCATCCAAAATCAGTTCCCACACATCAATCAATGGAGCCACAAAGTCATACCCACACACACCAGTTTTTATTAGGTTATAGGCAGACTTAATGCATGCATTCAATACTAATTCACTTTTTGCACTGTAAAATTGACAAAATGAACTTGAATCATTCTTCCATTCATTGACCAGAGCTTCCATCTCTCCTTTCTCAAATGGAGGATTCCAAGCATACTTAACAGGCAGATCATGGTTTGCAGATATGATTGTAGCAGGGACATATATTGGGTTAATTAGCAGGTGATTGGCAGATTCCTTATTCCTAAGAATCTCCAATACCTGTAGCAAGTGCTGAACTGTAGTGTATGCAAACTTTCCTTGCTTCACAAATAAGTTGATTTGTTCAATACTCTGTAATATCTCCTCATAATCATACTCAGATAATTCTTTTAAACAAAAATCTTTATTTTCCCTAGCCAGGGAGGAAAGTTCATTAGTAGTTTCATAAGTCCATTTAACTCCCCTGAAAGACAATTGCATTTCATTATCTGTTAATGGCAGAATCTCATTATAGGTCTCAGTCGCTAAGGATAACAACTCTGCAGATCGGACACGTTTCTTAGAACGTTTGCGTTTTGCCTTAGACCCTGCTGTTTTTGGTGATTTATTCAAGGCTGCAGGAAAATTATCAGTAACACTTTCTGCTTGCTGAACATTTTTGCAAGCAATTGAAGGAGTAGCTGATTGGCTTGCTGCCAGGAGTTCATTAAGAGGAAAAGGCAATGGATCTATGCGCAACCAGTTATGGATCACAAACGCTAGAAATTCCAGCGGTCTCTCTTTCAAATCGGAATGATTGAGAACATCAAATGCCCACTGGAATAATTCCCCTTTAAACAAAATATAACTTAGTTGGAGTGCCCAGGTTGAAACAGGAGTCACTTGGAGATCAGGATTGGCCAGGAACCTGGCACATTCAGAGAAAAACTCATTTTCTGTTTCAGAGCTAAGTTCTTCAAATTTCTTAAAGGAACAGGAACCATAATTAACAGTGTCATACTTTCTGGGAATCCCCCCCACAATGGGGATTGGTAATGGGGTTTTCATAATGTGAGGCTTGGTGGTGTATTCTCCACAGTCAGCATGCAACGCATGAGCTGGCGTGGAGGAGATACACACACTAGCACAAGGAAACAGGCTATCCCTAGTATAGTGGAGGGGAGGACTGACTCCAATAGGAGATTGTGGCGCACAGAGCCGGTGCAGATCTGACAGCCACAAACAATGCTTTCGTTATAACGTCTCAGCGCAAAGTAGCGCTGAGCGCATAAACCAGAACTGAGGAGATCAGGACAGGTAGACAGAATGAACGCTTGCTTAACTAGCCACTACTTAGTGACAGCAAGCGTCCACAATAACACAGACTGGAATGAGGCAGCCAATGCGTTGCGGCAATGGCGTGCCTCACAAAGACAGGACAGGATAGTCAGGAAATAGCAGGATCAAGATAGATGAACGTAACACAGATAAATATACAATAAGTATGTTTTCCTAGCGTATTACAATTACAGCTATCAATGAAACTATTTGTAACGTCTGACTAACATATGTATATATCGGCAATGAACCGATATATGACATAAGCAGGAACGCTGACTAGGACTGGAGTAATACAGGGGACAGGACTCAGAAGGATTCGCTATCTCTTCGCAGAGATGAACGCAATCCACAAACGGTAACAGGACAGGATTCAGAAAGATTCGTTATCTCTTCGCAGAGATGAACGCAATCCACAAACAGTAACAGAACAGGATTCAGAAGGATTCGTTATCTCTTCGCAGAGATGAACGCAATCCACAAACGGTAACAGGACAGGATTCAGAATCTCCTCGCAGAGATGAACGCAATCCACGAACAGGACCAGGAGCAGGATAACTACCTCAGCACGGGTGATCACGGTACGCGCAAACTACCAAAACGTGCTGGAAAACTGACTAACTGAACACAGGATATAAACAGTTCGTGTACATATATATCAGCGACACTGATGTATCAACGTAACACGAATACAAGGAAAATAATAAACGTGCTGGTATGCATATATATTGGCAATGAACCAATATATGATGCAAAGACCAGCAAAGTATCTTTAGAACAAGAAACACGATCGGGGGCCGAAGCGACAGCAAGACGGGCTTAAACTGAAGCTATGAAAACCCAAGGAAACCCTGCAGGAAGCAGATCTTTATACTGAGGTCATCCAATGGGAGCAGACATGCAGATTCCCACACAGGTGAATGATAATCAGTCACAAGCTGACAGCAGGGAAAGACAGACAAAGCTATGCAGCTTGCATGGAAAGACATCAGAACTGCCTGAGCTGCAGCACTACTACTTCCAGCAACACCTGCTGCAGCAGCGATCATTACAATTGCTATATGCAAATTAGAGGTATCGGGGGGAGGAAATGGACTCGGTGGAATGATTAACCGAATGGTCAGCGTTGGAGTCAGATCATTTTTGTACCGACTCCACAGCCCTGCTTTAGAGTCTACTGGTTGCAGTGACACATTGGGGCAGATTTCTCAAAACCAATGCAAAAAAAAAAAAAAAAAGAGCAGAACTGGTGCAAAAATGGGGCAGATGTCAGTCTAGATCAAAGATTCTGATTGGTTGCTCTGAGCCCCCACTCCATTTCTGAATTAGATTTGCATCAGATTTGTTCCAATGCTCCTTGTGCTGGTTCTACTGATACATTTCCCCCATTGTTACAAACCATTGCCTCAGCTTCCTGCCAGACCGCCATTCCTGAAGTTGCTGCTGCTCGATGTACATTGTTTTTCTCTGTAGAGAGACTGGTTTAGCTGTGGGCAGCTTTGTGTTTGAGTTCTCTCCTATAGAAGACGTTTATCATCCTGTCACACTGTTATTGTCTGAGCTGCAGAGGCGCTCTTGGTGTCCCCGACTTGTATGTATATTGTATATAGAACTGCGGCGTTCTTGGCACTTTTCCTGCTCAACATAATACATTACTGGGCAGCATGGTGGCGTAGTGGTTAGACATCTCACCTTGCAGCACTGGCTCCCTGGTTCGTATCCCAGCCAGGGCACTTTCTGCACATAGTTTGTATGTTCTCCCCGTATCTGTTTGAGTTTCTTCTGGGCACTCCAGTTTCCTCACACACACCAAAACATCATACCACCCAACTTTTTGAGATGAGAAAGAGGGACACTTAAACCACACTCCTGATCATGCCCCATGACACCCCTATTCAGGCATACCATGAAGATTTCATAAGAAATATATGTTGTTTTATAATTCACACCTCACTGGTCCTTTCTATCCTGGTTCATTTTCCTTCATATTAACATTTTAAAATTAGTAAAAAATCAATTTAAAGGGGAACTGAAGAGAGAAGTATATGGAGGCTGCCATGTTTAACCACCTTAGCGGTATGGACGAGCTCAGCTCGTCCATTACCGCCAGAGGGTGCCGCTCAGGCCCTGCTGGGCCGATTTACATGAAATAAAGAGCAGCACACGCAGCCGGCACTTTGCCAGCCGCGTGTGCTGCCCGATCGCCGCCGCTCTGCGGCGATCCGCCGCGAGCAGCGGCGAAAGAGGGTCCCCCCAGCCGCCTGAGCCCTGCGCAGCCGGAACAAATAGTTCCGGCCAGCGCTAAGGGCTGGATCGGAGGCGGCAGACGTCAGGACGTCGGCTGACGTCCATGACGTCACTCCGCTCGTCGCTATGGCGACGATCTAAGCAAAACAAGGAAGGCCGCTCATTGCGGCCTTCCTTGTTTATTCCGGGCGCCGGAGGCGATCAGAAGAACGCCTCCGGAGCGCCATCTAGTGGGCTTTCATGCAGCCAACTTTCAGTTGGCTGCATGAAATATTTTTTTTTTTATTTAAAAAAAACCCTCATGTAGCTGCCCTGGCGATCTTAATAGAACGCCAGGGTGGTTAATTCATTTTAAGCAATACCAGTTGCCTGGCAGCCCTGCTGATCCTCTGCCTCTAATACTATTAGCCATAGCCCCTGAACAAGCATGCAGCAGATCAGGTGTTTCAGACTTTAAAGTCAGATCTGACAAGACTAGCTGCATGCTTGTTTCTGGTGTTATTCAGATACTACTGCAGAGAAATAGACCCGCAGGGCTGCCAGGCAACTGGTATTGATTAAAAGGAAATAAATATGGGAGCCTCCGTATACCTCTTACTTCAGTTCCCCTTTAAAGAGAATCTGTATTGTTAAAATCGCACAAAAGTAAACATACCAGTGCGTTAGGGGACATCTCCTACTACCCTCTGTCACAATTTCGCAGCTCCTCGCCGCATTAAAAGTGGTTAAAAACTGTTTTAAAAAGTTTGTTTATAAACAAACAAAATGGCCACCAAAACAGGAAGTAGGTTGATGTACAGTATGTCCACACATAGAAAATACATCCATACACAAGCAGGCTGTATACAGCCTTACTTCTGAATCTCAAGAGATTATTTGTGTGTTTCTTTCTCCCTGCAGTTCTCATGCACTGAAGTTTCAGGCTGCTCTTTTTTCTCCTGCAAACAGCTTTGCCCTTGTCTGTAATTCTTCAGTATGTGAAAGCCCAGCCAGCTCAGAGGACGATTTATCCAGCTTGTAAAAGATAAGAGAGAAGAGAGAAGCTGCTCTAATCTAAATAATACACAGGCAGTGTGCATAGAGGGGCCTGGAAGGGGGAATTCATAGCAGAACCACAACACTGAAGAACTTGGCAGCCTTCCAGACACAGTCTGACAAGTCTGACAAGGGAAAGATACATTGATTTATTACAGAGACTGTGATAGCAGAAAGTGCTGCAGTAAGCCAGAACACATTAGAATAGCTTTTGGAACTTGTAGGATGATAAAAAACAGGATGCAATTTTTGTTACAGAGTCTCTTTAAAGGATGGGAATAAAGTTTAGAGTCAATCAAACACCCTTTTACTAGAGAAATATATATATTTACAGAGAAAGGGATAAAGAGGGATACACTCTGTACAGCGTTATGGAAGATGTTGGTGCTATATGAATACTAAATAGTAATAATACATAATAATAATTACAGATGAGTGCTAAGGTTTCTTTCACACTATGTCCATTCTATCCCTCCTTGGGAGCATTGATGGGGGCACCTGCGCATGGCCAAACCGCGCATGTGCAGTATGCTCCAACAGAGGACCCTAGCGGAGGATCGAGGCGGCCCAGGAGGATGGTGAAGGAGCCAAAGGCCTGAAAGGGGCTGAAGGAAGCACCAGGTATGTATGAATCCCCCCCCCCATTCCTGTCTCAAGTTTCCTTTAAAGTAAGCCTGAGATGGGAGGAATTTGAATCGTTCAGCTCACTCAGCTCCTTTGGTGTCCTCCAGGTTGGATCCACAATGGTGACAGGGCCAGTTCTAATAACATTGGGGCCCCAGGGCAAAATTAGCCCAGGGGCCCCCCAACAGACACCCCTGACCAAAAAGCGGCATTAGGGGCCCTTTGTTCCAGTCATATTTCCCTCCTGGGCCCCTGAGCTGGCTGCTGACCCTCCCTCCCAATCACGCCCGGTTGCCACTGCAGAGTCTTTGGCAGTGTAGTGTCTCATCTGCCCACCAGTACAGGTGAGATGCTGCTCAGTCTCCCTACCAGTACAGGTGAGATGCTGCTCAGTCTGACCACCAGTACAGGTGAGATGCTGCTTAGTCTGCCCACCAGTACAGGTGAGATGCTGCTCAGTCTGCCCACCAGTACAGGTGAGATGCTGCTTAGTCTGCCCACCAGTACAGGTGAGATGCTGCTTAGTCTGCCCACCAGTACAGGTGAGATGCTGCTCAGTCTGCCCACCAGTACAGGTGAGATGCTGCTCAGTCTGCCCACCAGTACAGGTGAGATGCTGCTTAGTCTGCCCACCAGTACAGGTGAGATGCTGCTTAGTCTGCCCACCAGTACAGGTGAGATGCTGCTCAGTCTGCCCACCAGTACAGGTGAGATGCTGCTCAGTCTGCCCACCAGTACAGGTGAGATGCTGCTCTGCCAAATACTCTGCAGAGGCCCCGGGGAGCAACAGTTAGCATGGGGGACACCTTGGGGGCCCCTACAGGCTCTGGGGCCCTGGGGCTATTGCCCCCTTTGCCTCTATGGTAGCGCCGGCCCCAGGGCCGGCCCGCTCATGAGGCGGGGTGAAACTTTTGCCTCAGGCGGCACATTTCTAGGGGCGGCATCCGCCTGTCGGTGGGTGCGGGGAGCCGGCCGCTGAGCTGGAGGGGTAGCGGGCAGGACGGGGGTATTGGGCCTAGCGGCGGGGAGGGGGGGTCGGTCCCCCCCCCTCCTTCGCCTGGGTCCCCCGTCCTCCGCTCCCCTCCAGCCTTAAATAGATCAGAAGCGCTACTCGTAAGAGGCAGTGGGCGGGGAGGACTCACCTCTTCCTCGATCCAGCGTGCGCTCCACTGACGTCATTTCCTGCAACGCCGCCCACTGTATTGTAAGTGGACGGCGTTGCAGGAAGTGACGTCAGTGGAGCGCACGCTGGATCAAAATTTGCCTCAGGCGGCAAAAAGTCTAGGGCCGGCCCTGGCCGGCCCTGTGTGGTGATGCAGCCTAATTAAACTCCGCGACCCAGGGGCTACTTTGCCTCCTCGATCCCACTCCCATGGCCAGGAACATTCTGCACATGCACAGTTACAAGTCTGTAGGAACTGCACATGCACAGAAAACTCCTGGCCTTGCGGGCATGATCGAGGAGGTGCTCGGCCAGGAAAGTGCATGCGCAATAGCCTGCTATTCACTCATGGACTTTAATGGAGGTGACAGAAGCAGAGCGAGCTGGGAGGACAGCAAAGGAGCTGACAGACTACAGGGATCTGAAAAATACCCCAGGTAAGTAAAAATCCTCTTGTAACAATTCACAAATTGTCCTTATTTCACAGTGTCCTCTCTACAGTTTGGGGTTTTCTGACTTAGGGACTATCGACAACCCAAGGGGGGAAATTTGTATTCTTTTGTGCTCAGATGGCGGCTGTTGTTGGCAGTCCAGTCTCATGAGTTTACTATCGCTGCCCAAAATTACAAGTTTTCAAATGTAATACTACACTTAGTGGATACTATGTGGCTTCTATCGAAAAAAGGTGCATGGAAATTTGGGCACCCAGTAATGCCAATCGTAAAATATCAGTATTAAATACAAATATTTTTCTATGGCTAAAGCTAACCCTACTCTCACACAGAACCCTCCCCCCTGACGCCCAACCCTCCACCACCACCACAAATGACCTACCTAATGCCTATCCCCTTCACACAAACTACCTACCTGACCTCTAACACCCACCGCACAAACTACCCAACTGACACCTCCCCCGCACAAGCTACCTGCCCACCTGACACCTAACCGTTAACACCCCCTACACACACAAACACACACACACAAAAACTTTCTGCCTGATGCCTTACCCTAACAACGCACCCTCCGCCAACCCTGCCACAAGAAAAAACGTAAGTTCTCATTTATCGGCCCGCTATTTGTCAAGCGCCCAAATTACGTCTCAATGCTGATATTTTCATAGGCACCTATGGCAGCTCCCAAATAGTGTTGATCGAACAGTGTTCGCCACTGTTCGTTATTCCCCGAATATCTGGGTGTTCGGGTTCGGCTCGAACCCATCCGAGCACCTCATGGTGCTCGGCCGCGCTGTTAGGGGCCCCTAGCTGGAGAGGTAGTGGGCAGGAAGGGGGTATTGAGCCTAGCGGCGGGGAGGGGAGATGGACTCTCCCCTCCCTCACCTGGGTCCCCCGACCTCTGCTCCCCTCCAGTCTTAAAAAGTTAAGTAGCATCTGCTACTATTAAAAGGTAATGGGCGGGGATCACTCACCTCTTCCGGTTCCAGCGTGCGTTCCGCTGATGTCACTTCCTGCAATGCCGCCCACTGTATTGTAAGTGAACGGCGTTGCAGGAAGTGACGTCAGTGAAGCGCACGCTGGAACGCGGAAGAGGTGAGTGATACCCACCCGTTACCTCTTAAGTAGCAGATGCTACTTAACTTTTTAGAGCTGGAGGGGAGCGGAGGTCGGGGGACCCAGGTGAGGGAGCCTCTAGGCTCAATGCCCCCGCCGCTAGGCTCAATGCCCCCTTCCTGCCCGCTATCCCTCCAGCTCTGCGGCCATCCTTGGCTCGGGTCCCCATAGACTTCAATAGGGTTGGGTGTTTGGCCGAATATGCCGAACATCTGGACCATGTTCGGCAGAGCCGAGCCGAACCCGAACATCTGGGTGTTTGATCAACACTACTCCCAAACTTCTGCCACTAGTGGGCGCCCAAATTGCCTGCTACGTCCTATGTGTCCTTTTTTTGTTTCCCTCCTTTAAGGTCCTTATAAGTCCAAGATTGATTAAATCCTCCTTCATAGGCAGAGTACCTAAAACACCAGAGGTCCATGCCATGTTTCTCCTGGTTGTAAGGGGTGTAACTAAGAGGGTGCAGTCATTGTGACTGCAGGGGAGCTCAAAGGTGTAGGAGGGCCCGGAATATTAACCTTCCCTTTCTCTGATACTCCAGATCAGGTGTTTGTGTTTCTACACAAGTTATGGGTGTAAAGATCACGATGACTACACTTGTGGACCTCCATGTTGTGAGGGTCATCAAGGAGAAGCAAGGGAAGGATTGTGAATACTGAGGGTGCCCCATCAATTTTTTTTTTTTGGGGGGGGGGGGGGGGCTATGATTTGTAGTTATGCCCCTGCTGGTTGTAACTGTCTCTACAGCACTTGGCCTGAGGGGACCCCTTCCTTGTAACAATTGCTTTATCAACCAATCACACAGGTCCCCAAAGTATTCTGAAAAAAAAAATCTGCTTTTACTACCGGTGTAAAAATCTTACCCAAAGACTGGCCTGGATTTCTGAAAAGGCTGCAAAGGCCCGGGCATTGGGCAGCTGCAGCCCAAGGTGGCACCTGGGCATGGAAGAGGGGTTGCTAAATATGAAAGAGGAGGCTGAAAATTGGGAGGAACACATGAAAAAAGGGAGACTGAGGCCCAAGGAAGCTGCTCATGAAAGAGAGAGGATACAGTACATGGATAATACGCTTGGAAGAGGGGGCTGCACGTGGTAGAATGGGAGGGGCACTGCTGTACAGGAAAGGGGATCCCCAATATACTTTGCCTAGGAGCAAAAAAGTATAAATCCAGCCTTGCCCAAAGAGGTTTTTAAAACTGCCATTGAAGACGGTACATTGTGAGCAGAAGCGCCGCACAATATTCCGAGCACATGGGCGACAAGACCAGGCAATTTATCCTTTTCTGTTTTGACCCCAGCGAGGCGGAAGGTCCTCTGGAAAATTTGACAAGAGAAATCTTTATTGCAGCAAGATAATGTTAAGTTCCAACGAGCAAACACACCGCGCCGTTGTAGAGAAACTTCCAAAGTAACTTGTCTTAGGCGGGTTCCTTGATGCAAGAGACATCTTGGTAAATAGACCATACTATATCTTATTTAGCAAAGACAACAGCACCATGCAAAGTTAATCTTCTTTAAAAAATATATAAGTGGGTTTCTCTGAGGACGCCGCTCGGCAACTTTGGCCGAGAATTTCTAAACTCTTTTTCTCTGGAGGAGGATAGATTGTCGGGCCGAATCTAGCTCTGCGGTTTTGAAGACGTGACGTAAGGTTGAGCTGGAAGCAAGCTGTTCACAGTGTCCCTGCCTGTAATACGGCATTGATTTTACTTTGCTAACATCAGTATGGAGATAGCAGAAAACACCTGGAGGAGAGGAGAATAGAGAGACTGCCGGGCGACGTATACCAAACCGATATACATTTATAGAAGGTGATTTATCTTGCCACATCACGAAATGACGCAGACAGCCCACCTGCATCTGAGCGCTCGGCGAATTAAAGAAAAGACATTATGTTCATGCAGTTTTTTCAACGGTCCTGGTGGTCATCATACGCTTTATGATCTCCAAGATCCTCCTCCTGGTGATATTTGTGAATCATCACATGGTGTTCCGAACAGCGATCCTTCTCCTTACCTCCTGCAAGGAACACTAACACCTTCACACAGCACATGTACAGAATACTATCTATCATCTATATATCCGTATCCATCCCCCTATCTATCTATCTATCGATCAGTCATCTATATACCCATCTATCTATCTATCTATCTATCTATCTATCTATCTATTCCATATCTATTTATGTACAGTATACATCTTTCAGGTCTATCTATCTACTGATCTATTCCATATCTATGTATCTATCTATTCCCTTTACATCTTGCAGATCTATCTATCTATCTATCTATCTATCTATCTATCTATCTATCTATCTATCTATCTATCTATCCCTCTATCTATCTATCTATCTATCTATCTATCTATCTATCTATCTATCTATCTATCTATCTTTCTATCCCTCTATCTATCTATCTATCTATCTATCTATCCATCTCCTATCTATCTATCTATCTATCTATCTATCCCTCTATCTATCTATCTATCTATCTATCTATCTATCTATCTATCTATCTATCTATCTATCCCTCTATCTATCTATCTATCTATCTATCTATCCCTCTATCTATCCCTCTATCTATCTATCTATCTATCTATCCCTCTATCTATCTATCTATCTATCTATCTATCTATCTATCTATCTATCTATCTTTCTATCTATCTTGCTGTTTGTATCTATCTATCTATCTATCTATCTATCTATCTATCTATCTATCTATCTATCTTGCTGTTTGTATCTATCTATCTATCTATCTATCTATCTTTCTGTTTGTTTCTATCTATCTATCTATCTCTATCTATCTATCTATCAATATCTATCTATCTATCTATCTATCTATCTATTTACCCAACTCATATCTGTCTATTTATCTGTTACCTATCTATTGATCAATCGATAATTTAGTCTGTTTTCTCCCTTTCCCCCCAATCTATGATCTATGTACATTATCTGTCTCTTATGGCATATTGTAATACTGTATACAGTTTTTCGTTACATTGAATCAAATGCATCATTTTAATGAGATTGGAAGAATGCTTTTAGAGTGAATGAATAGTACAATGGTTGCATTGAGAGATATCCACGTGTGTCCACCATAACTCTCTCTCTGTATCTTTCTGTCCATTTGTCTATATATTTTCTTTAGTTGCTATAAAACACTCTTTTTTCCCTGGTATAGAAATTCTGTGCTCCCCCTGCCAGTAATATCCCATTTAACTTCCATTACCTGGACCGGAATGACATTATAATCCCAGGCTGTGTGGGCGCCCAGCAGGAAATGCTATCTGAGTGTCGCACTGAAGTGTTAGTTAAGGCTGCAGGTCGATACCGATGTAACTACTCACGCTTACTAGCAGCGGGTACCGCGAACCATACAGCGCTCCCATTACAGCTGGGGGACTCACAACTGACAGCTGTATTATAGCAGAAGTATGAGGAGTCGCCCCATGCTTCCTGACTGATGACCACTTACTACCGCCCAGGAGCACATGGGCAGCACACAGAATTTCACAGATTCCCTGCCTCTGTCCAGCCCGGGAGCACATGGGCAGCACTGGTCTGCACACAGAATTTCACAGATTCCCTACCTCTGTCCAGCCCAGGAGCACATGGGCAGCACTGGTCTGCACAAAGCATTCCACAGATTTCCTGCCTTTGTCCAGCCTGGGAGCACAAGGAAAACACTGGTCTGCACACAGAATTTCACAGATTCCCTGCCTCTGTCCAGCCCAGGAGCATAGGGGCAGCACTGGTCTGCACACAGAATTTCACACACTTCCTGCCTCTGTCCAGCTCGGGAGCACATGGGCAGCACTGGTCTGCACACAGAATTTCACAGATTCCCTACCTCTGTCCAGCCCAGGAGCACATGGGCAGCACTGGTCTGCACAAAGCATTTCACAGATTTCCTGCCTTTGTCCAGCCTGGGAGCACAAGGAAAACACTGGTCTGCACACAGAATTTCACAGATTCCCTGCCTCTGTCCAGCCCAGGAGCATAGGGGCAGCACTGGTCTACACACAGCATTTCACACATATTCCCTGCCTCTGTCCAGCCCGGGAGCACATGGGCAGCACTGGTCTGCACACAGAATTTCAAAGATTCCCTGCCTCTGTCCAGCCCGGGAGCACATGGGCAGCACTGGTCTGCACACAGAATTTCACACACTTCCTGCCTCTGTCCAGCCCGGGAGCACATGGGCAGCACTGGTCTGCACAAAGCATTCCACAGATTTTCTGCCTTTGTCCAGCCTGCGAGCACAAGGGAAACACTGGTCTGCACACAGCATTTCACAGATTCCCTGCCTCTGTCCAGCCTGGGAGCACAGGGGAAGCATTGGTCTGCACACAACATTTCACAGATTTCCTGCCTCTGTCCAGCCCAGGAGCACAGGGGCAGCACTGGTCTGCACGCAGCATTCCACAGATTTCCTGCCTCTGTCCAACCCAGGAGCACAGGGGCAGCACTGGTCTGCACACAGCATTCCACAGATTCCCTGCCTCTGTCCAGCCCGGGAGAACAGGGGCAGCACTGGTCTGCACACAGAATTTCACAGATTTCCTGTCTCTGTCCAACCCAGGAGCACATGGGCAGCACTGGTCTGCACACAGCATTCCACAGATTCCCTGCCTCTGTCCAGCCCGGGAGAACAGGGGCAGCACTGGTCTGCACACAGAATTTCACAGATTTCCTGTCTCTGTCCAACCCAGGAGCACAGGGGCAGCACTGGTCTGCACACAGCATTCCACAGATTCCCTGCCTCTGTCCAGCCCGGGAGAACAGGGGCAGCACTGGTCTGCACACAGAATTTCACAGATTTCCTGCCTCTGTCCAACCCAGGAGCACAGGGGCAGCACTGGTCTGCATGCAGCATTCCACAGATTTCCTGCCTCTGTCCAACCCAGGAGCACAGGGGCAGCACTGGTCTGCACGCAGCATTCCACAGAATTCCTGCCTCTGTCCAACCCCAGCAAGAAGTGCCCAGAGCAGGGCTGATATGAAAATTTCAATGGAAGCATGGTGTTTGTTTGTTACTCAAACTCCCCTTTTAATAATCTCACCAACACAAGGCTGTTCCTAGGCATTATACTTCTCCAGCATAGCACTATAGCCTTCTGCAGCACTTTACAGAGTACATAGTCATATCACTGACTTTCCTCAGAGGAGCTCACACTCTAATCCCAACATAGTCATAGTCTAATGTTCTACCATATTATTATGTATTTATATGGCACTGACATCTTCAGCAGCACTTTACAGAGTACATAGTCATGCCACTGACTGTGCTCAGAGGAGCTCACAATCTAATCCTACCATAGTCATAGTCTAATGCCCTACCATATTATTATTATGTATTTATAGCACTGACATCTTCTGCAGCACTGCACAGATCACACAGTCATGTCACTGACTTTCCTCAGAGGAGCTCACAATCTAATCCTACCATAGTCATAGTCTAATGTTCTACCATATTATTATGTATTTATATGGCACTGACATCTTCAGCAGCACTTTACAGAGTACATAGTCATGCCACTGACTGTGCTCAGAGGAGCTCACAATCTAATCCTACCATAGTCATAGTCTAATGTCCTACCATATTATTATTATGTATTTATATAGTACTGACATTTTCTGCAGCACTGCACAGATCACACAGTCATGTCACTGACTGTCCTCAGAGGAGCTCACACTCTAATCTTACCATAGTCATAGTCTAATGTCCTACCATATTATTATTATGTATTTATATAGCACTGACATCTTCTGCAGCACATTACAGAGTACATAGTCATGTCACTGACTGTCCTCAGAGGAGCTCACACTCTAATCCTACCATAGTCATAGTCTAACTGCCTACCATATTATTATTATGTATTTATATAGCACTGACATCTCCTGCAGCACATTACAGAGTACATCGTCATGTCACTCACTGATCTCAGAGGAGCTCACAATCTAATCCCACCATAGTCATAATCTAATGTCCTACCATATTATTATGTATTAATATAGCACTGACATGGTAATTGTATGGTAATTTTCTTGGGTCCATCATCAGAAACACTTTCCATATCTATATATTGCAGTGTATCGGTGTGTAACCCCACCCTTCCAGTGAGATGTAGCCTGGGCTCATTAGCTATGCTAAATTCTCCTCCTAGAACATTCTGGGAGACCATAAATTATTTACAATGGCTTCTGAACTCTCAATAAAACAAACATTCCGCAGAGATCACCTGGCAAGACTACAGATGTCACCACCAGTGATCATTTTTTCAGAATGTAAATCAGGCAGAAGAAAGATTTTACAGTGGGCAAACACTGACTACATCATTTATAAATAAGATAAAAAAAGAATTTGTAAATAAAAATTATTACAAATAACTTAAATAATAAAAAATAAAATAAAAAATAATAAAAAAATTAAATGAGCAATTGTATTCATTACTATATTTTTACACCAGTTCCTCTTTAAGGATCCCGAATTTGGCTGCAGCATCAATTATCGCTATTCCGCCATGTCAGCACGCCACAATGGCCATCTGTCAAACAGGCTTGATTGTGCAAATATGTATTACTCTATACATCTCCTATTTGTGGTTTCGTACATACTTCTCCCGGCTATTTCCTCCCTAATAAATCACTTGTCACAGCGAAGCGTGGACACTATCCGTTTCATATCGTTCGCCATATCCTGTAATGACCCCCCCCCCCCCCCCTCCTGCCACATCCCCCGCTTCCTGTAAGCCATTTTTGCATCACATATGGAGATGTAAGGAAACCCCCTTGGGAGTTTTGTGACATATTCATTCAAGCCGTCCGCATTCTGCGTTTTATGGGCCGGGTGGCAATTTGAAGATGTAAATATCATCGATTCCATCTTTTTCTTGGAGAGATTAGCCCAGGCCGATCGGGGTCACCGGCCAGGTATGGCGGCAAAGAGTAGTTAATAGACCGATTCCCTCGCTGATAAACGGAGCATGAGGCCATCTGACGCCCAATTGCCTTCCGGGTACAAAAAATGTTTTATGCAACGCGAGAAGGAGGAAAAGGCACCCTGGGTGGGATAAAATGAATTAAATGCATTAAAAATTTAAAGCAGGTGGCTAACCTTATACAATAGACACACAGAGCCATATCCAATTCACTTTTTCTCCAGAGCTTTCTCCTAGGAGATAATTATTCTTCTTCGATTTAAAATAACTTTTCAGCACTTTTCAATTGAAAAGTACCAAAAAGTAGTTAAAAAAAAGTACTGTCAAGATTATTTTCATTGTCTTCTTGCTTCTTGGTGGTTTAACCACTTTCCCCACCACTACAGTATATCTACATCAGCTGTGGCACTCTCCAAACCACAGCAACGTAGATATACTGACCTGCCTTAAGCCCTTTTTGTGCAGGAACAGGTGCGCTTCAGAGCGCACCCCCCGGCACTGTCGGTTGCCTTACTAATTGGCAAAAGGGAACATGTTCCCTTGTAGCCAATTAGTGACCCCCCCGCGGATGAACGATCACCGCTGTAGCAAACAGCGTGATCCTTCATCTCCCCCTCCTCCGTGCACAGATAGCTAAAAAAAATGTAAATAAAGATTATCTGGGGGTGGGTAACCTAATACTGGGGGCACATCTGGCTATAATTGGTGGGGGGGGGGGGCAATTCTGGGGGCACATATGGCTATAATGGGGGAAATTTTATCCTAGGGACACAGCTGCCTATAATGAGGGGTGCCAATCCTGGTGGCGGTACTGTCTCTCTATACTGGGGGGTGGTACATACAAGGGACACATCTGACTATACGGGGGTGCTGATATTGGGGTCACATCTGGCTAAACTGGGAAGATTGGGCTGATACTCGGGGCACATCTGACTATATTAGGGGGGACATTAACTGGTGGAATGGTTTTATCCCTGTGGCACTTTTTATTTTTAAACTGGAATTGTTAAAAACTGAGAAATAATGCATTTTTTTAATTTTTGTTCCCTTTTTTCAATTAAAATGCCTAGAAAACAAAATTGCTCTTGGGATTAAATACCCCCCATTGAAAGCCTGGTTTGTCTTGAAAAAAACTATATATAGATCATTTAGGTGTAGTGAGTAGGGATAAAGTTATTGCTGATTGAATAGGGACACCGCTAAAGCGTCAAAACTGCTCTGGTCAATAAGGGGAAAACAAGGTCTGGATGCGAAGTGGTTAAAATTCATGTTATTGACACTTTTGAAACCATCACCTAGGAGAAAACTCAGGTGAAAAGGTGAATTGCATATGGGCCCAAGAGTTTTGCCAAAATTGAGAGGATTTTTATGATTGCAAAGCATTTTGTTGGGTCAAAGCCCACTTCATCAGGTGTAAAAGTCTTTTGCCCAACAGATATAGCTTTAAGGGCCTCACAGGATGCGTTGCGTTAGGTCAAAGCCCCATTCATCCATTGTAAAATTATTTTGCTCAGCAGGAAACAGCTGTGAGCCCCCTGAGGCTGTTTTCAATGGTCCAAAGCACTTTTTCAACTGATAAAACCGGCTTTGACCCAGTGAGATGCATCATGAGAAAGAAAAGTCCTTTTACTTTAGCTAAGCCTTTAGTGTATATTTTGAAAATAATTTACCTTCTTTGGATGTTTTATACTTTTTAATTCCTTTTTTTGTACTTACTTAGGGCACCTTTAACCACTTAGGTCTATATGGACCGATATATCCGTCCATATAGCTTGCCCTGCTGCCGCTGTGCCGGGCGTGCGATCGTGCGCGCTCCCACCACCTTCCATTAGCCTGGAGATCAATGAATGGGAACACAGTTCCCATTCATTGATCTAAGTCTCCGTATGAAAGACCGACACTGTCAGCGAGACAGCTCCGTCTTTCATAAATTTCCATCTGTCCCGGCCACGCTTTACTTCCACTTGCATAGTAATACTACGCGTGTAGAAGTAAGCTCCGAGGGCATCTTGTGGCCAAATAGTAAAATTACATCTGGAAATAAAAATGTCCAGATAATAACATTTTTTTTTACTGTTAAAAATAGCCCCTTACCTCCCACACTCCCCAATAGCTACACCAAAAAATTTTGTAAAAAAATAAATAAAATAAATTAAGAAAAAAAAAAATACATCAATAGCTAGGGACTGAACTTTTCTAATATGTATGTAGTAAGGTATATTACTATTATTTTTTAAATTATGGGCTTGTAATAAGTGATGGACGTAAAAATAAATAAAATACGCCTGAGAGTCTCTCCTGGTACATCTTGCTTGTGTGCTGCGTCCAGTGGCAGTCTAAGTGGTGTTTCCTGGCTTGATTTTGTCCAGATGGTACCCGTCCCAATTTTTGTCCTGTATATTACAGATTACAATTGTTTGTGAAGGCCTGAAGAAGGCTACTCCAAAACAAGTCGACGTTGTCGCCTTTTTAAACAATTGCATATTCCAACATATGTTTTTGGTACTTGATAATGGGATGTTGTTTGCACAGATGAATTCGCTTGAAGATTTGTGAGCTCTGTTTTTACAAAATAACTTTTTGATACATTAAAATTTAAGATCATCTTGAAACTTCTTTGTCTCTTCAAAAATACTTTTTTACTATATATCCTTGTACTTATATGGTTATATTATTGGTGTTGTGGTGCACCATTGAGGATATGGTTTTTGGTCTCCCAATTTTTCCAATTAGAGTCTCCAGCAGAGTCATAGCCAGATTATCCACAAGGCAACATAGGTAAGTGCCTAGGGAGAGTATAGGGGCCTGCTTGCTGCTAGCCCCCACTAAATCTTACCAAAAAAAACACAGGATGGGCCAAAAGTGGTTACTTGCCTGGGGCCTCCTTTCACCTTAATCTAAGTACTAGTTGTGAGGCTTGCGGGATAATCTCCCCAGTCAGCGTGCAATGCGCACGCTGATGCAGAGGAAATAGCACGCAAGCGCTGTACGAGAAACAGGAATTCCCACAAATATAGTGGAGGAGAGGCAACAAACACAAGGGGGAGTTGTGGAGCACAGAGCAACCGTGCCTCTGTGCGACCCACAAATCCCAATGGACACGGGTTGCAGGGTGCAATACAGTGCAGCGCGTAAACTGCGCAACTCAGGTAAGAACAAGGACAGACTGGGTGAATGTCCGCCAATCTAGTCGCCACCCAGCGACGGTGGACATTCAAGAGCAGGACAGATAGAACGAGAGAGCTAATCGCAAGAACCGCGATAGCAGACAAATAAACAGCCCAGGGCGAAACAGCAAGAAAGGAATAAAGGAACACACAGTAAAACAACAACGTAAGGAAAATAACAAACGCTAGCTAAACGCAAACTCCGCACTCATTCACAACAGAGAACGCGTTTAAGACACGATCACCGCCCAGTGACAAGCGTGCCACCCTAACTAACAACAAGTAATACAAATGAACACAAATAGACAGAGACAGACAGAATGAACGCTTGCGACAGCAAGCGATCAACACAGACAAACAGATAGCGTAAACACTTGCTAATCGGTTGCCTCACACCAGGCAACAGTAGGCGTTAACACAGGACAAGACAGACAGATGAGTGGAGCCAGTAGCCACCGCGGCTATGGTCTACACTCCAGGAACACAGGCAAGACGGATCCACCGCCACCACCGCTAGGGCGAATGTGATCCACAAGGAACAAGACTGGAGGACCCACCGTCAGCCACCACAGGAGACAGTGCGGTCGCAAGATACAAGACAAGAGAAGACACGGCAATACAAATGATGCAGTGATCTATGCTAGAAGGAGCGCGCTAATCGCCACTCCAATAATAACTAGACTACAACAACCACTGATCAAGGCAACCAGGGAATATCGTGTACAGGAACAGGGGCTCTAGCACCAGCCGTAGCTGTAGCTATGCAGAGCAATGAAGTGAACAGGAAGCAGACTTTTAACCTGGCAGCATTCACTGGCAATGGAGATATGCAAATCCTGGCACAACCGAATGGTAATGAGACTGATCAGGAACTGCAGGCAGACTGACAGAACTAGGGCTTAGATCCATGGTCAACAAAATAAAACTTGCAAGAATAGAATTACAACTGAGCAGAACAGCTTGATCGCAGAAACATCGCAGCCAGCAGGATAAGTCACAAACCTGATCATGACAGGACATGATCCTGACACTAGTACTAGTGACTCACCTGCCCAGGCTGGCCCGCGCTGCTTCATTGGTCTGTGGATCCATGCGCTTTTGTTACTCTACCTGTCAGGGGCCTCGGTGACCACAGTAAGTTGAGGGCTGACTTGGGGGAAGACGACAGCCAGCTCGGGGCCCTAATACAATTGCCTAGGTTACCCATATGGTAGCATCTGCCCTGGTACCAGTACCATTTTCATTATTTCCTGTTTCCCCTAAAATATTCTACTCATTCTAATTAGTATTTTTTTTTTGTCTAGATGACAGGTGAAAATACGGTAAAGTTCATGGATTCTTGCGAGCCGCGGCGCACGGCGTCTGATCAAAGTAAGTCTGCTGATCCCTCCGTCTCCTAAAATGAATATGTCTTGCCATGTGATAATGGCTTCCTCAGATTGCCTCTACAGAACAATGGGAATTTAACAAGCTTGCGACTGCTGCAAACTGTACTAAGTACAGCCGTTTCAGGGGAAATTGCTTTGGATACAGTCTGTGTTTGATTGCAGGCGACAGTTTTTTATTTTTCTCATTACATGTATATTAAAAGGACGGCCACTGATCGGGTGGCCGCTGGGTGCACCTAATCTGGATCCTGCTTTTCTGCTGTGCAGGAATACAGGATATTAGAATGATTGTGGGTGGCGTAGTGGATGGGGCTCTCACCCTTGCAGTGCTGGGTCCACAGTTTGAATCCTAGCCACGGCACTGTCTCAAGGAGTTTGTCTGTTCTCATCATGTTTGTGTGGGTTTCCTCCAGGCGCCCTGGTTTCCTCTCACACCCCAAACACATACAGATAAGTTCATTGGCTTCTCCCTAAAAATTTACCCTAGACTACAATGGACATATGACTGCAATAGAGAGGGAAGGTCCGCAACAATATCTTTTCATGAATGCTCAATATTTATTTAGGACGTACCCTCAAATCAGTGAAAAGTACATGGCTGACATATGACTAGTGATAATTGTAATGTGCTAATTACAATGTTTACGAAATTTCAAGTAATTAAGATTATGATCAAAACGGTAAAATTGTAATCACAAAATATTACGTGAAATTTCTTATAATTACAACCATACACACATTTTCTCACAATTATGATCGTTTCTGTAATTTCGTGATGACATTTTGGTAATTACTAACATTTTGTGTTACCAGTGTTAACAGTAATTTCATAATTTGGTGTAATTTTGTTATTTTACAAGAAATCAGTAAATTAGGAGTAACACAAAATTCAACACAAAATTACGGATTACAAATTTACTGATCATTTTGAATTACGATTTTGTGTTCTGATAGCATTTTTTGGGTCGTAGCAGAGAACGCAGCGTCAACTCGGAAGTATGTGGCCGATCAAGAAATGGAAGAAGTGACCAAAAAAAGACTCAAGGGAAATCAGATTTCTAAGGATACTGTATTATCACAACCAGGCGTGTAACAAAAGACCCTGCAAGTTCCGTGATTGGGCTAAAATTATTGAGTTGTATTATATAATATTTCCGGAGAAATCAGATTTCCGTTTTCCGAGGAGTCTTATTTTTTGCATTTTGCAAATTTTATTTCCGCGGAACCTGAATGAGCATCACTACTAATAAGGAGGTGGATTATATCGAGCTGTATTGAATGTGGAACATAGGACAATATAGGACATTATGAGGGACATTCGAGAGTTAATCGAAAAATAATTGTTCCCTTTAAAATTCAGGTCTTTCTTTTCTTTTTTTCCCCTCATCTGTTTTTGTGTGATTGGCATTTCCCTTTAAATGAACTTTGTTTTGACGTTGGCCTCTGCCAGGTCGCGCCGCCAGGGTTGTAGTAAATGTATTTTGTTGCACAAGCAATTACTGCTGTTTGGCTGAGTTCCCCGCTCTCGGCAGGGCTCGGCCTCTGCATGCAGCCTCCATTACACCAGCGTGCAATGCAGCATATTCATTCTCGGGAAAATGAGTCACAGCACCTGTGATTGGGTTAAGTAAGGGACACAATAAACGGCTGCGCGGGAAGTGCTGTTTGCTGACTTCTCTCTTTGCCCCCGCTGGCCGCGGCACCTGAAGGTTTTGGCCTTTGTCAGGCCTGCCACAATTACACAGCCCAGCGGCCCCAGCCAGAAATAGCCGGCCCTTTACTGATTCATTACTACGGCCTCCGACGAGCGAGTGACTCGCAGCTCACCAGTCAGCAGACCGCCCGCTTCGTCGTGACCCCGACCCCTCCCCTCTTCCGACTCTGTAAAATGTTTATTCCTTCAAAGTGTTGCGTGGGCACTTCATATTTTATAATCGTACTTCAGAACTACCTTTCCTCTTTACCTGTAAGTCTATCGGTTGTTTCAGTTAATATTTTAAATCAAGCATTTGAATCAACAAATCTTGAACTACAGCTTTTTAACCACTTGACGCCCATAAGCTTACACCCACCTAAAGACCAGGCTTTTTTTTTTTTACAATACAGGGCTGTGCAGCTTGGTCAGGGTGATGCACAGCCCTGCAACTCAGCACACAAATGAACTTTACCTCCTTTTAGTGTCCTAAAGGACTTACGAGGCCAGTTTTAGAAAAAAAAATAAAAAAGTTAGATACCTGCATCAGTTTGTAAAGCACGGAGGACGCCGTCCGTGCCCTCTGTGCCGTTTCGCCGGGTCCCCGCCGCTCAATAGCCCGCCGAACGGCCCCCGACCCCACGGCCCAGGTCGGGCTCTCCAGCCTGCAGAAAGATGGCCGCCGGAGCTGGCCGCGGCTGTGCAGTCCGCATAGCCGCAAGTGCGCAGCTCTAGGGCCAACCCCCCGATCCACGTAACAGGTTGTTTCCTGTAGCGTGGATCGGGGGGTTGGCCTTAGAGCTGCGCAGCCGCACTCGCGGCTATGCGGACTGCGCAGCCGCGGCCAGCTCCGGCAGCCAGCTCTGGCGGCCAACTTTCTGCAGGCCGTTCGGGGGGCTACTGAGCGGCGGGGACCCTGCGAAACGGCACGGAGGGCGCGGACGACAAACTGATGCAGGTAACTAACTTTTTTTTTTCTAAAACTGGCCTCGTAAGTCCTTTAATAGGACACTCTGCAGGAGGGATCTGATTGCTGCTGCAATCTTTTTTTTTTATTAGAAAGGGGAGGCTTTTCCCACCCTCCTTCCTCTTCCTCACTCCCCCTATGCCATCCTAATCGCCATAGGGAGGCGATCGGCACTTATCCCCGCCTCTCATAGGCATCAGCTTATGAGAGGACTTCATTCCCTAACCAATCAGTGGGACAGCCGAGTGTCAGCCGTACAGCGCTGCAGGAGATCGCAGCGCTGTACAGAGGTAAACAAAGGGGAATTACTTCCCCTTTTGGCACAAAATGGCCTCCTAGCCGTGATCGCGGCTAGCAGGCTGATTACTGAGCACCGCTTTGTCAAACGGCAGAGGACGATCACGCATGCGCGCACACGTTCCCTGCCAAGCTGCAGCTCCAGGACTTGACGCCAATTGGCGTTAGGCAGTCTTGGGGCTGCCACCGCGGTCATGCCCACCGGCATGACGTGGTCGTTAGGTAGTTAATCATGGCAACATCATAGCTCCCAACTGACCCTCCTTTTGGAGGGACAGTCCCTCTTTGGGAACCCTGTCCCCCTGTCCCTCTGTCTTTCTCATTTGTCCCTCTTTCAGGACTGATGCACAGATCTGTGTTAATATATGTATTTTATCTACTGAATATGTGTTTAACTGACTCTAAGGGCTCTTTCAAACTAGGATCCATGTGTTTTGACAGATCGTTCCCAGGCTGCGTTTAGAAAGGTAACATGAAAGTCTATTTGACTTTCATGTTAACTTTCACATTAGACAAAGCGTTCAAGAGCGTTACGTTACAACGCATCTGGGAACTTTCTAATCGTCCAGCCGCGGCGTTTTCACTTTGGGTGAAATAGAACTAGTGCCGCTGATATGCGTCGAACCGCAACTTCGTCATACCGCAGGTCAAAATGCGTGCACGAAATCAGGTTCGTGGGCGCGTCATCTAATGTGAAAGAGGGCTAAACTTTTTTTCCCCATCAATTAAATTGATATATTTTTTTATTTTCAAATGCTAAAATGAAGAGAAAAAAAAAACTACTGATAATTGAAAGGACCAGTGTGGTCTGAATGATAAAACAACATCTTTTGGTTCTGAATTCTATGTGATATGCATGGCGAGGGGCGTGGTGGGGGCGTGGTTAGATGTTTGGCAGGGGCATGTCTTAAATTGTCTCTCTTTCTAATCTCAAAAAGATGGCAGATATGGCAACATATTTATAAAACGTTAAAATGACCCTTTAGTGAATTCACACTGCGCTGCGTAATATGTTGGCGCTTTATAAATACAATAAATAATAATAATAATAATTTGAATACACAACTTTATCCTGAAACAGAAGTGTTCAATGAAAGCAGAAACAATCTGCTTTTACTCTGAACACCAAACTTCTGTCTAAGGACTAGTGCACACCAAAATCACTATAGCAATCACCAGCACTTAGCGATTTGCAATAGCGATTTTGTGAAGTGATTTTCAAAGTTATTTTTGAATGAATGAGTGTTTTTGCTCATTCATTCAAGCCAAATTTCTCCAAAAAGTGCTACAGGCAGCGTGTTTGCAATTTTAGAAGAATCACAACGCTGCTGTGGGAACACCCTCATAGGGTTTCAGTAGCCCAGTGCTTTTTGAAGCGCTGGCGATCTGAAAATTGCTCAGAAGCTCTCTTGGTGTGCACCAGACCTAACACAGCTCATACTGTTCTGGCCTGTGGGGTAGATTTAGGGATTTCGAAGGCTCCAGTCTGTTTTTAAAGGACAACTGATGTGAGAGGGATAAGGACAGTGGCGTAGCAATTGGGGTTGCAGAGGTACAATACAATACAATACAATAACATTTCTATAGCGCTTTTCTCCCGTAGGACTCAAAGCGCTTAGGCTCTCTCAGATTCAGTAATTAGTAGGATGAAGTATTCACACAACAAAAGTTATATTTCTGCAAATGCCAAACTGAACAGGTGGGTTTTCAGTCTGGATTTAAACACGTCCAGGGATGGAGCTGTCCTGATCTGTTGAGGTAAGGAGTTCCAAAACGTAGGGGCAGCATGACAGAAGGCTCTGGGACCAAAAGTTTCCAAATGGACTCTGGACTTATTAGAACCTGTTGATCTGAGAATGCGGGGATTGCTACGCAGCTGCAACATATCTTTCATGTATCCAGGGCCTAAATTATTCAGGGATTTAAATGTCAGTAGGCCGATCTTGAATAGGACCCTCCATTCTATAGGTAGCCAGTGAAGGGAGTGCAGGACTGGCATTATGTGGCAGTGACAGGGTTGGTTGGTTAGCAGTCTGGGAGCAGTATTCTGTATCAACTGTAGTCGGTACAAGACCTTTTTTGGAAGGCCAGTGTAGAG
The DNA here is from genome assembly GCF_040937935.1 of Hyperolius riggenbachi. Lineage (NCBI taxonomy): Eukaryota > Metazoa > Chordata > Amphibia > Anura > Hyperoliidae > Hyperolius > Hyperolius riggenbachi. The sequence goes on from NC_090656.1 coordinate 235,997,235, forward strand.
AGCATTGCAGTAGTCCAGTCGGGATGTGATGAAGGCATGGACTAAGGTTGGCAGATCTTCTGGGGGTATGAGGTGCTTGATTTTTGCAATGTTCTTGAGGTGAAAATAGGATGATTTCACCACAGCAGAGATTTGAGTTCTGAAGTTTAAATCCCAATCAATTAGAACTCCCAGGCTACGCACATGATCAGAGCTGCGCAGATCCGTGCCTCCTATTCCCAGTGGTGAAGACTGCAAGTTAAGTTATTTTGTTATCATGCTCTGCCTTCCTATCAGAAGGACTTCAGTGGGTTCAGTGCGCAGCTCTAGGGCCAACCCCCCAATCACGTAACAGGCAGCGTGGATCGGAGGGTTGGCCCTAGAGCTGCGCAGCCGCAGTAGCGGCTATGCGGACTGCGCAGCCGTGGCCAGCTCCGGCGGCCATCTTTATAGGGGCAGAAGATGCCGACCCGGACCGTGGGGTCGCAGCCTTTTGGGGGGCTATTCACCAGAGGGGACCAGGCGGAACGGCACGGAGGGCGCGGACGGCGTCCTCCGTGCCTTACAAAGCCATGAAGGTAGCTAACTTTTTTTATGTTTTGGGCCCGGATTTTGGCATCGGAAGTCCTTTAAGTTTGACGAAACGGGAAGATGTGTATGCCGAAAGAGCAGCTAGTCGGGGACTTGATAGATACAGAGGTCAGGAACTAAGAGATAGTTTTGGGTGTCATCAGTGTATAGTGTATAAACTGTTCCAGATCATGAGTGTAAATGGAGAAGAGCTATGGTCCAGAAATGGAACCTTGTGGTACACCAACAGAGCGCACATATGGTGAGGAGTTAGTACTGGAGCAGGGCCGTTTCTTGGGCAGTGTGAGCAGAGCGACCGCCCTAGGCACAGACCGTCAAGCAGAAGAAGGGGGGTGCAGGCAGAAGGACATAACCGTTAGGGAGCTGGTGACGCGTGGTGCAGCCAAATGGAAGAAGAAAGAAGATTACCAGCGTGATCACCTTCCTTGACTCCTCCTGGGCTGCCTGCATCAGACGTCAAGTCATCACCACGTCACCACCGCGTGATGACACCTGATGTCCTGTGCCGGTACTGCAGGCTGGCAGAGCGCGGCGCCCTTGGAGGAGTCGGCTTTCCGGGCTCTCTTCGCCTGTGTTTTCCTGGTTCCTGCTTCCTCCTGGATGAGCGGCTGGTAGTGACCAGTGAGTAAGTAGGCAGAGCTACTTGTGACCTGTGGCTCTGTGACTATCTGTAAAGAGTAAGGGTTCACAAGTCCAGGGGGTAGGGGGGGAGAGGGCGCAGTTTTTACACCCTCGCCCTGGGTGCAATTTAGCCTAGAAACTGCCCTGTACTGGATTAAGAGATCGTAAAAGATTGCACTGGACGATTGATTGCTAGCGTTGAGAATAAGTCTGAAGAAGCATAAAATGATTGACAGGAAAGGCCAAGTTGTATGCAACATCATGTAAATAATAGGGATGGTCGGAATGCCAATTTCCGATTCCGCGGTAAATCCGCATTCCGTCATGTACGATTACCGATTCCGCTTTCCAATTTACGCATTCCAAGGCGTAATTTCCGCCGGAAATTGCGGAAATTCCGCCCGACTTTAACATCGATTTTCTCAAAACTATAAGGTCTAAACTTTATAGGCAGATGCAGATTTTCTGCATTTTACATTACAGTAAAAATCCGCCGACTTTAGCGGTTAATAGCAAAGCCCCCTTAAAGAGAATCTGTATTGTTAAAATCGCACAAAAGTAAACATACCAGTGCGTTAGGGGACATCTCCTATTACCCTCTGTCACAATTTCGCCGCTCCTCGCCGCATTAAAAGTGGTTAAAACAGTTTTAAAAGTTTGTTTATAAACAAACATAATGGCCACCAAAACAGGAAGTAGGTTGATGTACAGTATGTCCACACATAGAAAATACATTCATACACAAGCAGGCTGTATACACCCTTCCTTTTGAATCTCAAGAGATCATTTGTGTGTTTCTTTCCCCCTGCAGCTATCTTCCACTGAAGTGTCAGGCTGTTTCTTCCTGCAGAGTGCAGACAGCTCTGCCTGTATGTAATTCCTCAGTATGTGAAAGCCCAGCCAGCTCAGAGGAGGATTTATCCAGCTTGTAAAAGATAAGAGAGAAGAGAGAAGCTGCCCTAATCTAAATAATACACAGGCAGCGTGCAAAGAGGGGCCTGGAGGGGGGAGATGCATCACAGAACCACAACACTGAAGAACTTGGCAGCCTTCCAGACCCAGGCTGACAAGTCTGACAAGAGAGAGATAAGTTGATTTATTACCGAGATGGTGATAGTAAAACGTGCTGCAGTAAGCCAGAACACATTAGAATAGCTTTTGGAACTTGTAGGATGATAAAAAACAGGATACAATTTTTGTTACGGAGTCTCTTTAAGTCCTAGAAACACCAAATTTTCAGGGTTTATTAAACAGAATCTTGTAAACAAGATGCAAAAAAAAGTTTTCAAAAAGACCTTATAGTTTTTGAGAAAATCGATGTTAAAGTCGGGCGAAATTTCCGCGAAATCCGCCTACGGCACTTGCATTACCAATTTCCGCATTCCGATGCGGAAATGCAATTTCCGATCGGAGTTTCGGAAATTGCATTTCCGCGGAATCCGAATGAGCATCCTTAGTAAACAATATTATCATTTATATAGCGCCAACATCTTCCACAGCACTGTACAGAGAATATTGCCTTGTCACTAACTAACATGTTCCTCAGAGGGACTCAGAATCTAATCCTACCGTAGTCATATGTCTATATCAAGTAGTGCGTGTATTCTAGGCCCAATTTAGGGCGAAGGCAATTAATTTACTGGTATCTGTATTTTTTGGGGATGTGGGAGGAAACGAGAGTACCCAGAGGAAACCCACACAGACATAGGGAGAAAATAGAAACTCCTTGCAGATGTTGCCCTAGCTGGGACTCCAGCCAAGGACCCATCGCTGCAAGGCAAGAATGCTAACCACTATGCCACCATATGCATAACAGCAATAGCGGGCACAGCAGCTGTAGAGGGCATATTGTGGCTCATCCCAGTGAGCTTTTCTCTTAGGCCTTCCATACAACATTTCTGGCTGCAATGTGCGACAATGGCGGACGCATTAGAAAGCAACGTTTTATCGCTGCTTTATAAATAGGCCTTTTTAATTTGGCCGATAGATTTTGATGAATCCATTATAAAGCAGATGAAGACAGAGCAGTCGGGCACGGCGGAGAGGCCAGCGGATAGCGCCAATCGCTGCCTATGCTCTCTATCAAACACAACAGAACTGTTGAAATGCTGACTTTCACACTGATAGATTTAGAAAGAAATTCAATAGAGAGTATAAATGTGCGGCGTGCTGCAGGATAACTGAATCATGACTTTTCTGCTAAGCTGAACTGCTTAAAGGGAACCCCAAGCGAAAGGTATATGGAGGCTGCCGTATTTATTTCTTTTTAAACAATACAAGTTGCCTGGCTGTCCTATAGACAAGGAAGGTTGCTAATCAGTGGCGTAGCAATAGGGCGTGCAAAGGTAGCGACTGCATCGGGGCCCTTGGGCCAGAGGGGCCCCAAAGGGCCCTCCCTCAACTACAGTATTAGCTCTCTATTGGTCCTGGGCTCATAATAATCACTTCTATAGATACTTTGAATAGTGGTGATCATTAACAGAGTGCTCCCCATCCCCTCCTTGCTGTGCCGTATCAATTGTTACGTACAGAGTGCTTGAGGGGCCCCAATGCAAAACTTGCATCAGGGCCCACAGCTCCTTAGCTACGCCACTGTTTCTAATAAAAGGACACACCTGGCTTTCTATACTGCGGGGGGGGGGGGGGGGGGGGGGGGGGCGCAAATAAAGGGACACATCTGGCCAACTATGAAATGAAGACTAATAACTGGGCACATCTGACTATCTATACTTAGATGGCCAATACTTGGGCACATCCAGCTATCTATCTATCTATTACTGGGACATAGAGCGAATAGAAAAACACCTGCACTCAGCTAAAGGCCCTTTAACAGGTGCACTTTATTTTCGGAGCAGCTCTCAGTGCTGGGTGGTGCCAGGAACTATGCAAAAAAACAAGAGGGAAGGGAGAGAGCGCTCCGATTGTGCATTAACTTTAATAAAAATAAAACACGCTTAAAAAATTGCACTTGCGTCACTGCGCGTTTTGGCGCATAGTCACGCCTTCTTCTGGACCAGAATAGCGGCACATAACCACGCCTTCTTCTGGACCGGAAGGCCAGCGCATAACCACGCCTTCTTCTGGACCAGAAGACCGGCGCATAACTATGGGGGGAGGGGGGGTTCTCACTGTATTGAAAATCCACCTTTATTTAAAAATCAAATATTATCACCCTACACTTCGACAGGAACATCATTTCAGTTTTGTTATGAACGGGAGAAATATCCAAATACAATGGCCTCAATTCTGGTAGCTATGTGAGGTAAATATATTTTTGTAGGTAAAATACCTCATGAGGTATTTTCCTCTTTTTTTAAGCAATTCTGAAAGATTTTTCTCCATTTCCGAACATGAGGTAAAGCATGAGGTAATGCATAACGTGAGGTAAAACATGAGGTATTTCAGTAGTAAGCATGCAGTAAATAAGTAATAGTAGTCTTTAATTGACTTCCATAAGTTAGAATAGTCTTTTTTTTTTTTTTTTTTGAGGGGGGGGGGGGGGGTGTATTTGATTATGTAGCAACCTATGAAAAGTATATCTAAAATGCTGAGTAAATAAAATAAGTGTTGAGAAAAAGAATAAAGGAAAACACACCCAAAGAAAGTCTAGTTTGTCCCTCCCCCCCAAAAAAGTATACATAATAATATATTATTATTAATTTATAAAGCGCCAACATATTCTGTATATATATCACTAAGGTGTCATAAGTAGCAAAAAAGTTATTGGTGAATAAATATGGGCACAGCTAAAGGCCTGTACACATGCCTGACTCGGTGGCCAATATCAACCACCTCAGCCAATAATCAGGTGTGTGTATGGGAGCCAGCAACCCCCAACGTGCGAGTGATCTGCCGGGCTCCTAGCAATGCCGCTCCCCTGCCGATCACATTGTTTTCGTCGCTCCCCCATGTGACATCACGCAAGCGAGGCTCGACATCCCCCTGTCGCCACCCCCCCACCTCGGATAGCAACACAATGCATCGTTAGCTACACAGCTGAAACGCATGTGAGCATCCTGGCCCAGCAATGTTGCCCAAGTGGATCAAGTCCTGATCTCCGACAGGAGAGATCTGTCAAAGGTGTGTGCCCACCTTTAAATGTCAAAACAGTTAGTTGGTAGTTAAAGAGAAAAAAGGCCAGGATGTGAAGTGGTTAACAACTCCCAATGCCGAAGCAGGATCGGTTGATGGACTCTGTACACACAGAACAATTGGCAGCTGACACGGTCATTATCAGTTGTTTGTGCCAACAAATATCGCATGTACAGTATATAGGTCGATTTAAAGTGGCCATACATCAGGTGACTTGGCGCTGATCGACCATCCGATTCAATTATTATAATCAAATCGGATGAAAATCCGTGCTGCCAAGTGCATGCCCAACCGACAATGCAACCAATTTCAGGATGTATACTGCAAGATGTAGGGCCGACTTGTTCGATTGGATGTGCGAAGGGAACGGCGTGCAATTTTGCAACGATCGACGAATGCGACAAAACCCCCCGTGCTGTCCCCCCTAATAAAAAAAAGTCCCTGCTATTCCAGCGCAGGAGATTTGGGCGCAGATGACGAAGAGGAGCTGAAGTTACTTTTTAACACTGTAATTCGGCCTCCAGCAATTGCTGGAAGCCTTGTTATTTCATTCCCCCCTCCCCCTATCCATGTGGACCTAGAGGGGGAATAGTAATTAACGTCGCCGAGAACTTGTGCAGCAGCAGGATAAGCCATACCGGCGGCTGTATCCTGCGCCCAAGACTCTCGGCGCTGATTTCTCTCGTACTTCCCCTGGTGCCCCCTGCAAAGTATACACTACCTGTCCGTGGCCTGTGCTTGTCCATCCGCTGCTCCGGGACCGGGAGCATTCTCTTCTACATACACGCTTGCCCGACGTGGTTTTCTTGTAAGGGCGCATGTCTGACGTCTCACACGCGCGCTCTTAATAGAAACCCACGTGGGGCATGTGTGTATGGAGAGGAGGAATCCCAGAAGCCAGCGGGGGACAAGCGCAGGCCGCGGACAGGTGATGTATACTTTACACTAGTAAGGGGGGGGGGGGGGAATTTTTATTGGGGGGGACAGTGTCAGGGTGGCGGATGTGGCGCACAGGGCCGATTCCAGATCGATTTCAGTATGAAATTGATCCCGAATTGGCCTGTGGTGTATGGGCAGCTGACAGATCTCTCTCCTATCAGATTCGATCTAGGCCCAATCTGCCCATCATCGCTAGATGGATCACTACCTTTAGATGTGTATTCCTGTGTTTTGCATTCGTAGTATGTGATCTGACGAAGGCGCAGAGCACCGAAACGTGTAATGACGCTACCAGCATGCCAAGCATAGGCCCCACCCACCGCCCCGAGAGAGACGAGCTCCCGGGCCATCGGAGACCGCGCTGCCGGCCACAGCGTGGGTGAAGCTGCCTCCCTGGGCGTGTGGCGGTTGTGCCTCACCGCTGATATGCGATTTAATCATCTATTTCTAGTGAGTATATCTAATATTTGCGATTAAAGTCCTGATTTTTGGTAATACACTATGGAGAGCTCCTTTTTCATCTAGATCACATTCATAGTATGTGTGTATGGGCTTTAAAGGATACCCGAAGTGACATGTGACATGATGAGATAGACGTGTATGTACAGTGCCCAGCACACTAATAACTATGCTGTGTTCCATTTTTTCTTTCTCTGCCTAAAAGAGTTAAATATCAGGTGAATAAATATCAATGTAAGTGGCTGACTCAGTCCTGACTCAGACAGGAAGTGCCTACAGTGTGACCCTCACTGATAAGAAATTCCAACTATAAAACACTTTCCTAGCAGAAAATGGTTTCTGAGATCAAGAAAGAGGTAAAAAATTGAATTTCTTATCAGTGAGGGTCACACTGTAGTCACTTCCTGTCTCAGTCAGGACTGAGTCAGCCACTTACACACCTGATATTTAACTCTTTCAGGCAGAGAAAGAAAATAAAGAACACAGCATAGTTATTTGTGTGCTAGGCACTGTACATACACATGTCTATCTCATCATGTCAGGTGTCACTTCGGGTATCCTTTAAACCAGGGGTCTCAAACTCGCGGCCCGCGGGCCATTTGCGGCCCTCGATACAATATTTTGTGGCCCTCACGGGCAAAAGCTTCCTTATAGTTCGCTTCAGTGCTCCCAAGTAATCCGCCGCATCCCCGCCACTAAACGAGGGCTGCAGAGCCCCCAAATCACCCGGGGGGCAATCCGACGGCATTTCCTGGAAGGGGCAGAGCTTTCAGCCTCTCCCCGCCCCCTCTCTGTGAAGGAAGAGTGAGAGGGGCGGGCAGAGGCGGCGATGCGCCGCGATTCTGAAATTCCTTATTTGGCCCAGCCTCATCCTGACTTTGCCTCCTGCGGCCCCCCAGGTAAATTGAGTTTGAGACCCCTGCTTTAAACCATATGTGTATGTATCTGTGCTTTGTGTGTGCTGCTACAAATCTCATCAAAAGCACCTGGAACACCCCCACCCCACCCCCCACAATCTGTCAGTCACTGTTTCTTCTCTGAGCCATAAAAAAAGTTGAGGGACAAATTATAGAACCTCTACAAACAAGCAAAACAATAACGTATTTGCGTCACCTAATTTGTCTGACCTTTCTTGGATGATTCGGGAAATTGACTGGCAGACAACGAGGTTGTAATTCTGGCCGGCGTTTCCATCTCTAATGTTACAGCTGATGATTGGAAGGGGAAACATTAAACATTTCTTTAGCTGCCCCCTGGGGGGTTCCGTTCGCTAACAATCATATTTTGCCGATTAGCGGAACGTTATGATAATGTTTAGACAGAGAGCAAAGAGGCGTTTAAACCAAGGGCAGGATAAAGCGAGCGAGCGCGGCTCGCGTAGCGAGGCTCCCACCATATGCTCCGGCTTCCAAATACATTATTGGGAAGTGCGCTGAAGTCAGGCATGAAAACGCAGCTTTTATATCCGTTCAGGGAAAACAGGCGGCCTACCAAGCGTCGTCAAAGTGGACCCAGCTTGAAAAAATGTCAGCCAAACGAACAGAATGCGGAAATTATAATACCTATTAGGTATGTTCATGAAAGTTCCTGATTTCCAATCAGAGCTCGGAAATCGGAAAACAGAAATCGAATTTCTGCGGAGAAAAAAAAAACATATGACCACATCTCGGTAATTTTAGCCTAATCACAGAACTTGGAAGCATTGGACCAATCAGAGAATTCAGAGTCAAGTTCGGCCAATCAGAGATTGCAAATAATGACCAAAAAAGACTCCTCAGAAATTGGAATCGGAAATCCGTGGAATTGGTAATCAGCATTGGCAGATATTGGCATTCCCGACCATCCCAAATGCCTATTGCTTACGTATGACGTGGACTGCATGTAGGTTAAAGGGGACTCCGAGCACCTCTCATGGGCATGCCTTTAAGCCAGACGACTTCCAACAAAGTCGTGCTATGACCCCTCTGGAGGAGCCTCTTGCAATGGCCATGCGTGTCACTTTCTCTTCCTGCTTCATTCAGTGATGCACTTCTCTAACAGAGAAGACAGGGGTGATCTGGGAGTTATAACATAGCCAAGATGGCAGCCACGATTTTTAAATTGAAACTGAATGAAAACTATTTAGTGTAGAATGGCGATTTAAATGAAAGAGGAGAGCACAAGCTACAGAAAGGTATGCATCTTTAAGTACTTTGCAGTACTGGTCGGAGTCATAAAGGCATGCCTATAAGAGGTGCTTGGAGTCCCTTTAAAGGCTGACAAAAAGGTTGCTTTCCTCTCCTTGCTACACCCTAACAGGAGTATATCAACATGGTAGTGGAAGTAAGCAAAATCACTGTTAGCAGTTTTGCAAGATTTTTGTCAAGCTTCTGATTGGTTGTCGAAAACATACGAATTACCTTTGACAAACTAACTCATTTGATTACAAAAAATAATCGTAAACAGAAGTAAAACAATTGTAAATTATGATGAAAAGATCAATAAATCACGTCACTATGAACCCATTAGCAGCTGCAATAGAGTTATCTCGTTTGAGGTAAGTGCACTGCTTCTGACCTCAGTCTGTCGGCAGAAAACCTTGTGCTGTAAATTCTTGGAATGCTTTGATGTCTCTCTGCTAGCAGAAAATATAGAACCTGAAAGCAGAAGTCCACTGTTATTGGCTCACACTGCCCCCTAGTGACAAGTGTCCATAAATACGCATTACAGTAGTACTTATTAGAAGCAGGGAAATGTAACAAATAAGAAATTAAAAAAAAGTGCTAAAATAAATTGGCCCGGAGCACTTGCAAGCCTCTAAATAAATCGGCAGCTAAAGGGTTAAAGCCAATGGGTACCGTTTCAAAAAAGAAAAAGTCAGATACTCACCTAAGGAGAGGGAAGGCTCGGTCCTAATGAGGCTTCCCTCTCCTCTCTCGGTGCCCTCGGTGCTGCGCTGGCTCCCCTGTTCGCGTCCGCCGCCGGAGGGACTTCGGAGGTCATCAGGAGCACTCGGGCTTCCGAAGACGGGCCGCTCCATACTACGTACGCGCGAGTGCGTCATAGAGGGCGCTCGCACATGCGTAGTATGGAGCGGCCCCGTCCTCGGGAGCCTGAGTGCTCCCGAAGGCTTCCGAAACCTCCCTTTGGCGGCGGAAGTGGCAGTATTTGACCGAACTGGTTGAATACTGCCACGGGGGATCCTGCGCGGGACCGGGCACCGGGAGAGGAGAGGGAAGGCTCATTAGGACCGAGCCTTCCCGTGTTAGTGTGCATAGTGTGCAGCAACTGTCACTGAAGATTCCTCCCCTCAGTCTGTGGCATGCTGTGATGTAGTGTGCAGCAACTGTCACTGAAGATTCCTCTTCTCAGTCTGTGGCATGCTGTGATGTAGTGTGCAGCAACTGTCACTGAAGATTCCTCTTCTCAGTCTGTGGCATGCTGTGATGTAGTGTGCAGCAACTGTCACTGAAGATTCCTCCTCTTCTCAGTCTGTGGCATGCTGTGAAGTAGTGTGCAGCAACTGTCACTGAAGATTCCTCTTCTCAGTCTGTGGCATGCTGTGATGTAGTGTGCAGCAACTGTCACTGAAGATTCCTCTTCTCAGTCTGTGGCATGCTGTGATGTAGTGTGCAGCAACTGTCACTGAAGATTCCTCTTCTCAGTCTGTGGCATGCTGTGATGTAGTGTGCAGCAACTGTCACTGAAGATTCCTCTTCTCAGTCTGTGGCATGCTGTGTGATGTAGTGTGCAGCAACTGTCACTGAAGATTCCTCTTCTCAGTCTGTGGCATGCTGTGATGTAGTGTGCAGCAACTGTCACTGAAGATTCCTCTTCTCAGTCTGTGGCATGCTGTGATGTAGTGTGCAGCAACTGTCACTGAAGATTCCTCTTCTCAGTCAGTGGCATGCTGTGATGTAGTGTGCAGCAATTGTCACTGAAGATTCCTCTTCTCAGTCTGTGGCATGCTGTGATGTAGTGTGCAGCAACTGTCACTGAAGATTCCTCTTCTCAGTCTGTGGCATGCTGTGATGTAGTGTGCAGCAACTGTCACTGAAGATTCCTCTTCTCAGTATGTGGCATGCTGTGCTGTAGTGTGCAGCAACTGTCACTGAAGATTCCTCTTCTCAGTCTGTGGCATGCTGTGAAGTAGTGTGCAGCAACTGTCACTGAAGATTCCTCTTCTCAGTCTGTGGCATGCTGTGATGTAGTGTGTAGCAACTGTCACTGAAGATTCCTCTTCTCAGTCTGTGGCATGCTGTGGCATAGTGTGCAGTGATTGTCACTGTGGATTCCTCGTCTCAGTCTGTAGCATGAAATTGGTTAGATAGGTAGATGCCTCCAGTGTAGGTTAGATAGGTAGGTACCGGCAGTATAGGTTAGATAAGTAGGTGCCTCCAGTATAGGTTAGATAGGTAGGTGCCTCCAGTGTAGCTTAGATAGGTAGGTACCCACAGTATAGGTTAGATAGGTAGATTCCCCCAGTATAGGTTAGATAGGTAGGTGCCTCCAGTGTAGGTTAGATAGGTAGGTTCCCCAGTATAGGTTAGATAGGTAGGTGCATCCAGTATAGGTTAGATAGGTAGATTCCCCCAGAATAGGTTAGATAGGTAGGTACACGCTGTATAGGTTAGATAGGTAGATTCCCCCAGTATAGGTTAGGTAGGTAGGTGCCTCCAGTGTAGGTTAGATAGGTAGGTTCCCCCAGTATAGGTTAAATAGGTAGGTGCCTCCAGTGTAGGTTAGATACAGTAGGTAGGTTCCCCAGTATAGGTTAAATAGGTAGGTGCATCCAGTATAGGTTAGATAGGTAGATTCCCCCAGTATAGGTTAAATAGGTAGGTGTCTCCAGTGTAGGTTAGATAGGTAGGTTCCCCAGTATAAGTTAGATAGGTAGGTGCATCTAGTATAGGTTAGATAGGTAGGTGCCTCCAGTATGGGTAGGTGCCTCCAGTGTAGGTTAGATAGGTAGGTTCCCCCAGTATAGGTTAGATAGGTAGGTGCCTCCAGTGTAGGTTAGATAGGTAGGTGCATCCAGTATAGCTTAGATAGGTAGGAGCCTCCAGTATGGGTAGGTGCCTCCAGTGTAGGTTAGATAGGTAGGTTCCCCCAGTATAGGTTAAATAGGTAGGTGCCTCCAGTGTAGGTTAGATAGGTAGGTACCCGCAGTATAGGTTAGATAGGTAGGCACCTCCAGTATAGGTTAGATAGGTAGGTTCTCCCAGTATAGGTTAGATAGGTAGGTGCATTCAGTATAGGTTAGACAGGTAGGTGCCCAGCAGCAGCAGGGGGAGTGGGCATAGTAGTTACAACTCACCTTCCTTTCCACTGATCCTCCGCAGCCTCCATCTCTTTCCTGTCCCAGAATTTGTTGCATTGGTAATAGCGCCCTCTGTGGTGACATGTGGTCACATCATCACAGGGGGCTTTGTTACCAACGTGAAGGATGCCGGGGGAGTAAGGAGATAGAGGTTATGGGGGATCAGCAGAAGGAAGGTGAGTTGTAACTACTATGCCCACTCTCTCGCCGCAGAGGGTGTGGGGCCTTTTTCAGGTGCAGGGCCTGTGGCAATTGCCCCACTAGCCCCTCTCAAAGGCCGTCTCTGGACACTGTGTGCAGCGATTATTGTTCAATTCCCTCTCGTCCTCTAAGGAGCTAATCTCTCTAATCCCCCCTCCCCTTTTATCCACTCCATCCCTTACAGTCCCTCTCTCCCCCTCTATCATTCTAATCCCCCCTCCCCTGTTATCCACTCCATCCCTTACAGTCACTCTCTCCCCTCCATCATTCTAATCCCCCTCCCCTGTTATCCACTACATCCCTTACAGTCTCTCTCCCCCTCCCTCCATCTTTCTGATCCCCCCCCCCCCTATTATCCACTTTATCCTTTACAGTCCCTCTCTCCCCTCCATCTATCTAATCCCCCCCCCCCCCGTTATCCACTACATCCCATACAGTCACTTTCTCCCCCTCTATCATTCTAATCCCCCCTCCCCTGTTATCCACTCCATCCCTTACAGTCCCTCTCTCCCCCTCTATCATTCTAATCCCCCCTTCCCCTTTTATCCACTCCATCCCTTACAGTCCCTCTCTCCCCTCCATCTCTCTAATCCCCCCTCCCCTGTTATCCACTCCATCCCTTACAGTCACTCTCTGCCCCTCTATCATTCTAATCCCCCTCCCCTGTTATCCACTCCATCCCTTACAGTCACTCTCTCCCCTCCATCATTCTAATCCCCCTCATCTGTTATCCACTCCACCCCTTACAGTCCCTCTCTCCCCTCCATCATTCTAATCCCCCTCCCCTGTTATCCACTCCATCCCTTACAGTCCCTCTCTCCCCTCCATCATTCTAATCCCCCTCCCCTGTTATCCACTCCATCCCTTACAGTCACTCTCTCCCCCTCCATCATTCTAATCCACCCTCCCCTGTTATCCACTACATCCCTTACAGTCCCTCTCTCCCCTCCATCATTCTAATCTCCCTCCCCTGTTATCCACTCCATCCCTTACAGTCACTCTCTCCCCCTCTATCATTCTAATCCCCCCTTCCCTGTTATCCACTACATCCCTTACAGTCCCTCTCTCCCCTCCATCTCTCTAATCCCCCCTCCCCTGTTATCCACTCCATCCCTTACAGTCCCTCTCTCCCCTCCATCATTCTAATCCCCCTCCCCTGTTATCCACTCCATCCCTTACAGTCACTCTCTCTCCTCCATCATTCTAATCCCCCCTCCCCTGTTATCCACTCCATCCCTTACAGTCACTCTCTCCCCCTCTATCATTCTAATCCCCCTCCCCTGTTATCCACTCCATCCCTTACAGTCCCTCTCTCCCCTCCATCTCTCTAATCCCCCCTCCCCTTTTATCCACTCCATCCCTTACAGTCCCTCTCTCTCCTCCATCATTCTAATCCCCCCTCCCCTGTTATCTACTCCATCCCTTACAGTCACTCTCTCCCCTCCATCATTCTTATCCCCCTCCCCTGTTATCCACTCCATCCCTTACAGTCCCTCTCTCCCCCTCTATCATTCTAATCCCCCTCCCCTGTTATCCACTCCATCCCTTACAGTCCCTCTCTCCCCTCCATCATTCTAATCCCCCTCCCCTGTTATCCACTCCAGTCCATCCCTTACAGTCACTCTCTCCCCTCCATCATTCTAATCCCCCTCCCCTGTTATCCACTCCATCCCTTACAGTCACTCTCTCCCCTCCATCATTCTTTTCCCCCTCCTCTGTTATCCACTCCATCCCTTACAGTCCCTCTCTCCCCCTCCATCATTCTAATCCCCCCTCCCCTGTTATCCACTCCATCCCTTACAGTCACTCTCTCCCCTCTATCATTCTAATCCCCCTCCCCTGTTATCCACTCCATCCCTTACAGTCACTCTCTCCCCTCCATCATTCTAATCCCCCCTCCCCTGTTATCCACTACATCCCTTACAGTCCCTCTCTCCCCTCCATCTCTCTAATCCCCCCTCCCCTGTTATCCACTACATCCCTTACAGTCCCTCTCTCCCCTCCATCATTCTAATCCCCCTCCCCTGTTATCCACTCCATCCCTTACAGTCACTCTCTCCCCTCCATCATTCTAATCCCCCTCCCCTGTTATCCACTCCATCCCTTATAGTCACTCTCTCCCCTCCATCATTCTTATCCCCCTCCCCTGTTATCCACTCCATCCCTTACAGTCCCTCTCTCCCCCTCCATCATTCTAATCCCCCCTCCCTTGTTATCCACTCCATCCCTTACAGTCACTCTCTCCCCCTCCATCATTCTAATCCCCCCTCCCCTGTTATCCACTCCATCCCTTACAGTCCCTCTCTCCCCCTCCATCATTCTAATCCCCCCTCCCCTGTTATCCACTCCATCCCTTACAGTCACTCTCTCCCCCTCCATCATTCTAATCCCCCCTCCCCTGTTATCCACTCCATCCCTTACAGTCATTCTCTCCCCCTCTATCATTCTAATCCTCCCTCCCCTTTTATCCACTACATCCCTTACAGCCCCTCTCTCCCCTCCATCATTCTAATCCCCCCTCCCCTTTTATCCACTACATCCCTTACAGCCCCTCTCTCCCCTCCATCATTCTAATCCCCCCTCCCCTGTTATCCACTACATCCCTTACAGTCCCTCTCTCCCCTCCATCTCTCTAATACCCCCTCCCCTGTTATCTACTCAATCCCTTACAGTCATTCTCTCCCCTCCATCATCCTAATCCCCCCTCCCCTGTTATCCACTACATTCCTTACAGTCATTCTCTCCCCTCCATCATCCTAATCCCTCTCCCCTGTTATCCACTCCATCCCTTACAGTCATTCTCTCCCCTCCATCATCCTAATCCCCCCTCCCCTGTTATCCACTACATCCCTTACAGTCATTCTCTCCCCTCCATCATCCTAATCCCCCCTCCCCTGTTATCCACTACATCCCTTACAGTCCCTCTCTCCCCTCCATCATTCTAATCCCCCCTCCCCTGTTATCCACTACATCCCATACAGCCCCTCTCTCCCCTCCATCATCCTAATCCCCCTCCCCTGTTATCCACTCCATCCCTTACAGTCATTCTCTCCCCTCCATCATCCTAATCCCCCCTCCCCTGTTATCCACTACATCCCTTACAGTCCCTCTCTCCCCTCCATCATTCTAATCCCCCCTCCCCTGTTATCCACTACATCCCATACAGTCACTCTCTCCCCTCCATCATTCTAATCCCCCTCCCCTGTTATCCACTCCATCCCTTACAGTCACTCTCTCCCCCTCTATCATTCTAATCCCCCTCCCCTGTTATCCACTCCATCCCTTACAGTCCCTCTCTCCCCTCCATCTCTCTAATCCCCCCTCCCCTTTTATCCACTCCATCCTTTACAGTTCCTCTCTCCCCCTCTATCATTCTAATCCTCCCTCCCCTTTTATCCACTCCATCCCTTACAGTCACTCTCTCTCCTCCATCATTCTAATCCCCCCTCCCCTGTTATCCGCTCCATCCCTTACAGTCACTCTCTCCCCCTCCATCATTCTAATCCACCCTCCCCTATTATCCACTCCATCCCTTACAGTCACTCTCTCCCCTCCATCATTCTAATCCCCCTCCCCTGTTATCCACTCCATCCCTTACAGTCACTCTCTCCCCTCCATCATTCTAATCCCCCTCCCCTGTTATCCACTACATCCCTTACAGTCCCTCTCTCCCCTCCATCTCTCTAATCCCCCTCCCCTGTTATCCACTACATCCCTTACAGTCACTCTCTCCCCTCCATCATTCTAATCCCCCTCCCCTGTTATCCACTACATCCCTTACAGTCCCTCTCTCCCCTCCATCTCTCTAATCCCCCCTCCCCTATTATCCACTCCATCCCTTACAGTCACTCTCTCCCCCTCCATCATTCTAATCCCCCTCCCCTGTTATCCACTCCATCCCTTACAGTCACTCTCTCCCCTCCATCATTCTAATCCCCCCCCTCCCCTGTTATTCACTACATCCCTTACAGTCCCTCTCTCTCCCCTCCATCATTCTAATCCCCCTCCCCTGTTATCCACTCCATCCCTTACAGTCACTCTCTCCCCCTCTATCATTCTAATCCCCCCTTCCCCTGTTATCCACTACATCCCTTACAGTCACTCTCTCCCCTCCATCATTTTAATCCCCCCTCCCCTTTTATCCACTCCATCCCTTACAGTCACTCTCTCCCCTCCATCATTCTTATCCCCCTCCCCTGTTATCCACTCCATCCCTTACAGTCACTCTCTCCCCTCCATCATTCTATTCCCCCCCTCCCCTTTTATCCACTACATCCCTTACAGTCCCTCTCTCCCCTCCATCATTCTTATCCCCCTCCCCTGTTATCCACTCCATCCCTTACAGTCTCCCTCTCTCCTCCATCATTCTAATCCTCCCTCCCCTTTTATCCACTACATCCCTTACAGCCCCTCTCTCCCCTCCATCATTCTAATCCCCCCTATCCTGTTATCCACTCCATCCCTTACAGTCACTCTCTCCCCTCCATCATTCTTATCCCCCTCCCCTGTTATCCACTCCATCCCTTACAGTCCCTCTCTCCCCTCCATCATTCTAATCCTCCCTCCCCTTTTATCCACTACATCCCTTACAGCCCCTCTCTCCCCTCCATCATTCTAATCCCCCCTATCCTGTTATCCACTCCATCCCTTACATCCCCTCTCTCCCCTCCATCATTCTAATCCCCCCCTCCCTTTTATCCACTACATCCCTTACAGCCCCTCTCTCCCCTCCATCATTCTAATCCCCCCTCCCCTGTTATCCACTCCATCCCTTACATCCCCTCTCTCCCCTCCATCATTCTAATCCCCCCCTCCCTGTTATCCACTACATCCCTTACAGCCCTTCTCTCCCCTGCCATCTCTCTAATCTACCCCTCCCCTTTTATCTACTCCATCCTTTATACTCTCCCCCCCCCCCCCCCTCTTCATCTTTCTGATCCCCCTCCCCTTTTATCCACTTTATCCTTTACAGTCGCTCTCTCCCCCTTCATCTCTCTAATTATCCTGACTCCACGCTGCAGCTCTGGCCAGATTGTGATGGACATTACCCTTGCCTGCAATTATTGTTAAAAAGAGAACAAACTTCTTTTCTGCCTTTTAAATACCTTATTAGGAGAGAGTTTTGCTGTGACTTTGGCTGGCAAATGATATCCATCTGCTGCTGCAGTGACTCATTGCCGTCACAGCAATATTCAGAGAACAGATAGGGAACCAAATTGCAAATTGCGAGCAGGTTTAATTTGAAGACTTCAGCCTTCATCCTTGAGAAGTGATAGCTTATTAATTTAGCATTAAAGTGGGGAACATTGAACCAAGGGCCCGATCACATAAAATGCTTCATTTAGTGAGAGGACTGCGCTCTCCTGTATCGGAATCTTGTCATTCCCCTTTGCAGGTTGGGAGCAGCTTTTAAAACTTATTCAAAGCTGAGACTGTAGAAAGATTTTGGGAGTGGCTGCTTTGGCTGTGCAATGCGTTTTTTCATTGGTAGTTTTAGCGCAAGTCTCTGTCATCTGGCTAACCCTAACAGCCAATAGCTTCGGGCAGCACTGTGGCGCAGTGGTTAGCGCTCTCGCCTAGCAGCGCTGGGTACCCAGTTTGAATCCCAGCCATGGCATTATCTGCAAGGAGTTTGTATCTTCTCCCTGTGTCTGAGTAGGTTTCCTCCGGACTCATAGCCGGCCTTTGATATGAGCGACTGGAGCAGTCGCTCAGGGTGCCGGCTTCCAAGCTGCCTATAGCTGGTTGCCTATACTGAGGGCACCTACACCTGATTTCCTATACTGAGGGCACCTATAGCTGGCTAGCTATACTGAGGGGTCCAACACCTGACTTCCTATACTGGGGACACCTATAGCTGGCTACCTATACTGAGGGAGGGCACCTACTCCTGGCTACCTAGGCTACCTATACTGGAGGCACCTATGCTTGACTACCTATGGGGGGATGGAGACCTTCAACTGACTTCCTATACTGGGGGCACCTATACATGAAATCCTATACTGGGGGCACCTATACCTGGCTACCTATCTATACTGAGTCTGAGGGCATTTTGGAGGGGGGGGGCGCACTGCAGCTATAATGCGTGGTGCAAATTGTCGGTGCTGTGCTATCATTCTAAATGGGGGAGGAGGTGGCTAACTGTCCCACTGATTGTTTTTATTAATATTCCTGAAAGGTTCTAGCCTTCATTTTGAAGTGTATTTATGATAATGCACTCTTTCCATCCATTTGTGGTTATTAATAGTATTTTTTCTATTATACATACGTGACACAGAGATCTGAGCATTTGGCGTGATGTGTCAAGACGTCAAAAAGGTTGGGAACCACTGTCCTAGGAGATATCTCAGGAGAAAAGGGGAATTGCATATGGGCCTGTGTGTGTATGTGCGTGCGTGTGTGTATATTCACGTGGGAAGAGGATGAAGGGGGGCGGGGGCACAAAAATCAGGTTTCGCTCAGGGCGCTGTGAAACCTAAGGCCGGCCCTGTCCGGACTCTTTGGTTTCCTATCACAACCCAAAAACATACAGAAAAGTTAATTGGCTTCCCCCTAAATTGGTCCTAGACGACGATACATACACTACACAATACATACATAAACATGACTATGGTAGGGATTAGATTGTGAGCCCTCTGAGGGACAGTTAAGTGAGACTACAATATAATATGCACAGTGCTGCTTAACATGTCAGCACTCGGCTTGATTCACTAAAGGGTGCTAATACAGTTAGCACGCCTAAAAGCTTTGCACGTGCAAACTAGGGTGCTAAGTAGTTTGCACGGCAAAGCTTTTTCTGATGGCATGCTATTTTAGCGCGCGTAAAAAGTTTGTGCACGTAAAGTTTTGCGCGCACCACTTCGCGTGCAAAATCAGTCACTTTGCGTGCAAAGTATGCTTATCACGCTACTTAGCATGTGAAGCGCAAACTTTACGCATGCAAACTTTTGTGCGCATATTAGTGCGTGCAAAGCTAGTTTGCACGTGCTAAGTGGCTATTCACTGGCGTGCTAACACTTAGCACACTTTAGTGACTCAAGCCCTATAAATACTAAATAATAATATTAGCTTTATCATACAGTTCTGTGCAAGACAACTATTTCTATCCCCCACCCTCAGGGTAAGGGAAGCAGGGAATAACCTATTTGTGCTAATGCAAAATATTGGCAATTGAGCGCCAAAAGCAGAAATTTGGTCGCCCGATAAATGGGCACCGGCCCCATCCAACTGAATTTTTTTGTTTTGAGTATTATCGGTTTGAAAACGATGGCTTTGAAATTCATTTTATGCATTATCATTTTTTACATTATTGTTTTGAAATGTATTGTTTTAGAAATCTATCATTTTTTTAATTTGTTATTTTTGGTGGAGGAAGGGGGATTTTAAGGATTTAGTTTTCAAAAAAGTGTTTTTAGGGTTAGGGGTCAGGAAGGGGGGTCTTAGGGTTAGGCGTCAGGAAGAGGGTTTTAGGGTTAGGCTTCAGGAGGTGGGTTTTAGGGTGAGGAATCAGGAAGGGGGGGGGGGGTTAGTGTTAGGCATCAGGAAAGGGGGTTTAGGGTTAGGCATCAGGAAGGGGAGGTTAAGGACTAGGTGTCAGAAATGGGGTTTTAGGGTTAGGCATCAGGAAGGGGGGTTTAGGGTTAGATGTCAGAAAGGGGAGTTTTAGGATTAGGCATCAAGAAGACGGGCTTTAGGGTTAGGCATCAGGAAGGGGAGTTAGCTTTAGGTATCAGGAAGGGGGGTTTACAGTTAAGCATCAGGAAGAGGGTTTTAGGTTTAGGTGTCAGGAAGGTGGGTTTAGGGTTAGACATCAGGATAGGAGAGATTTATGGTTAGGCAGGCATCAGGAAGGGGGGGGGGATTTATGATTAGGCATCAGGAAGGGGGGTTTTAGGGTTAGGCGTCAGGAAGGGGGGTTTTAGGGTTTGGCATCAGGAAGAGAGGTAGGTTAGGCTTTAGGAAGGGTGTTTTTTGGGTTAGGCATCAGGAAGGGGGTTTTAGGATTAGGCGTTAGGAAGGGGGGTCTTAGGGTTGGGCATCAGGAAGGGGTGGCGGGTTAGGTGCAGTGGTGCTCATCCGGATTCCGGATATCCGGGTAACCCGGATATCCGACCATTTTTACGCTATCCGGATCAGAATACTGTAACTAAGGAGATTACATCATTGAGCCAATCAGAGGGCTCCCAGCAGAAGCCCTAGCAACCAATCACAGAGGGGAACCCTGGCAAGCCCCACCTGACCTCATTGAGCCAATCAGAGGGCTCCCAGCCTAAACCCTGGCACCCAATCACAGAAAGGAACCCTGGCCAGCCCCCCTTGTATAATAAGGAGGGCTGCCATGATGAGAAATCCTGTCCTTGCTTGTGAATGCTCACTGAGAGACATGCTCCAGTGCTGCTGGCCTAGCAAGTGCTGTATACAATGATAAACCTAAAGCTGTACAGTGATTAACCCCTTCACTACTATCACTACACTATTGATAAATCGTTAATTAGCTTAGTTGATGTCATAGTGTGACAGTCAGAGTGTGTGCTCCAGTGCTGCTGGGCCTAGTAGCCAGGGCTGTACACAGTGATAAGCAGTTCAGTGATTAACCCCTTCACTATCACTACACTATTGTTAAATCTTTAATAAGCTTTATTGATGTCATTGTATGACAGTCACAGTGTGTGCTGCAGGCAGCTGCTATGTGTCTGTTTGTGTGCTGTGCACAGACCAGGCCAACTGCTGCCTGCTGGCCAGCTATTAGCCTTAGGTATAGGTTAGGTTAGGGATTAGGGGATAGGATTACTGTGTTATTGTGTAGTTAGTACTGTAGTACTGCAGTCAGTGTGCTAGTAGTTATTATAGTAGTAGTACTACTGCGTTAGCTTTCTACAGAACTGCTGTGCTGTGAGCAGTGCCAGTGTGACAGTTAGTGTGCACTAGTGTCTTCTCCTCTGCTGACTGACTGTCACTCGGCACTTGGCATGTGTCACGTGGCACTTGGCACGTGTCACGTGGCACATGTCACGTGGCACTTGGCAAGTGCCACGTCTCACATGGCAAGTGCCACATGACACATGACACGTGCCAAGTGCCACCTCACACCTGCCAAGTGACACATGCCAAGTGCCACGTGACACAAGCTAAGTGCCAATTGCCACATCTGGCATGCTCCTGGCACACGTTACACCTGCTGCTGCTGCATTGCCCTGCTCCTGCTGTCTGTGCAGCTCCCACTGCCAGGCCAGGGTGCCACAGGCCACTGATACCACCTATATTTAACCCAAAACACAATTGCTGCATAATTTTTTGGAGGCGTCTTGGCTGAAAACAGTCATGTTCCAGTTGTGCGGTTGGCGTCTGGGCACAATGTGGGCTGCACGACCGCTGTCTGGAACCTAGGCCTAATGTTAATTGACAGCCAATTTTTTTTTTGGGGGGGGGGGGGGGGGGGTTTAGTCCCCACATCATCAATTAGTGTTCCCCTTTAAAAAATAATGATGCTGTATGCCTCATTTACCCTAAAAAATGTTTTTAAAGCAATATAGAGGGCACTTCTGTTTTTTCTATCCGGGTATCCGAATCCGCCCGGATATCCCGGATAATGCATTCGGATATCCGCATGAATACGGATATCTGAATGTTCAGATTTGAATATCCGATCTGGATCCGGATATCTGGGTATCCGGGTCCGGATCAATTCGTATTTTGAAAAGGGGTATCCGAGCACCACTGGTATAGTGTCAGGAAGGGGGGGGTCATAGGGTTAGGCATTAGGAAATAGGGGGCTTAGGGTTACGCATCAAGGGGGGGGGGGGTTCTGTGTGAGAGTAGGGTTAGGTTTATTTGTAGTAAAACATCAGTAACATATACCAGTGTTTTACTATCATTATTACCCCTGTAAATATTTTTTCCATGTTCATTTGGCGCGCAATATGCTATGTTATTTATCACTTACACGTATTTCAGTGTTACCCTGCGCCCTTTTAATATCGTTATTCAACCATATGCATTAGCCTAATGGAGATATTCATGAAAAAAAACCTATAAAAAAACATTGTTATATACGATAATTTGAAATTTCAGCTTCATCCCATGTCCTTTAAATACCATTATTTTAGCACATTTAGGGCTTGATTCACAAAGCGGTGCTAGCTGTTAGCACGCCTGTGAAAGCCCCCTTATCACGTCTAAACGAGCTTTTCGCGCACTAATCTGCGCACGTACCGCATCGCACCCAAAGTTATGCGCGCAAAACTTTACGCGCACACTGCACAGAGCGCAGGGTGCTTCGCGCGAAGTGCCCATTAAAGCCTATGGGACTTTATGGGAAGCGCACACATAGGACTTTGGTACTTAGCGTGCGACCTGATTGAGAAATCCAGTGCTAACCTACTTAGCACCCTGGTTAGCACGTCTAAAGACTTTAGACGTGCTAAGTAGGTTAGCACCGCATAGTGAATCAAGCCCTTATTATTCTAATAGAGATAAAGAAGGAGAAACAATGAAAAATATTGTTATAATTGATATTTTGAAATGTCGGTTTCACCACACGCCCTTTTCTCCTTGCACCCTTTCTTAACCTATGCCCATTCATCTGTCTAACCCTAATAATCAATAACTTTATAATAAAAGTCCTGTTACGGACCTATCCATAGCTCCCAACTGTCCCTGTTTTGGAGGGACAGTCCCTCTTTGTGATCCCATTCCCAGTCCCTCATTCAGGACTGATGTACAGATCTATGTAAATATACCTACGTATTTTCCTACTGAAAAATTATGACTGTAAACTTTAATCTCATCAATTATATTGATATATTTCTTATTTTTTGTATGTTCACACAAAGGATAATGAACCAGGATAGAAAAGACCAGTTTGTGTGTGGGGGGGGTGTATGTGGGGGGGGGGGGGGGCATGATTAGGGGTGTGGCAGGAGTGTGGCTTAATTGTCCCTCTATCACATCTTAAAAATTTGGTAGGAATGCCTATCTCTATCCTCCACCTTCAGGGTAAGCCCTCTCCATACTGTTTAGATAAGATGCTCCCCACTTGAAATGGGAATATTGGGGACCAAGCCACGAAAAATCACCCGCTGAAATAGCAACTACCTCAAGGGGGAGGATCAAGACTACACCGAAATAAATCCCAAACCAGAAAAAAAAATTCCATCCCAAGCTAATATCAATATTCTCAGTGTTTTTCATGAATCGTTCACTTCTTTCGGAGAATATCAGCATGACAACATGTGGGGCCTGATTCACAAAGCGGTGCTAACAGTTAGCACCGTGGTGAAAAGCCCTTTATCACGCCTAAACTCTGTTTAGGCATGATAAGTTTAGGTGTGATAAGTTTTTAGGCGTGATAAGTTTAAGCACCAACTGGGTTAGCACCGCAGTGCACAGCTGATCAAAAGCTATGTTTAATCAGCAATAACTTTATCCCTACTTATAACACCTAAAGGAAGTAGTAGTAGTAGTAGTAGTAGTAGTAGTAGTAGTAGTAGTAGTAGTAGTAGTAGTAGTAGTAGTAGTAGTAGTAGTAGTAGTGGTGGTGGTGGTGGTGGTGGTGGTGGTGGTGGTGGTGGTGGTAGTAGTAGAAAAAAATAGTATTTGGATATTTCTCTTGTTCATCACAAAACTGAAATTATGTTCCTGTCACGATGTAAGGTGATAATATTTGATTTTTAAATAAAGGTGGATTTTTGCTACAGTGAGTACTTTTCATGTAGTGTTACCAACACACACACATATACATACTATTTCCATCCACTCACACATACACACTCACCTACCCTCTACTCACTTTTCCCCATTACATATCAGCACTGACGGAGAAAAACACACTTGGGACATGATTATTCCAGGGGTGTAAAGTAGATGGCGTTGAGTTTCTCTCTCTCTCGCTCTCTCAAATCAAATCTCTCAAATAGCTTTATTGGCATGGCAAAGATACTAGCATGCATTGCCAGAGTGAAGGAGAAATGGGGGACAAGAAAGTGATTTGAGTCCTGGGGCTAGGGGTGGCATACAAGTATAATGAGTAAGCAGTCAGGCCCAGTGCACACCGGGCGGATCCGCCGGCCGAATCCGCCTGAAAATCTGCATGGCTAATGTATCTCTATGGGCTGGTGCACACCGGCGGTTTGAGGTTTTTACCAAGCCGCAAACGTGCCTCTTGTTGCACGTTTGCGGTTTGCTTAAAACCTCAAACCGCCGGTGTGCACCAGCCCATAGAGATACATTAGCCACGCGGATGCTGATGCGGATGCGTCCGGTGAACACCCGGCGGATCGCATCAAGATCCGCCCGGTGTGCACTGGGCCTAAACTCACTCATCCGCACCCAAAACCGCTAGCGTTTTGTGGATCTGCTAACGGTTTTGGTGTGCACTAGGCCTTAGTCTGTGGACATTTTTAGGTTTACAGTTCATTTATGCTCCTCCCAGCCTGTGGCATGCTGTGACAGTAATTGTCACTGTGGATTCCTCCTCTTAATCTGCAGCATGCTGTGACATAGGGCTTGATTCACTAAGATAAATAGCATGCCTTATCAAAGTTAGCACGCCTTATCAAAGTTAACATGCCTTATCAGAGTAGCATAGCGAGCACTACGAACCCACAAGGGCGCAGGATGAGTGGAGCTCTTGTCATTGCCAATTAGCAGGCATAAGTTTGCTATACTACTCTGATAAGGCGTGTTAACTTTGATAAGGCTTGCTATTTGTCTTAGTGAACCAAGCCCATAGTGTGCAGCGATTGTCACTGTGGATCCCTCCTCTCAGTCTGTGGCATGCTGTGATGTAGTGTGCAGCGATTCTCACTGAGGATTCCTCCCCCCAGCAGTCTGTGGCATACTGTGACGTAGTGTGCAGCGATTGTCACCGTGGATTCCTCCTCACTGTCCATGGCATGGTGTGACGTAGTGTGCAGCGATTGTCTCAGTGGAGTCCTCCTCTCAGTCTGCGGCATGCTGTGACATAGTGTGCAGTGATTGTCACTGTGGATTTCTCTTCTCCCAGTAGAATGTAGAGTTTATCTCCTCCTCTAATGCATGAACATCTGGAAACAGCTCTCTCTCTCCCCTTCTATTTCTCTCTCTTACTCACATGTCTTATTCACTTATTCACTTTTCTCACCTTGCTGTCTCTCCTCACCTCCCCCCCCCCCCCCCCCCATTCTACTGCCCCCTTCTTTATTCTCTCTCCATCTCTCTGCCCACTTCTCCCAGTAATGTCATTATTTTGCAGATAGTCATATAAGCATCATTTCATTCTGAAAGCGATAATACGGAGGAGATAATAAACTCACAGTTCTTGCTTCTTGCAGCCAAATTCCAAATTTAAACTGTGCTCGGTGACAATGCCATCGCTGAGTGCTCGGCAGAATAATTCACATCTCCACTTTATAGAGAGCTGCAATATGCTTTGCCAGTCACACTGAATACAGAGCTAAGAGGCAATATTATGGATGAATTTAAATAAAATGTATTTCCTGAAATCCGATAATGGAAATTTCCTGCATTCTTCGGAGCTGGGTTATTCATGCGATCCATCTTCTGCAGCGAGGGGCTGTTTTTAGAAAACGTACAGAAAGCCTCACGCTTTTTGAAAGGGAATCTGAAGAGACTTAAAATAAAGTTAGATACCTATCTGAGTAGCGGGAACCCCTGGATGGTTTAGAGGATTCCAAGCCCCTCCTACAATCTGCCGATTTAGCGTAAGCGGGGCGATCCCGTGATGCAGCCAGAAGCGCGTCATTCAGGTGGCAGATGGCTGGGGGCTGCACTGGACAAAAACTGGAAGTGACACTACCATTTTTCCACCCACCGTTTTGGAGGGGAGACCAGAACCTACCACCGGGAGAGCCGCAGACACCGCCGACGGCTGCCGTGGACAGAAGTCAGAGCTGGAGGATAGTAAGTGACCTGTGTCTACAGTCTACCTTTACCGGGGGCACCTATTGGCTACCTATTCTAGGGGCACCAATACTTAGCTACCTATACTGGAGGCACCTATACTTGGCTACCTACTGTAAACTGAGGGAACATATATCTGACTACCTATACTGGGGGCACCTGTACTTGGCTACCTGTACTGGGGCACCTATATTTGGATACCTATACTGGAGGCACCTATGCCTGGCTACCTATACTTGGGGCACTTATACCTGGCTACCTATACTGGGGCTACCTATATTTGACTACTTATGCCGGGGGCACCAATACTGGGGGCACCTATATCTGGCTACCTATACTGAAAGCACCTATACTTGGCTACCTATACTGGGAGCACCTATACCTGGATATCTATACTGAGGCAACTATACCTGGATACATATTCTGGGGGCACCTATACCTGGCCACATAAACTGGAGGCACCTATACCTGGATACCTATACTGGGGCTACCTATATTTGACTACTTATGCCGGGGGCACCAATACTGGGGGCACCTATATTTGGCTACCTATACTGAAAGCACCTATACTTGGCTACCTATACTGGGAGCACCTATACCTGGATATCTATACTGAGGCAACTATACCCGGATACCTATTCTGGGGGCACCTATACCTGGCCACATAAACGGGAGGCACCTAAAGCTGGATACCTATACTGGGAGCACCTTTTCTTGGCTACCTATACTGGGGAACCTACACCTGATTATCCATGCTGGGCGCACCTATATCTGGCTACCTATACTGGGAGCACCTATGATTGGTTACTTATACTGAGGCACCTATACCTGGTTACCTATACTGGGGGCACCTATATCTGGCTACTTATACTGGTGGCTCCTGTACCTGTCTACCTATACTGGTGCCCCCATACCTGGCTATTATACTGAGGGTACCTATACCTGACTACTTGTACTGGGGGCACCTATACCTGTTTATCTATACTGGAGGCACCTATACTGGAGAAACCTATACCTGACTACTTATACTGGAGGCACCTATAGCTAGCTACCAATACTGGGGCACCTATACCTGGCTACCTATACTGGGGGCACCTATACCTGGCTACCAATACTGGGGGCACCTATACCTGGCTACCTATACTGGGGGCACATATACCTGACTACCTATGCTGAGGGTACCTATACTGGAGGCAGCCATACCTGGCTACCTATAGTAGGACAACCTATAACTGGCTACCTATACCTGGCTACCTATACTGGGGGCACCTGTACTTGGCTACCTATACTAGGGGCACCTATACCTGGCTACTTATGCTGGGGGCACCTATACTTGTCTACCTATACTGTAGGCTCCTCTACCTGGCTACTTACACTGGGGGCACCTATACCTAGCTACCAATACTGGAGGCACCTATACCTGGCTACTTATACTGGGGGCACCTTACCTGGCTACCTTTACTGGGGTCACCTATACTTGGCTACCTATACTGGAGACATCTACACCCGGCTACCTATGCTGAGGGCACCTATACCTAGGTACCTACCTACCTATACTGAGGGTGTTTTTGTTGTTGTTGTTGTTGCACCACTATAATGCATGGTGTAAATTATCAGATTATGTGCTGTCATTCCAAATAGGAGGGGCGGAGGGGAGCATCCTTACTCCTCACAAGTTTGTGTCAGGCATCAAAAAGCCTAGAAACTGACATCGGTGTTGCGAGAACTCGCCATGATGTCTGTTTACTGAAAATGTCCCTGAAGTCGAGTACACTTTAACTACCTAAATGCCGCGTCACGACAATGGGCGTGACCACAGCACCTAATGCCAATTGGCATCAAGTCCTGGGGCCGGCTACTGCAGGAGATTGCGCTGTCACGTTATGGGGGGGGCACTTTGATTTTTATGGTGACAATCTCGCTTTAAAGCTGCAGTGGCCCAATTGACAAAAAATGGTCTGGTTTTTAGGAGGGTTTAGTACTGTGGTCCTCAAGTGGTTACCATACTTAAAGAGGAACTCCAGTGAAAATAATGTAATAAAAAAGTGCTTAATTTTTACAATAATTATGTATAAATGATTTAGTCAGTGTTTGCCCATTGTAAAATCTTTTAAATCCCTGATTTACATTCTGACATTTATCACATGGTGACATTTTTACTGCTGGCAGGTGATGTAGCTGCTGCTGTTTGCTTTTTTTGGCAGTTGTAAACAGCTGTAAACAGCTGTTATTTCCTACAATGCAACAAGATTCACAGGCAGGAAACTGCCAGGAGTACCACGGTACTCAGAGTTTCTTGTGGGAGGGGTTTCACCACAATATCAGCCATACAGCGCCCCCTGATGATCCGTTTGGGAAAAGGAATAGATTTCTCATGGGAAAGGGGGCATCAGCTACTGATTGGGATGAAGTTCAATTCTTGGTCACGGTTTCTCTTTAAGCTGTGACATTGCAATTGGATTCCAAAAGCAGCACGTTTAATTTGCAGTGGAAATGTAATAGCGTCTTATTAAAACATGATCAGTAATTTGCAGCGGAATTAGGACACAATCTGACAAGCGGCGTATAAACACGGGAACAAAGCACCTGTCTGTTGGAGTAACAGACTCTGTGTTTGTAACAGATCTGTCCGAGGAGAATGACTAATACGGCTCGGTTTGCTAATAATGCAGATTCCGTTCCCAGTGTGGAAACTTCCTCCAGAGGTATAAAAATATCCTGTTTTTTGGGATGAGAGGCAGGCGCAGCATCGGGCCTCGCAAACCTGTGTTGCATTACCCCCCCCCCCCCCTCCCCTTTGTTTTTTTACAGCCGGGTAACACAACAGCAATGCAAGCAGTGGCTTGGCTAGAATTATGGGGCCTCATAGCAACATTTTCATGGGGACCTCAGAACTAGGTGCTCTTGAGCACTGCCACCTGCCCCTATCCTATGGATGGAGTTGATTGGCCAATAGACATCCCCATGCAATGTACAATGAGTATAGTCCTTGGGCTAAAAGACAAAATCAGAGGGTGGAGGTCCAAAGTAAAGTTAAAAATGAACACATCAAGTACAACCTGGCACCCCTCTGCTGCAGGGCCCCATAGCGATTGCTATGGCTGCTATGGCTATTGCTACGCCCCAGAATGCAAGACAAAGGGGCATAGCACACTTACAGTGTCAAATTGCGCTGGAAGTGAATGATTCACCACAAAAAACCCCCCACAAAATCCAGGCTCCTCACCTAGAGGTAGGACATTTAAACACTTGTAGATTTAAAGGGGAGGTGCTGGAAGGGGTGTGGCAAGCAAAACATCAAAACATCAAAATGAACTTCCGCACACTCATGCAAATCCCCATTGCGAATCCATCATAAAAAACAAACAAACGGCAACTCTAAGTGTAAACCGTTTAATATAGAGTTTTCATAGTAAAAACAGCATAAAAAATAGCATAAAAACAAAACTTACATACGGGGCCCATGCAATGGGAACATGGGCGTCCGCACATACGGCAAAACCGGGCATCTGCCCGAGCCTGGCTGCCCGCTGCCCCCCCCCCCCCCCCCCTGGCCGCGTGCCCGTGCAGCCAGGAGGAGGGGAGCAGCGCAGAGAAGAGAGAGAGCTATGGGCACAGTGGGGAAGGGCGGACGTCTCCCCCCCTTCCCTCACCTTAGGGGGCTCTCTCTCCCTCGCTGTCCCCTCCAGAATGAAGTGTGCAGCGGCTGGGCAGCGGGCGGATCTTACCTCGACTCCCTCCTGCGCCGGAAGTTCTGGTGCCGCACTCTGGTCTGGATCAGACCAGAGTAGCGGCTAATGCATCCAGCGCGTGTGACGAGAGGAGGTAAGTTCCGCCCGCTGCCCAGCCGCTGCACACTTCATTCCGGACTCCGGAGGGGAGAGCAAGAGAGGGAGGGAGAGCCCCCTAAGGTAAATGCCCATAGCTCTCCCTCTTCTCTGCGCTGCTCCCCTCCTGCTGGGGCACACATGGCCACTTTTTCTGGGGACATATCCCCCTGGCTACATATACTGGGACATATACCCCCTGCCTACATATACTGGGACATATCCCCCTGGCTACATATACTGGGACATATACCCCCTGCCTACATATACTGGGACATATACCCCTTGCCTACATATACTGGGACATATCCCCCTGGCTACTTTTTCTGGGGACATATACCCCTGCCTACATATACTGGGACATATCCCCCTGGCTACATATACTGGGACATATACCCCCTGCCTACATATACTGGGACATATACCCCCTGCCTACATATACTGGGACATATCCCCCTGGCTACATATACTGGGACATATACCCCTGCCTACATATACTGGGACATATACCCCTGGCTACATATACTGGGACATATACCCCTGCCTACATATACTGGGACATATCCCCCTGGCTACATATACTGGGACATATCCCCCTGGCTACATATACTGGGACATATACCCCTGCCTACATATACTGGGACATATACCCCTGCCTACATATACTGGGACATATCCCCCTGGCTACATATACTGAGACATATCCCCCTGGCTACATATACTGGGACATATACCCCCTGCCTACATATACTGGGACATATACCCCCTGCCTACATATACTGGGACATATCCCCCTGGCTACTTTTTCTGGGGACATATACCCCTGCCTACATATACTGAGACATATCCCCCTGGCTACATATACTGGGACATATACCCCCTGCCTACATATACTGGGACATATACCCCCTGCCTACATATACTGGGACATATCCCCCTGGCTACATATACTGGGACATATCCCCCTGGCTACATATACTGGGACATATACCCCTGCCTACATATACTGGGACATATACCCCTGCCTACATATGCTGGGACATATACCCCTGCCTACATATACTGGGACATATACCCCTGCCTACATATACTGGGACATATACACCCTGCCTACATATACTGGGACATATACCCCCTGGCTACTTTTTCTGGGGACATATACCCCTGCCTACATATACTGAGACATATCCCCCTGGCTACATATACTGGGACATATACCCCCTGCCTACATATACTGGGACATATACCCCCTGCCTACATATACTGGGACATATCCCCCTGGCTACATATACTGGGACATATCCCCCTGGCTACATATACTGGGACATATACCCCTGCCTACATATACTGGGACATATACCCCTGCCTACATATGCTGGGACATATACCCCTGCCTACATATACTGGGACATATACCCCTGCCTACATATACTGGGACATATACCCCTGCCTACATATACTGGGACATATCCCCCTGGCTACATATACTGGGACATATCCCCCTGGCTACATATACTGGGACATATACCCCTGCCTACATATACTGGGACATATACCCCTGCCTACATATACTGGGACATATACCCCTGCCTACATATACTGGGACATATCCCCCTGCCTACATATACTGGGACATATACCCCCTGCCTACATATACTGGGACATATCCCCCTGACTACATATACTGGGACATATCCCCCTGGCTACATATACTTGGACATATACCCCCTGCCTACATATACTGGGACATATACCCCTGCCTACATATACTGGGACATATACCCCTGGCTACATATACTAAGACATATCCCCCTGTCTACATATACTGGGACATATACCCCTGCCTACATATACTGGGACATATACCCCCTGCCTACATATACTGGGACATATCCCCCTGGCTACATATACTGGGACATATCCCCCTGGCTACATATACTGGGACATATACCCCTGCCTACATATACTGGGACATATACCCCTGCCTACATATACTGGGACATATCCCCCTGGCTACATATACTGGGACATATCCCCCTGGCTACATATACTGGGACATATACCCCTGCCTACATATACTGGGACATATACCCCTGCCTACATATACTGGGGACATTTACCCCTGCCTACATATACTGGGGACATATACCCCTGCCTACATATACTGGGGCATATACCCCTGCCTACATATACTGGGCACATATACCCCTGCCTACATATACTGGGCACATATACCCCTGACTACATATACTGGGCACATATACCCCTGGCTACCTGTTCTGGGGACATCTCTACCCCTGGCTACCAGTTCTGGGGACATCTATACCGCTGGCCACCTATTCTGGGGACACCTGGGGCTACCTATTTTTGGGGCACCACTGCTGTCAGATTGAGTGTATTTTGGGGAACTGCTGCCAGGTGAGAGGTGTCTACATATTAAGGGGGCATTCTGCCTATTTATGTGAAAAGCTGTCTATTTATGTGCCTCATGACTGCTGAATTTGTCTTGTTGCGGGCCTCATGGTTACTGACTTTGTCTTGTTGGGGGCCTCATGATTTGTTGGGGGCCTCAAGATTGCTGAATTTGTCTTGTTGGGGGCCTCATGATTGCTGAGTTGGTCATGTTGGTGGCCTCATTATTGCTGAATTTGTCTTGATAGGGGGGCTCATGATTGCTGAATTTGTCTTGATGGGGGGGGGCCTCATGATTGCTGAATTTGTCTTGTTGGGGGTCACATGATTGCTAACTGCGAGACTATGGAAAAAGCTGAATCATCATCATATGAGACATTAGCATTAAACATGCTTTTTTCCGCTTTTTAAAACAGAAAATGAAACTGGGAGGTTCTAAAAAAATGAATAATTTTTTCAGGAGTACGATGGATGAAATTGTTTATCTTCACAGTTTATTTTCAACTTAATTTTCCATAATGTTCATGTATGAGTTAAAACGTTTGTATTTAGTTTAAATTGCTGTTGGCACTTTGTGATAGTAAAGTGACTTTGCAGTTTGGACACTCGACCTCCAAAAGGTTTGCCACCACTGTCCTAATCTAATGTCCCACCATTGCTTAGTTCATGTAAACTTGTCTACACCCACGACCACACCCACATTCTGGTTCATGACCACACCCGTTTTTCGGCCGTAGCTCCATTTTTTGGCGCGCAACACCAACCCAGATTTGCGGCGCGGCGCGCTATGCGCGCCGCCCCTCTTTTTGCTCCCCACTTTTTGCCCCCCCCCCTGGAAAATTTTCTGCGGACGCCCATGAATGGGAACCCCGAAAAAGTTGCACGCATGTATGGGTCAGCAGTAAAGGACAGTATAAAGGTGCCCCCAGTCTCCTTCCCATCCGGTTTTGCAAGCTAGCGTCATCAGGGGACTTTGCGGTGGATCAGCAAAACATCAAAATAAACTTCCGCAAATCCTCATGCAAATCCACTTACAAAAATCATGCAGCAATCAATGCTGTCCCTACAGCTAAGTAAAAAGCTGAGGTCTTGGTTACAAGAATAAAGTCTCTTGCGTAGTCACATACACCGCGTAGAGGTAGCCCAGTGTCATATGTGTCCTAACTCTGGCCCTGTAACATGCACAGCACAAACATGCACGCATTCAGCGGATCAAAACCTATCTAGGGAATAGGAGCACATATCCTTACTGTCCTCCCTGGGACAGATTGTGCATCTAACTGATCCTGCAAGGGAGCTGCTAGTACCTGCACATGTACCATGTGAACACACCAGCAGGCTGTGTGTGTTCAGATCACTAATAGGGGAAGAGGGAGAGCACTAGATAAAATCCTAGCCACAAAGGATCAAATACAATTTAAAAAACACAAAATCCAGACTCCTCACCTTGAGCTAGGACATTTAAACACTTGTAGCTTTAATGGGGAGGTGCTGGCACAAACATGCACGCATTCAGCGCATCAAAACCTATCTAGGAAACCTATTGATTCCCTAGATAGGTTTGATGCGCTGAATGTGTGCATGTTTGTGCTATGCATGTTACAGGGCCAGAGTTAGGACACATACATAATTACATAGGCCTTGATTCATAAACAGCAGTGCGATAAAAAAATCTTGTCGGGAAAATACCGCACTCAGTATTTTCCCGGTCTGTGTGCTAATTCATAAAGATTTCCCCAGCTGCCCTTGGAGGTTGGTAAATTACCGCAGCCCATTGAGCGGTAGAGTAGAGCAGTGTCCCGATTCTCTCTTTGCCCTGCAGAAATGAATCACACAGACGGCTCTCTCTGGCTCTCCCACTGATGACTCAGACAGATGAGTCACACAGTCTTTCCCTGCCTGCTGAAATGATTCACACAGACGGCTCTCTCTGGCTCTCCCACTGATGACTCAGACAGATGAGTCACACAGTCTTTCCATGCCTGCAGAAATGACTCACACAGACGGCTCTCTCCACTGATGACTCAGAGAGATGAGTCACACAGTCCTTCCCTGCCTGCTTAAATGACTCACACAGACAGCTCTCTCCACTGGTGACTCAGACAGATGAGTCACACAGTCTTTCCCTGCCTGCAGAAATGACTCACACAGCCGGCTCTCTCCACTGATGACTCAGACAGATGAGTCACACAGTCCTTCCCTGCCTGCTTAAATGACTCACACAGACAGCTCTCTCCACTGGTGACTCAGACAGATGAGTCACACAGTCTTTCCCTGCCTGCAGAAATGACTCACACAGCCGGCTCTCTCCACTGATGACTCGGACAGATGAGTCACACAGTCTTTCCCTGCCTGCTGAAATGATTCACACAGAGGGCTCTCTGGCTCTCTCCACAGATGAATCAAACAGACTTCGGCTCTCTGCACTTTTGCATTCATCAGAGCTGTCAGAGCTGTCGGTAACTTGTTATCGCCTCACTAGAGGTGTCGGTAACTACCGCCAGGCTTACCGCTTGTTGAAGGCTTTATGAATTGACATTTGCTGACAATTTACTGACATGTGTTATCGGTAACTGCAGCCAAGTCAGTAATTTATCTCCCTGGTCGGTAATGTCAGCTTTTCATGCGGTAACAGCCTTTA
Source organism: Hyperolius riggenbachi (assembly GCF_040937935.1). Classification (NCBI taxonomy): domain Eukaryota; kingdom Metazoa; phylum Chordata; class Amphibia; order Anura; family Hyperoliidae; genus Hyperolius; species Hyperolius riggenbachi. The sequence goes on from NC_090656.1 coordinate 236,032,195, forward strand.
TGAATTGACATTTTGCTAAATGGTCGGTAAAGTCTGCTGTTTTCAGCATTACCACATGAGGTCATGCTTAATGAATCGAGGCCATAGTTATTTTGGTTGAAAAAAGACATACGTCCATCAAGTTCAACCAGAGAACAAAGTACAACACCAGCCTGCTCCCTCACATATCCCTGTTGATCCAGAGGAAGGCGAAAAAACCCTTTCAAGGCATGGTCCAATTAGCCCTAAAAGGGAAAAAAATTTCTTCCCGGCTCCAGAAGTCATAGTTACTCCCGCCGTTTACCCGCGCTTCATTGAATTTCTTCACTTTGACATTCAGAGCACTGGGCAGAAATCACATACGACACTGGGCTATCTCTACGCGGTGTATGTGACTACGCAAGAGACTTTATTCTTGTAACGAAGATCCCAGCTTTTAACTTAGCTGTAGGGATAGCATTGATTGCTGGATGATTTTTGTAAGTGGATTTGCATGAGGATTTGCATACGTGTGCGGAAGTTCATTTTGATGTTTTGCTGATCCACCGCAAAGTCCCCTGATGACGCTAGCTTGCGAAACCGGATGGGAAGGAGACTGGGGCACCTTTATACTGTACTTTACTGCTGACCCATACATGCATGCAACTTTTTCAGGGTTCCCATTGCATGGGCCCCGTATGTAAGTTTTGTTTTTATGCTATTTTTTATGCTGTTTTTACTATGAAAACTCTCTATTAAACGGTTTACACTTAGAGTTGCCGTTTGTTTGTTTTTTATGATGTTTACTGATATCCATTCGTGAGATGAATCATTGCTGAATTGGTGGATCCTGGACAGACTGTTGCTTCCTGATGTCTTACCAAAGCGTTGATAGAACCTTATAATGTGGGTTGTCACCAGCTGGTAAGCCTCTTTCCTTTTTCTGGGTGTCCATGATTGCAGAGCTGTGCCGTGACCCCGATATGTATTGTGGTGGAGATTTGCCCGCTCTTATTCTCTGTTGAAGACTCGTCTTCTGTTTTTGGACTCTGCGCTGATCATTTAAAATTTAGCGTATTATGGTTGGACCTCCACGGTGATGCAGTGGTGGCTGGAGTAATGTAAGTCAATCTGCGACGCAGAAAGCTTAAACATGTTGGCATCGGCAGTGCAGCACGTTCTTACAATGATACCACATATGCCATATTTTGGGTGTATGGAGGACTAGTTGGGTGTATGCCACATATGCCATATTTTATTACTAGTTGGGTGTATGGAGGACTAGTTGGGTGTATGCCACATATGCCATATTTTATTACTAGTTGGGTGTATGGAGGACTAGTTGGGTGTATGCTACATATGCCATATTTTATTACTAGTTGGGTGTATGGAGGACTAGTTGGGTGTATGCCACATATGCCATATTTTATTACTAGTTGGGTGTATGGAGGACTAGTTGGGTGTATGCCACATATGCCATATTTTATTACTAGTTGGGTGTATGGAGGACTAGTTGGGTGTATGCTACATATGCCATATTTTATGACTAGTTAGGTGTATGGAGGACTAGTTGGGTGTATGCCACATATGCCATATTTTATGACTAGTTGGGTGTATGTAGGACTAGTTGGGTGTATGCCACATATGCCATATTTTATGACTAGTTGGGTGTATGGAGGACTAGTTGGGTGTATGCTACATATGCCATATTTTATGACTAGTTGGGTGTATGGAGGACTAGTTGGGTGTATGCCACATATGCCATATTTTATGACTAGTTGGGTGTATGGAGGACTAGTTGGGTGTATGCCACATATGCCATATTTTATTACTAGTTGGGTGTACGGAGGACCATTATCCCCATCCTGCGCATCTGTAGAGATTGGATGCATTCATTAGGGTGAAAGTTCAGGGCCTTTACAGATGCATTGATAGGCAATGACAATCGCATCCGATCGCTACACATGGCAGTCATTATAGTTGTATAAATAGGTATAGGTATTACAGGACTTAACGGGACTCCGAGCTCAAGTTAAAAGTAAAATAGTACTCACCCGGGGCTTTCTGCACCCTGGGCTTTCTGACCGGCGGCAGCCCGGGCGACACTCCTCCGCGTATGACACGGCTGACGTCAGCAGCACGCCGGCCGCCTCGCGTCATCACGGTGGCCGGCGTGGCAGTACGGCGCATGCGCGCTTTAATCGCGCATGTGCCGCACTGCCACGCCAGTCGCCGTGATGACGCGAGGCGGCCGGCGTGCCGACGTCCCTTTAACAAGAAATTAATAGTCTAGGCTTGGTAGGTGTTAAAACTTAACTGGGGGGGGGGCACTATTTTATTAAGGCCTTGTAACTTTAACTTTAATTTTTTTTTTTTTGTAAAACTTTTTTTTTGCCTAACTTAATTGAATGATTGTTGCTATTTCCTGCAGCAGCAATCATTCACTTTTACAAAGCACTGTATGCGTGTATAAGCATGCACTCGCACATGCACACGTGGTGGCGGAACAATGGTTTTTAATCTGGTATGTAGATTCTTTATCCTAGAACCTACAGCAGCACTATTTAGCACATAGGGCTTGATCCAGTAAGACAATTAGCATGCCTTATCAAAGTTAACACGCCTTATCAGAGTAGCATAGCGAGCGCTACGAACCCGCAGGATGAGTGGAGCGCTCGTCATTGCCATAAGTTTGTAGCGCTCACTGTGCTACTCTGATAAGGCGTGTTAACTTTGATAAGGCGTGTTATCTCTGATAAGGCATGCTATTTGTCTTAGTGAATAAAGCCCATAGAATCTACTTCCTGGAACAGCAACTAGTTAAAGCGGACCTGAACTCAGAACTTCATTTCAGCTCTAAAAGATAAGCAACAGCATAATAAGCTTTATAGAAAAACAGAAAATTGTGCAATAAATCTGCAGTTTGTCTACTTCCTGCTTTCCTGGAAGCAGACATATTGTTAACATCCTGTATTTACAAATGAGCTCTCTGTTATGGCAGTCAGATGACACAGCTAAGGGATCAAATCACAACTTGTGCTTAGTCACAGATGAGGGGGGAATTAGACAGGCTAAACTCTCTAAATACATACAGGGTGAACTTCACAAGAGTTCAGGTCCACTTTAAAGAACAAGTGACACCCATGCTAACCTAGAAATAAAAAAAACACGTATATAAGTAGATAAATACTACTTCTACTTACATAACAGATGTATTGTGCTATCCACGTGATGATTCCTGTGAATTTTACAAAGGAAAAGCAGAAAATCCTATTCTAGGCAGTGGCCATCTTGCCAAGCTAATGCTGACATCATATCCTCCCTGACTCTTGTTTCCCCCCTCCCTGACTCTTGCTCATTGTGTATTCATTAGCTGCCCTCCTCCCAGAGTTCTCAGACACTCCCACTGAGGTGTATACTAGCAACTGCACTGTCTATTTTTTTATTTACACATCCAATCGCTGAGTCACCTCAGCCTTGCTTGTAAACACAAGTAATCAGAGGGTGTTTCTGATAAGCAGATAGGCAGGGAAATACATGGAAGAGGAGGAATATATTATAGATAAAAATAACTCCCAGCATTCAACTCTTTGGCACTGTTTGGCACTAGGGTCAATGCTCATAAAGTATGTGATAATTCCAAACCATAACAGCAGGCAAAGTTTTTCAAATTTTGAATGCAGGATTAGCATTTTTATCACTTAATACACTCAGACCAGTTGCTGTTGAAATTTGATTTTTATGGTGACAATACCGCTTTAACAATATTTTTGCGACAATTAAATGCTAAAAGAATATTAGCATTTTCGCTCATCACTAGCAAAGACGCTATGATTCCGGGAAATCCCGCGTACAAAGCCACCGGCGTTGTCGCTCTTGCCAAAGGGAATTAAAATTACATTTTCTTTACACCATTCTAGAATTCTAGAACACCATCAATGCCCGTTCTCTGGAGTAGAATCTCAGCTTTCATAATATTTCATTACAAATGATGTTGTGTTGCAATTATAGATATCAATTTATAATGAAACTGGAGCTCTCGTATAATGATTTTACAATTACCTACGAGTTCTTCGGCTTCAGAAAAAAAAATGCAAAAGAGACAAATTTAAGTAGATGTTCTCATTTGAGCGTGATATGCTGAAGAGCTGGTGATGAGGCTGCATTAAGTGAATATAATGGGGCCGCCTTGACAGCTTCTATCTGAGCCTTCATCAGGTTCATCTCCCGTATTGACCTGCTGCGCTTTTCAACAGTAATTGATTTCAGATTGTAATATTTTAATCTGCTTGTCTCGTGCTTTGGTCCCCCCAGGCCTCATCGGCAACTTTCAGAAGAGAAAGATCTTGTTTTCTGGCTGGGCGTCTAAATATCTCATTATTGGAATCCACTAACTGATAACGCAGGCCTGAGAAAGTTCCCGTACATCCACTCCTCGCTATTCATCACGGAGAGGGGCTGCGTGAGATACAGGCTTTACAGGAAATAGGCGGGCATGAAATAGGGGCACGAGGAAAAATGGGCGCCCGTTTTCGTTAATAAAATTATCAATAATATATACTGATATTCTTTCTTTTTTAAAGTGTAAATAGTGTAAATTATTACAGTAAAATATTAGTATATATTAACAATATTTTACTACAACTTAACATAACCCTACTCACACACAGAACCCTCCTCCCTCCGACACCTAACCCTAAAACCCCTCCTTCCTGTTGCTTAACCCTAAAACCCCCCCTTCCTAAGTCCTGACACCTAACTCTAAAACACCCCTTCCTGTCACCTAACCCTAAAACACCCTTTCCTGTCACCTAACTCTAACACTCTCCTTCCTGTCGCCTAACTCTAAAATCCTCCTTCCTGACACCTAACCCTAAATCCCCCCTTCATGTTGCCCAACCCTAAAACCCCCCCTTCCTGACTAGGGATGCTCTTTCGGACTCCACGGAATCAAAATGTCTGCATTTCAATCGGAAATCCACATTCCCGATCGTAATTCAGAAATCGGAAATAGGAAAACGGAATTCTGCGGAAATCTGATTTACAGCAACTTGGTAATTTTAACCCAATCATAGAACTCGGAAGCTTTGGACCAATCAGAGAATGAAGCATTTTTTTTCAAAATTTTAATTTTAGACCAATTACAAGACTTTCTGTTTTTCTGATTCCCGCTGTTCTGATTTTTTTTTTTTCATTTTCTGCATCCTCTGATGCAAAAAATGGACTAATAAAATACTCCTTGAAAATTGGAAAAAATGGAAAATTGTAAATCAAAAAAAATCGTAAAAATGGAAAATCAGAAATGGGCATCCCAATTTCTGACATCTAACCCTACAATCCCCTTTCTCGACGCCTTACACTAAAATCCCCCTACTTGATTCCTAACCCTAAAACCTTCTTTCTTGACACCTAACCCTTAACCCCACCTTTTTTGACGCCTAACCCTAAAATCCCCTTTCTTGATAACTAACCCTTAAAACACCCCTTCTTGACACCTAACCCTAAAATCCCCCTTATAATGTTCAAAATGATACATTTCAAAATGATAATTTTCAAAAATGAATAATTTGTAAATACAAAACAATAAAAAATGTCAAAAACTATAACGTTCTACTTTTCAAAACAATAAAAATGTCAAAAACTATAATGTTGTAATTTTCAAAATAATAATTATTGAGCACCCCAATTTCTCCTTTGGGCACCTAATAGCAGATATTTGCATAAGCGTCTATGGGGTGCCCAAATCGTCCACAAGCCATAGGGCGCCTACATTTCCTGCTTCTGAAAATATATAGTGTTTCTTAATATATCCATGTTTAATAGTATAAAATGTTTTACTTTTTTATTTATTTATTTTTAATCAGGAAAATACGAACTGTTAACAAATGAATGTCTCTTTTTCTTACAGCTCCACCTTCTGGTATGACTGTAGGAGAGAACCTAAAGTAAAAATAAACCTATGAAATAGGGAATCGTAAGTGTAGTGTAGATGATGGATACAATGTTAGTAGTGTATAAAAAAAGTCTCATATTTTTATTTGCAGTTTTATAGCTTTATTTTTAATATTGCTTGACTCTTTGAAATGTCCTGCATTAAAACCTTATTATTTGATTGCCTCCCTTACAGATAACAGTCTTTCAGCTTCTATTGACTTTTCAGGAAATCAGACTCAATTCGACAAGCTGTTAGATAAGCTCTTTTGCATCAATAAAAACTCCAATTATTTAACACTTGTTAGACTGGAAAAATAGAAAGGGACTTCAGATAATTTCTCAGTAGGGCTAGTACTATACTTGTATACCGTATATACTCGCAAGCAAGCCAAATTTTTGACCCCCAAAAAGCGGGTCAAAAGTTGGGGGGTCGGCTTGCTTGTGTGTCATGTGGTAGAAATTACCCCCCCCCCCCGCTACTCCCATGGCCGCCGCTGCTATTACCTTAGCTCGGCGCCGCTTCTATTCCCCTGTCCTGCACGTAGTAACTAATTCACAGCAGCGTGCCCCACGGCGGCTGCTGTGATAAGGGAGGGAGCCATAGAGAGAGAGCGGTTCCCATAGTCGCCGCTACAGGAAGCCGCTCTCTCTACGGCTTCCTCCCTCATCACACGTGGGGCGTGCTGCTGTGAATTAGTTACTACGAGCGGACAGGGCAATAGAAGCGTTGCTGAGCTAAGGTAATAGCAGCGACAGCCGTGGGGGAAGCGGGGGGTGCATTACTTACCTATACTGGGCACTATACTAGCTATACTGGGGCACTACCTACCTATACTGGGCACTATACTAGCTATACTGGGCACTATACTAGCTATACTGGGGCACTACCTACCCATAATGGGCACTATACTAGCTATACTGGGGCACTACCTACCCATACTGGGCACCATACTAGCTATACTGGGCACTATACTAGCTATATTGGGGCACTACCTACCCATACTGGGCACTATACTAGCTATACTGGGCACTATACTAGCTATACTGGGGCACTACCTACCCATACTGGGCACGATACTAGCTATACTGGGCACGATATTAGCTATACTGGGCACGATACCAGCTATATTGGGCACTATACTAGCTATACTGGGCACTTTACTAGCTATACTAGGCACTATACTAGCTATACTGGGGCACTACCTACCCATACTGGGCACTATACTAGCTATACTGGGCACTATACTAGCTATACTGGGGCACTACCTACCCATACTGGGCACTATACTAGCTATATTGGGGCACTTCCTACCCATACTGGGCACTATACTAGCTATACTGGGCACTACACTAGCTATACTGGGCACAATACTAGCTATCTTGGGCACTATACTTGCTAGACTGGCCACTTTACTAGCTATACTGGGCACTATACTAGCTATACTGGGCACTACCTACCCATACTGGGCACTTTACTACATATACTGCGCAAGATACTAGCTATACTGGGCACTATACTAGCTATACTGGGCACTACCTACCCATACTGGGCACTTTACTAGCTATACTGGGCACTATACTAGCTATACTGGGGCACTACCTACCCATACTGGGCACTATACTAGCTATACTGGGGCACTACCTTCCCATACTGGGCTCTATACTAGCTATACTGGGGCACTACCTACCCATACTGGGCACTATACTAGCTATACTGGGCACTATACTAGCTCTATTGGGGCACTACCTACCCATACTGGGCACTATACTAGCGTTACTGGGCACGATACTAGCTATACTGGGCACGATACCAGCTATATTGGGCACTATACTAGCTATACTGGGCACTTTACTAGCTATACTGGGCACTATACTAGCTATACTGGGCACTATACTAGCTATACTGGGCACTATACTAGCTATACTGGGGGACTACCTACCCATACTGGGCACTATACTAGCTATATTGGGGCACTTCCTACCCATACTGGGCACTATACTAGCTATACTGGGCACTACACTAGCTATACTGGGCACAATACTAGCTATATTGGGCACTATACTTGCTATACTGGCCACTTTACTAGCTATACTGGGCACTATACTAGCTATACTGGGCACTACCTACCCATACTGGGCACTTTACTACATATACTGCGCAAGATACTAGCTATACTGGGCACTATACTAGCTATACTGGGCACTACCTACCCATACTGGGCACTTTACTAGCTATACTGGGCACTATACTAGCTATACTGGGGCACTACCTACCCATACTGGGCACTATACTAGCTATACTGGGGCACTACCTACCCATACTGGGCACTATACTAGCTATACTGGGCACTATACTAGCTCTATTGGGGCACTACCTACCCATACTGGGCACTATACTAGCTTTACTGGGCACGATACTAGCTATACTGGGCACGATACCAGCTATATTGGGCACTATACTAGCTATACTGGGCACTTTACTAGCTATACTGGGCACTATACTAGCTATACTGGGGCACTACCTACCCATACTGGGCACTATACTAGCTACACTGGGCACTATACTAGCTATACTGGGGGACTACCTACCCATACTGGGCACTATACTAGCTATATTGGGGCACTTCCTACCCATACTGGGCACTATACTAGCTATACTGGGCACTACACTAGCTATACTGGGCACGATACTAGCTATATTGGGCACTATACTAGCTATACTGGCCACTTTACTAGCTATACTGGGCACTATACTAGCTATACTGGGCACTACCTACCCATACTGGGCACTTTACTACATATACTGCGCCAGATACTAGCTATACTGGGCACTATACTAGCTATACTGGGCACTACCTACCCATACTGGGCACTTAACTAGCTATACTGGGCACGATACTAGCTATACTGGGGCACTACCTACCTATACTGGGCACTATACTAGCTATACTGGGCAATTTACTAGCTATACTGAGGCACCACCTACCTATACTGGGCACTATACTAGCTATACCGGGACACACTGGGGGGGATCACACAGACAGCATTTCCAACCCCCGGCTTATATGAGAGTCAATCATTTTTTCCTGTTTTTTTAGGTAAAAGTTGGGGGGTCGGCTTGTATGCGGGTCGGCTTGCTTGCGAGTATATACGGTATGTTTATCTCATTATGTCACTCCAGGTACGCTTTAGGCTGGTTTTACACTTGATGTGACCTCATATGATGGTGTGGTGACAGGGTCATTGCATAGGCCCACCCCCAGCTAGTGGCTTACACTCTGCTGGGCCGGAAAAATGTCACTGGGCTACCCATCATTCAGCGCATGTGCGCGGTCGTGCACATTGCCTGCATCACACATTGACTTGCATTACTGCATAATCTGTGTGGTAGGCACGGATGATGCGGTAACGCAATGCAGCCTTTGTGTCGGCATTGCTGTGGTTTGGGTACTTCCATTGCTCCATGTTACATTACGTAAAATGTTCAAGTCTCAATGGCCTATGTGGCGCGGAAGCTAAGGGAAAGAGTTCCGAGGTATGACGCAAGGTATGACGCAATGTTCAAGGGGCCTCAAAGTGAGTCTTTGTCCAACTGTTTTTGGAGCACAAGACTCAGACCTGAGACGTAAATTGTGTCCAATCCATTCAGCCTCACTGAGCTGCTCCCATTGGAGGCGTTTGAGTCATGTGACGCTTTGAACTACAGCAGCTTATATTCAGTTTTGCTGCTCTTGTCGTGTCACCACATCCCCGCTCTTAATCCAGGGACCTGGCGGCCAATCAGTGCTGCGGAGCGGCGTGATGTCGGCAGGAGACAGGACTAACTTTTAAAGTGGACATTAAAGGGACTCCGAGCAGTGCAGAAACTATGGAAAGATGCATATCATTTTAAAGCTCTCTTTCTCCTCTTTCCAATGATATATAAACCACCACCCTACGTCTTTTAGTTTTTGATATTTTCGCGATTGAAATTGCCGCGGCCGCGATTTCGATCGCGAAAATAGAGAAAACTAAAGGGTGTAGGGCAACGATTTAGGTGTCGTCAGAAAGAGGAGAAAGAGAGCTTTAAAATGATATCCATCAAGCCATAGTTATATTGTATTACACAGGACGACACTTTCCCCAGTGTCAGCAGCTCCATTCTGCTGAATGCAGCTGCTGACTTTGACAAAAAGACGCCCTGTGTAATACAATATAACTATGGAAAGATGGATATCATTTTAAAGCTCTCCTTCTCCTCTTTCTGACGACACCTAAATCGTTGCCCTACGCCTTTTAATTTTCTCTATTTTCGCGATCGAAATCGCGACCGCGGCAATTTCAATAGCGAAAATAGCGAAAACTAAAAGGCGTAGGGTGGCGGTTTATATATCATTGGAAAGAGGAGAAAGAGAGCTTTAAAATGATGTGCATCTTTCCATAGTTTCTGCACTGCTCGGAGTCCCTTTAACTTTTTTTAGTGAAAAGTGAGCCATGTGTATACACACACACACACACACACACACACACACACACACACACACACACACACACACTGTACACACACACTGTACACACACACTGTACACACACACACATATATATATAGACACACACACACACACACACACACATATATATAGACACACACACACACACACCACACACACACACACACACACACACCACACACACACATACACACACCACACACACACACACACACACACACACACACACACACACGTATATGCATGTGTACACATGTATATACATATGTGTGGTGTGTGTGTGTGTGTGCAGGCAGTGTATGTGTGTGTGTGTGTGTGCGTGTGTGTGCGTGTGTGTGTGTGTATGTGGTGTGTGTATGTGTGTGTGTGTGTGTGTGTGTGTGGTGTTTGTATGTATGTGTGTGTGTGCGTGTGTGTGGTGTGTGTATGTATGTGTGTGTGTGTGTGTGTGTGTGGTGTTTGTATGTATGTGTGTGTGTGCGTGTGTGTGGTGTGTGTATGTATGTGTGTGTGTGTGTGTGTGTGTGTGTGTGTGTGTGTGTGTGTGTGTGTGTGTGTGTGTGTGTGTGTGTGTGTGTGCAGGCAGTGTGTGTGTGTGTGTGGGGGGGTGCGTGTGGTTGTGTGTGTGGTTGTGTGTGTGGTTGTGTGTGTGGTGTGTGTGTGTGTGTGTGTGTGTATATACTGCCGCCTGCACTGACTTCTGCCGGGATTTTGAATACTCTCTGCCTGCCTTATTTGTACAGTTGCACAATTTTTTTTAAGTTTATTCATACATTTAATGAATTCAACAAATTTGTGTTCTAGTTAGTGATGAGTGTAATGACCTAATTCGGATTACACAAAATTCCGTGTAATTCGCAAAATTACGATTACTGACGTTTATCGTAATTAACATTGTTTACGTAACACAAACAAATCAGATTTTTCGTTCCGATTTTCAGAATTTCCGTTCCTGAAATTGTGTTCCATCCAGTCCTGATATATTTAAAGCGACAGCATATGGAGGTACCTTTGCATTATCAGATATTGCAAGGCTCAAAACCAAGTGTCTCAGCATGCATGATCACTAAGTGCACCTTGACAAAGAGCACCTGTCTTAGAAGTGGCAGCAGATAGAGCCTCCTGATACATTTAAAGCGACAGCATGTGCAATTGCAATCAATGAGTGACTTTCTTGAGTTTAGTCATTACCTAAATATGCATAATTACTATTAGAAATGAAATTGCGTCCATTTTCGTAACTAAAATAACATTGTTTCTATAGAAAATATAAAATTACGTAATTTCTTGTTAAACATAAATTTGCGCTGAAACGCAAAATTACGAAACTGAAATTTCACTTATGGAATTCCAAATTACAGTTTGTATGGCAATTACAAAATTAGGAATTTGCTTCGTAGTGACAAAATTTGCGTCCGTAATTAAGGAAAGGCAGGATTACGAAAATTTTGGCTCAGCACTACTTCTAGTCTTACTTATATGCAGAATGCCTACCGGGCTTTTACTCTGGCATATTTTGGTGAGCTATGACTTAAGAATTGGAGGCCTATAGTTCTTGAAAAACAATGTACCGCTTTTGACTCCAGACAGAAATGCTCCGCCAGGGAGGTTAATGTACAGTGGGATGCGTAAGTTTGGGCAACCTTGTTAATCGTCATGATTTTCCTGTATAAATCGTTGGTTGTTATGATAAAAAATGTCAGTTAAATATATCACATAGGAGACACACGCAGTGATATTTGAGAAGTGAAATGAAGTTTATTGCATTTACAGAAAGTGCGCAATAATTGTTTAAACAAAATTAGGCAGGTGCATAAATTTTGACACTGTTGTCATTTTATTGATTCCAAAACCTTTAGAACTAATTATTGGAACTCAAATTGGCTTGGTAAGCTCAGTGATCCCTGACCTACATACACAGGTGAATCCAATTATGAGAAAGAGTATTTAAGAGGGTCAGTTGTAGGTTTCCCTCCTCTTTTAATTTTCTCTGAGAAGTAGCAACATGGGGGTCTCAAAACAACTCTCAAATGGCCTGAAGACAAAGATTGTTCACCATCATGGTTTAGGGGAAGGATACAGAAAGTTGTCTCTGAGATTTCAGCTATCTGTTTCCACAGTTAGGAACATATTGAGGAAATTGAAGACCACAGGTTCAGTTCAAGTTAAGGCTCGAAGTGGCAAACAAAGAAAAATATCGGATAAACAGAAGAGCGGAACAATGAGAACAGTCAGAGTCAACCCACAGACCAGCACCAAAGACCTACAACATCATCTTGCTGCAGATGGAGTCACTGTGCATTGTTCAACCATTCAGCGCACTTTACACAAGGAGATGCTGTATGCGAGAGTGATGCAGAGGAAGACTTTTATCCGCCCACAGCACAAACAGAGCCACTTGAGGTATGCTAAAGCACATTTGGACAAGCCGGCTTCATTTTGAAATAAGGTGCTGTGGACTGATGAAACTAAAAATGAGTTATTTTGGCATAACAAGGAGGGTAATGCATGGAGGAAAAACAACACAGCATTCCAAGAAAAACAGGTACCGTGCATTTTCCCTGGTGTTTTCCATGTCAGCATACTATTGGGCAAAAGCCCCGCCTCCTTTTGCCCAGTAGGACGTCTTAAGATGTTAAATAGTCTAGATTCACCCCATGCTAGCATTCTTTTTTATGTCCTCGCCTCCAGCAGGACCTCTTGCAAAACCTTACCGCCGCCTCTGGCGGGCACCGACAGTTTGGCTCTGCTGTCGTGGTCCATATCTTCTGTAGCTAAAGGCTCTAAAAAGGTATGGAGTCCCCTCTGGTGTTCTCTGGGACAGAATATGAAAATCCTGCGTGCTCACTAAATGTTTAAATAGCATTGAGCCTCCCCTGCAGCGCTGTTGTTAAGTACATTGATTTGCCTTGCTTATCATTATGTTGTTATTCATTAAGGTTACCTTTTCTTTAGTTTGCTAAAGTTTCTTTTTCCCTCAGTCCGTGTAGGCTCTGCAGTAACTAGGATTCTGTTGGGTATAGCCGCGCGCGCGCGCGGCCAGAGACTGGTATTACTTCCGTGAACCGGAAGTAGTTCGGCGGCCATCTTTGTTTTGGGCAAAATTGCCCTTTTTAGAGCGTACTTCCGCTAGGGCTTCTTAAGCGGCGCTGTCAGTAGCGTTTCCAGCTGCTGCCAGCCCGGACCTATTCCCCTGCTCCTGCTATCTCCTGGTAAGCTGCCGTTTAGCCGCTTTTTGGCAGGAGCATAATTTCTATGTAAGATTGTTTTGGGCAATCTCCTTCCTCTGCTTGTTTCTGATTGTTTCTTTTCAGGCTATTCAGGTTCATGCATATGGTTATGCTTCAGTATGCTCTGTTATGCACAGGTGTAGAGGGTTACAATATTTGCATATGCAGGTTTAGGTATATTGCATTGAGTGTATATGTGCATAGGTATATGTATATATGTATATATATACTTATGTATTTATAGGTATTTATAGATGTGTATACATGTGTATATATGAAATATGTGTGTAGATATTAGGGTGCAATATTATCTTATCAGGATATATGGAAATGTCTGAGATATATACATATCTTTTTGCTTCCTGAGTGTATTGGAAAGATTGGTAAAACCAATATCTTTCTTAATTTTAGCTGCTTAATTATGGGGAAGAGGAAAGGAGAACACCAAAATTCGAGTTCGAAATCGAAGTCGAAATCGAAATCAAATAGGTAAGGTTGGTAAGTGATGGGTAATTAATTTGAGCCAGAAGATTAGTACTAATTTCTGCATATTTATTTGCAGAAAGGAGTCGGATTTAAGATACAATCAAGATGCCCGGGAGGGATGCAGTACAGATTATCATGCAAAGTCAAAAGGAAAATCACAGCCCACAAAGTCGGTGGTTACCGTTGTGGATACAAAGTCACATCCCAGTTCACAAACACATAAATCGTCATCGTCTGCTAGCTCTGAAGATTATGAACCATACTTTAATCCTAATATGCCAAAACCAGCTTTTCCAGCTAAAGAGTCCTGCTGGATCTGTGGTAGATTAGCGTTGCCTAACAAAAAAGTATGTGACTTATGTCACTTGGATATCGCGAGGGAGGATAGAGAAGTATCCACGTTAATAAAACAGGTGGTTAAAGATACCGTTTCAGAATTGAACACGAAACAATCTCCTCCTAGATCTGAGGCGCATTCATTCTCCGCAGAAAAGTACTCTTCAGATGATGATTCTGAGCATGAAAGTATAGGTTTTGATTTTTCCCTAATTCCTCCGTTTATTTCAAGAATTAAAGAAGCAATTCAGTGGGAAGATGACGTATCCTCCCCCAAAAAGAAAAGATACTATAAGCAAGTAGATAAAATTAAAGTCTCCTTTCCTTTACTAGATGAAATTAAAGAATTAATTACAGATGAGTGGGAAAAGACGGTTAAGAAGCATTCATTGAAGAACAAACTGCAGAAATTATATCCTCTAGCGGAATCTGATGAGGCGCTTATATCCACAAATCCTCTTGTAGATGCTTCATTAATGAAGATTGTGAAGAACGTAACTTTGCCCCTGGAAGACTCGGTTTCTTTTAGCGACCTTATGGATCGCCAGATAGACCAAGATTTGAAGAGAGCCTTCTTATCCTCGGGGGAGGTTACACGAATTGGAATATCATTGACTTCAGTGGCGAAAGCCTTGAAAGTGTGGATCGAGGATGTTCAAAAAGCGGTGGTGTCCAATTCCTCAATTGAAGATATTACTTTTGCCTTGGAGGAACTCAGTCTAGTTTCTGATTTTGTAGGTACAGCTGCCGTTGATACAGTCAGAAGTTCTAGTAGATCTATGCTTTACAATATTATGGCCAGGAGAGCACTCTGGCTTAAGCCATGGTCAGCTGACCCCACATCCAAACAGTCATGGGCTAAGATACCGTTTGATGGCAAAAATCTTTTTGGATCCAAAATGGACACCACAATTTCAAGGGTCACTGGTGGCAAATCCGGGCTGATCCCACAAGATAGGAAGTTCAGAAGAACAAAGTATCCCCAATTTAAAAAGCAACAATTTAATAGATTTACTGAGGCCAGATCCTACAGACCAGGAAAAGAATTTAAAAGGAATTGGAAATCTCAGCCCTTTCAAAGATCCATAAAGTCCAGAGTTTCTCAGCAGACAGGTGAGGCTAAGAAATCTTTTTGAGATGAGGCCCGTCCAGGACATTCCAGTAGGAGCGAGATTACTTCACTTTGGCGATGTCTGGGTGGGGAAAATAAAGAATACTTGGGTCCAGAAAACCATTTCTCAAGGTCATATGTGGGCATTCAAGAACAGAATTCCGAAGGCTAGGTTTGCTCCCACAGAAATTCCAAAGTCAAAGCAAAAAAGAGAAATTCTCGAAGAATATGTTTCGAGTCTAATGTTGCAGAACGCTATCGCCATCGTGCCTCATTCAGAGAGAAATACAGGCTTTTATTCGAAAATCTTTCTAGTAAAGAAAAAATCTGGAGACCTCAGGCCTGTCTTGGACTTGAAGATTCTAAACAAGTTTATACTTATTCCAAAGTTCAAAATGGAAACTCTGAATTCAATTATGATGTCAATGCAGCCAGGGGATTGGATGTCGTCCATAGATCTCAAGGACGCGTATTTCCATGTCCCGATTCATCTCGATTTTCAACGGTTTTTGCGTTTCGCAGTAGGCCGTCTTCACCTACAATTTCAGTGTCTTCTATTCGGCCTAGCTACATCTCCTCGGACGTTCTCAAAAGTTCTTCTTGCCGTTATTTCGCTCGTGCGGGTTCAGGGAATACGCGTCCTACATTATCTGGACGACATCATTCTCCTGGCTTCATCAGAAAGACTACTTCTTCAGCATCAGAGGATTCTAATTCAAGTCTTACAGGACTTTGGATGGATTATAAATTTCGAAAAAAGTCAACTGATACCTCAACAGAGAATGCTCTTTTTAGGAGCAATACTGGATACAGTGCAAAATTCAGTCTCTCTACCTCAACCCAAAATGGAAGTCATCTGGGAGTCACTGGATCCACTGGTCAGCATGAATTACATTCCAGCCCGAAAGTGTCTAAGGATTATAGGCTTAATGGCTTCTACAATCCAGATGGTACCTTGGGCGCATTGGCAGCTAAGGCCATTCCAACTAAACTTCCTCTCCCAGTGGAACAAGCACACCTTAGATCAACAGATTCTGATTACTCCTCTTGCAAAGAATTCTCTTGCTTGGTGGATGAGCAGCAAAAATCTAACCAGGTCACGTTGTCTGTTCCAACCCTCGTGGGAAATAGTAACAACAGATGCCAGTGGTTTAGGCTGGGGAGCGATATACGAGACTCATACAGCCCAGGGCTCATGGGAAAGTCAAGAGAGAAATCTGATTTCCAATATTCTGGAGATGAGAGCAGTGTTTTAGGCCCTTCTACACTTCATCCACCTTTTGAGAGGTTCAGCAGTCCTATTCAGAATCGACAATATACCAGCTGTTTCATACATCAGGAGACAGGGAGGAACCCACAGTTCGGATCTCATGGACGAACTGAAACCAATCATGACATTAGCCCAATCCAATCTGTTAGATCTAACAGCAGTCTATTTACCTGGAGTACAGAACGTGCAAGCGGATTACCTCTCCAGACACAAACTAAACAATACAGAATGGTCTCTTCACCCATCTGTGTTTCTGCTAATTGTCAAGAAATGGGGGATGCCTCAGGTGGATCTCTTTGATTCGTCAAAAAATCACAAACTCCCTCTCTACTACTCGAGGTTTCCAGATCAGAAAGCGATAGCGGCGGATGCTCTAACACAGGTGTGGTACTTCAAAAAAGCATATGCATTTCCTCCAGTGCCACTCATTCACAGGTTTCTTCTGAAGTTGAGAATCCACAAAATGACAGTCCTTGCGATACTGCCCTTCTGGCCGGGGAGGCCTTGGTTTCCCCTTCTTTGGCAACTAAAGTTGGAAGATCCAGTTCCGTTACCAAACATACCAAACCTTCTATCACAGGGATTGTTTATCCATCAGAATCCTCAGAGGCTCAACCTGATGGGCTGGCATTTGAAAGGGCTAGGCTATTAGCTTCAGGTTGCCCGTCTAATGTGGTAAATACTAGTGTTGGGCGAACAGTGTTCGCCACTGTTCGGGTTCTGCAGAACATCACCCTGTTCGGGTGATGTTCGAGTTCGGCCGAACACCTGACGGTGCTCGGCCAAACCGTTCGGCCATATGGCCGAACTAAGAGCGCATGGCCGAACGTTCCCCGAACGTTCGGCTAGCGCTGTGATTGGCCGAACGGGTCACGTGGTTCGGACCCGAACGCGCTCTGATTGGCCGAACTGTCACGTGGTTCGGGTAAATAAATACCCGAACCACGTCATATCTCCGCCATTTGTCTGTGGGTTTAGCTTTGGGTAGGCAGGCAGGGTAGTTCGCGCTCCAGCCACGCTAGCCAGGGTCCCCCCCAGTCATTGTGTGTCGCTGCTGGGAATAGTAGTACACCGCTCGCTCAGCATTCTGTTTACTGCCACTCTGTGTACCTCGCTCAGCCACACTATATAGCATTCTGTTTACTGCCACTCTGTGTCTGCTGGGAATAGTAGTACACCGCTTGCACAGCCACACTATATAGCATTCTGTTTACTGCCACTCTGTGTACCTCGCTCAGCCACACTATATAGCATTCTGTTTACTGCCACTCTGTGTCTGCTGGGAATAGTGGTACACCGCTCGCTCAGCCACACTATATAGCATTCTGTTCACTGTTCTGTGTCTGCTTGGAATAGTGGTACACCGCTCGTTCAGCCACACTATATAGCATTCTGTGTACTGTTCTGTGTCTGCTGGGAACAGTAGTACACCGCTCGTTCAGCCACACTATATAGCATTCTGTGTACTGTTCTGTGTCTGCTGGGAACAGTAGTACACCGCTCGCTCAGCCACACTATATAGCATTCTGTTCACTGTTCTGTGTCTGCTGGGAATAGTGGTACACCGCTCGCTCAGCCACACTATATAGCATTCTGTTCACTGTTCTGTGTCTGCTGGGAATAGTGGTACACCGCTCGCTCAGCCACACTATATAGCATTCTGTTTACTGTTCTGTGTCTGCTGGGAATAGTGGTACACCGCTCGCTCATCCACACTATATAGCATTCTGTTCACTGTTCTGTGTCTGCTGGGAATAGTGGTACACCGCTCGCTCAGCCACACTATATAGCATTCTGTTCACTGTTCTGTGTCTGCTGGGAATAGTGGTACACCGCTCGCTCAGCCACACTATATAGCATTCTGTTTACTGCCACTCTGTGTACCTCGCTCAGCCACACTATATAGCATTGCGTACTCTGCCAGTCAGTGTGTATATTGCTGGGATCAGTAATACTCCACTCACCGTCAACCACTATATGAGCTCAACATGAGTTCCCCAGAGACCTCCGCTGTGAGCAGCACTCCCAACAACAGCAACAGCCAACGCCCCACGCAAGCTATAACATCCACCCCAGCAGCCAGTGGTCAGCAGCAGCCCTCCCCGGAGGAGAACGTTGTGTCCATCAGTCCGTCGCCAGAGCGATTAATGAGGGCTGCCATTGAGGAGATGATGGGGCCTGATGTGGAGGAGGAGGTCTGGCTCAGGCCAGCATCCCAAGTTAATGTTGAGGACGATGAGGGGTCTGTGTCTGGGGATGTTGGGGTGGCAGAGGTGGTGGGTGGGTCAGACTCAGGAGAAGAGTTGTATGATGAGGATGATGATCGGGACCATCTGTATGTGCCTCAGAGTCCGACCCCGGAAAACATGTTGTATCGTGTGTTTAGGTACTAAAATCTGCGTTCCCTCCCAGTAGTGTTGGGCGAACAGTGTTTGCCACTGTTCGGGTTCTGCAGAACATCACCCTGTTCGGGGTGACTATATAGCAGACTATATAGCATTGTGTTTAATGCCACTCTGTGTACACGGCTCAGCCACACTATATAGCATTGTGTTTACTTCCACTCTGTGTCTGCTGGGAACAGTAGTACACCGCTCACCCGCCACTGTATAGCATTGTGCTCTGTGTCACTGCTGACAATAGTGGTACACCGCTCACCCACCACTGTATAGCATTTCTGTACTGCCACTGTACTGCTGCCAGTCAGCGTGTACTTTAAGGATAAGTGAAATGAGGAAGAAATCCGGTGAAAGAGGGAGGGGCAAGGGAAGAGGTGTTTCCCCTGACGGTTCACGTACAGGCCACAGGGGAGCACCCAAGAAAACCCACTCAATACTGCCCATGTTGTCCAGGACAACAACCCTCACAGATCCAAAAGAACAGGACCAGATAATTACTTGGATGACCTCTCAAGCGTCCAGCAGTGGGTTAAGCAGCACCAGCACATCACGCACGAGGTCCGAGTCCTCAGCCAGTTAAAGTCTGGGCTTTCTTTGAAGACTGCACTGAGGATGTTACCATGGCGATTTGCAAGGTGTGCAAGACCCGCCTGAGCAGGGGGAAAAGTATTAACAACCTCTCCACCACCAGCATGAGCCGCCACATTCTATCCAAACATCCCACTCTGTGGGCAAACGCGGCAGGACAGGGTACCACCAGCAACACTGCCTCCCTTGGGTTCACCAGACTCACCACCAGACCCGCCTCAGCAGCAGCAGTAGCCCAGCCATTGCGTGGTTCACAACATTCACAAACATCAGACGATGCTGACACTGTCACTTTCCGGACTAGTGCTCTTGAGGTCTCCCAGTGTTCATCAAACACAACAACCAACAGCCCTTCGGTGTGCAGCGCTACGGTTGAGTTGTCTGTTTCTGAGATGTTTGAGCACAAGAGGAAATTGCCAGCAAATGACCCCCGGGCCGTGGCAGTAACAGCCAGCCAGCATAGCCAAGCTTCTGGCCTGCGAAATGCTGCCATATCGAGTGGTGGAGACAAACAGCTTCAAGGGCATGATGTCAGTGGCCATCCCACGTTACGTGGTTCCCAGCCGCTACCACTTTGCGCGCTCTGCAGTGCCTGAGTTGCATGAGCACGTGGTCAGCTAAATAACCCGAAGCTTGAAGAATGCCGTTGCCTGCAAGGTTCACCTCGCCACTGACACCTGGACGAGTGCGTTCGGCCAGGGTCGATACATCTCCCTTACCGCGCACTGGGTGAACCTTGTGGAGCCTGGCAGCGATTCCTCACCTGCTACGGCGCGGGTGTTGCCCACGCCGCAAACAGCTGGATAACAACAGCAGCACCTACCTCTCTGACTCCTTCTCCTCCAACGCATCTCAAAGCTGTACCTCATCCGGAAATGCTAACCCAGCACCAGCAGCAGTAGGATCGTGGAAGCAGTGCAGCACAGCTGTTGGCATGCGTCAGCAAGCGTTGCTGAAGCTGATCTGCCTTGGGGATAAGCAGCACACAGGGGAGGAAATTTGGAGGGGAATAAAGGAACAGACGGATTTGTGGCTGGCACCGCTGGACCTGAAACCGGGCATGAAGCTAGACACCTGGCACGAACTGGCAATGTACGCAATAGAGGTGCTGGCTTGCCCGGCAGCCAGCGTTATGTCGGAACGCTGTTTCAGTGCTGCCGGAGGCATCATCACAGATCGGCGTATCCGCCTCTCCACAGAAAATGCAGACCGTCTGACTCAAATTAAAATGAATCAATCCTGGATTGGAAACGACTACGCAACACTCCTGGACCCCAACCAAGTAACATGACCGATGAACATCTGGGATGGTTTAGCGTTTCCGGTCCCTGTTTATTGAACCTCTCATCTGTATTACATTTATGACTGCATGGCGGCAAAAAGCATTGCTGCTATATCCGCACGCTTTTTGTCCTCATGCAAGGCCTGGGTTGTTGTGTCTCACAAAGCGTGGCCTTCTCCTCCTGCGCCTCCTCCTGTTCCATCACGTGTGCTGCTGCTGCTGCTGCTGCTGGGTTAGCGTTGCCGCGTGGTCCCTGTTTATTGAACCTCTTATCTTTATTACATTTATGACTACATGGCGGTACAAAGCATGCTATCCGCACGCTTTTTGTCCTCATGCAAGGCCTGGGTTGTTGTGTCTCACAAAGCGTGGCCTTCTCCTCCTGCGCCTCCTCCTGTTCCATCACGTGTGCTGCTGCTGGGTTAGCGTTGCCGCGTGGTCCCTGTTTATTGAACCACTTATCTTTATTACATTTATGACTGCATGGTGGTACAAAGCATGCTATCCGCACGCTTCTTGTCCTCATGCAAGGCCTGGGTTGTTGTGTCTCAAAGCGTGGCCTTCTCCTCCTGCGCCACCCTCCTCCTGTTCCATCACGTGTGCTGCTGCTGGGTTAGCATTACCGGTCCCTTTTCCTGGAACCTCTTATATGTATTACATTTATGACTGCATGCCGACAAAAAGCATGTTACCTGTGCAAAGAAAACAGACATTTCCCGCATTTAAAAGACAGTTTTCCCTTTGAAACTTTAAAATCGATTTTCTCAAAAACTATAAGCTCTTTTTGCTAAATTTTTTTTTCCTCTTGTACCCACTCCCAAGGTGCACATACCCTGTAAATTTGGGGTATGTAGCATATAAGGAGGCTTTACAAAGCACAAAAGTTCGGGTCCCCATTGACTTCCATTATGTTCGGAGTTCGGGTCGAACACCCGAACATCGCGGCCATGTTCGGCCTGTTCGGCCCGAACCCGAACATCTAGATGTTCGCCCAACACTAGTAAATACACTACTAAATTCGAAGAAACCTTCCACCTCGGCCTCCTATAACAGGGTTTGGAAAACTTTTATGGAGTTTGCCTCCTTCACTGGTTTTCAGGTTCCCACAATGAATGTTGGTAATTTGTTATCTTTTCTACAGAAGGGCTTAGAAATGAAGTTGTCATACTCTACACTAAGACGACATGTCTCTGCAATCTTATCAATTTCAGGAGTGTCCTGGTCATCAGACCCGCTTGTCAAACAATTCTTCAAGGCAGCCATTAAGCTAAAACCCCCAATTAAGCCTAGATTTCCCAAATGGGACTTGCCCTTAGTTCTGAACTTTCTCACGGATTCTGATCTTTGGCAAAATAGTTCAGCCTCTCTACAGAATTTATCAAAAAAGACAGCATTTCTTATTTCAATACCTTCAGGTAGAAGAATATCGGAATTGCAGGCTCTCTCCTACAAAGAGCCATTTCTGGTGTTCTTTGAGGACAGATTGGTTTTACACCCAATTCATTCTTTCCTGCCAAAGGTTACCTCTTCCTTCCATCTCAACCAAGAGTGGACATTGCCAAGCTTTAAAGTTAAGGAAGATCCTTCTAAGTTACATCCTTTGGATGTACCTTCCACGGTTAAAACTTACATCGAAGCGACAAAAGATATCAGAGACTCTGATTGTCTATTTATTGTTCCAAAAGGCTATAGGAAAGGCAAAATGGCCTCCACAAGAACTTTGGCCAATTGGATAGTGTCACTTATCCAAGAGGCTTATAAGTCAAACGACTTACAGCCTCCGCAGGACATTAATGCCCATTCCACGAGAAGTCTAGCTTCTTCTTGGGCAGCTTTTGGGAATACCTCTCTTTGAACTGTATGTAGGGCGGCCAACTGGGCCTCAGGTCATACATTTTTGAGGCACTACTGTGTAGATCCAGCTTCACTGTCTACTGTAGAATTTGGTAAAAAAGTTATTGCTTCTACAATTTCTACTGCCTTGTGACCATATTTCTGTTTAATATTGTTTTCTTTCATTAAATTTGTTCAGCATACCCATCCCTTGTTGTCTAGTTATTGCCCAATAGTATGCTGACATGGAAAACACCAGGGAATGTGGAAAACTGTATACTAACCTTTGGTAGTTTTCCTTTCCTGGTGTTTCTCCATGGCAGCATACGGGCCCACCCTATGCTGTCGGCTCGTACTAAATTACATAGAATGCTAGCATGGGGTGAATCTAGACTATTTAACATCTTAAGACGTCCTACTAGGCAAAAGGAGGTGGGGCTTTTGCCCAATAGTATGCTGCCATGGAGAAACACCAGGAAAGGAAAACTACCGAAGGTTAGTATACAGTTTTCCACAATCAGATATTGCAAGGCCCAACACCAAGTGTCTCAACATGACCACTAAGTGCACCATGGCAAAGAGCACCTGTCTTAGAAGTGGCTGCAGATAGAGCCTCCTGATACATTTAAAGCGACAGCATGTGCAGGGGCCTTTGCATTATCAGTAATTGCAATCAGTAATTGCAATCAATGAGTGACTTTCCTAAGTTTAGTAGTCATTACCTAAATGTGCATAATTACGATTAGAAATGAAGTTACGTCCTTTCTCGTAACTAAAATAACTTTGTTTCCATAGAAAACATGAAATGTCTCGTTAAACATGAATTTGCACTAAAACGCAAAATTACAAAACCAAAATTTTGCTTATGGAATTCCGAATTACGGTTTGTATGGCAATTACAACATTATGAATTCATGTCGTAGTGGCAAAATTTGCGTCCGTAATTAAGGAAATCCGAAATTAGGAAAATTTTGGTTCAGCGCTAGTTCTAGTCTTTTATTTATATGCAGAATGTCTACCGAGCTTTTATTCTGATATATTTTGGTGAGTTATGACTTAAGAATTGAAGGCCTTCAATTCTTGAAAAACAATGTACCGCTTTTGACTCATAATTCCAGACAGAAATGCTCCGCCAGGGAGGTTAATGTATTTATAACTGGGTGAGATCTAGTTTCAGAAATTTCCTGATTGTTGTCTATGATTATGTCATTTTCTGTTGCTGGACCTCCAAAGACATGACTTGATGGAAGGACCTGCCAGGCTTCAGGTCAAATGAGTATGAATTAAGAGCCTTCAGCTTACGTGAGAGAGAATAATTGTGCCACCCACTAACTCTATCTAAACCAGGGGTCTCAAACTCGCCATTTGCGGCCCTCGATACAATATTTTGTGGCCCTCACCAGCAAAAGCTTCCTTATAGTTTGCGTCAGTGCACACAAGTAATCCGCCGCATCCCCACCGCTAAATGAGGGCTGCAGAGCCCCCAAATCACCCGGGGGGCAATCCGCCGGCATTTCCTGGAAGGGGCAGAGCTTTCAGCTTTAGCTCTGCCCCTCCTGACATCAATCGCCGCACGGATTGCCACCTCGCCCTGCGCCTCTCTGTGAAGGAAGAGTGAGAGGGGCAGGCAGAGGCGGCGATCCGTGCGGCGATTGATGTCAGGAGGGGCAGAGCTGAAGCTGAAAGCTCTGCCCCTTCCAGGAAATGCCGGCGGATTGTCCCTTGGGCGATTTGAGGGCTCTGCAGCCCTCGTTTTGCGGCGGGGACACGGCGGATTACTTGTAATGGGAGCACTAAAGCGAACTAGAAGGTAAAATAGGCAAAATAGTTCGCTTCAGTGTGAATTTGATTTTGAAATAAAAATCAATGCAAGGGACGGTGGGGGGGGGGGGGGGGGGGGGGCGGGAGCTGCTGTTTGTGAAATCCCTTATGCGGCCCAGCCTCATCCTGACTTTGCCTCCTGCGGCCCCCAGGTAAATTGAGTTTGAGAAAAAATTGTATATAGAACCTTAATGATAATCGGTGTGTGCTCTATGTGCAGATACCAGCACTGGTAAAAATATATAACACTTGCAAAAAGAGAGAAGAACAAACCAGTAATTGCTGCTCAAAAAACTGCACTTTATTAATTTGTCATTAAAACACACACATAAATTGCATGGGAATATCAGGTGATTTCTGACAGTAAATAATACTGTGAGATACAATATACGTGCTGCAATCTAGGAGGACAGTAAGGAAAAAGTCCCTTATGAAGAGCCTATTTAGTCTATGTGGGGATCCTCCCCTACCCAGCTGGGTGCTGGTAAACAGGAGTAGGGCAAAGCTTATATGTCAAGCAAATGTGTAGCTGCCAGCCCACCCCTGAAGTCAATGAAGCTGATATAATGTCCTTGGTGACGTCCCAACTGTGACCCCGAAAGGGACCCAGGTAAGAATATCCTGGGGGCAAAAACCACTCACAGAGGGCAGAAAGAACGTGACCAATATGATCAATGATCAGCCTCTCAGCAACCTACAATAGAAGGGGAAGACACCCAAGTAATGAGACCAATATTATTCATTGAGTCAAAAATATTGAGGACACCCTATCCTAATCTGTGAGGAAACCAATATTTGGAAACATTTTGTAAAGGTTATAACCACTCACAGAGGATAAAAGGGTGTGACCAATATGATCAAAAAGGGGCTATTCATAGAATGCAAAAAAGCCGGTAAACACAGCAATATAAGCAAATGCCGCCAAAAAACATTTGGGCCAAAACCACACTGAATTCAAAACAGATATTCGATTCAAAGCCTCAGAAATGGGTATTGACTAGGAGAGCGCCACATGCACCATAGATCTAAAAAAAGTTCAAAAAGTTAGAATCCAATTGCAGCATAGCAAATGGTGTAGCTAGGAGCAAGCAGGAGAGGCCTCCTATACTAGGCCAGCAATTAGTTGATGTACAGTTCTCAGTCAAAGCATACTCCTTCAATAGTAAAACGTCTCCACATAGATTGTATATCACCGCACCATTGCATATAGGTCAACAAAAGATCTTGGATTGCCAGATAGTCTTATTACTAGGTCATGCCAAATTCCACCTGAGCCAGCCGAACCACTGCTGTATCCACAGAGATCGCCCTGTTTTAATATGGATGCTCTTGCGGGCAATTAATGGACAGTGGGTGGGACGCTATGGAGCGAATCTTCTGGTGCTACCAGTAAAAGAAAGTTGCATAGTCAGTTGCACATAAAGGTTAGCACCACAATTTGTTTGTGAAATTGCTGACATTTGGCAGGCATCTTGCAGTTAGTATAGCGCTACAAACAAAGCTCCAAACATTTGTGATGATATCAGGCAAGATAGCCTAATGCGCCATACGGAAGATGTCATAGAAAAGTGCTAGGCATCTAGTTGCTATAGGATCAATGTCCGTAGCGTGCCATTAGTGCAAGCTATAAGTAGCAACAATGCGTTGAAATCACTTATCTGGTCCAATGGTGTGCTATGATCGATAGGCTGCATACGGATTCCGTGAAAAGCGGCTGCTGGTGGCTTGACTAAGTGACGACAGGCAGGCTCTCCCACGTGTGGTAATGGCGGCGGCTCACATGCGTTAAACTCGGCTGTGAAGTGTAGTAGAACGTAGCATGACGTCTACGCGTTTCGCCCCGCCCACCGGAGCTTCATCAGGACGTGCTACGTCATCACGCCTGCTGTGTAGAGGTTCCCTCTATTTATATTACTCGGTCTGAACTTGGCGATATTCCAAGCAGGCCCCATCTAGTGGTGAGAACCAAACACAGCTGGCATTGCGTTTATGGAGACATCTTGTGGTCAAAAGGGGTAAGACAAACCCCCAGTAGACAGTCAAACCTTAGTATGATATTATCAGTGCCCAATTAGCAAAAATTAGCTGAGAATGGGAGAGATTAGGTTCTAGGAAATAATTTTAGGGATTCTATTTTAAAAAAAACCTTAAGATTGAGATCCTCATTAAGCCCCAGGGGAACCAAGGTCTTTAGCTGATATATCCAGAAACTCTCCTTTTTAATTAGTTGAGCTTTCATATTTCTGTACCTAATGCCCGGGTCTAGCCGATAAATGGCCTTAAATTTTAAACCCGGTGGATCTGAGTTATGGAACTCTGCAAAATGGGAGGCTATTGGGGTTTTATCTCTTTTTTCTTCCTCTGCTGAGTCAACAATCGCTCGCACATGTTCCTGAATTCTAGTTCTTAATTCCCTTTCGGTCTTACCCACATAATGCTTATTACAGGGGCAGGTCATTTGGTATACCACAAAAGTACTTCGACAATCAAGGGGGCACCTAATATTATATGTCCTGTCACCTGCAGAATTCACAAAAATGTCAGTATTATCTACATATTGGCAAACTGAACATTTTTTACACGGCGTCATCCCATTAGATTTTTTGAAAAAAGGGGATTGCTTACTTTTGAATTCGGATTGAGTGAGAATATCTGCTAGATTTTTGTTCCGTCGTGCAGTTAGTAATGGTCTAGGCCCTATGATTCCAGCAATTTTTGAATCACTAAGTAAGATGGGCCAGAAGCGCTGCAAAGTCTCTCTAAATTTGTTCCAATGGGGGCCATACGTGGCTATGAGTCTAGGGTAAAGTTGTAGATTGGTACGTGGCTTTTTGGTTAGGAGATCCTCTCGGTTTGTTTTAAGGGCCCTATAGTAAGCCGACTTAAGGAGTTTATTTGGGTAACCTCTGGTTTTTAATCTCTGCCTCAAGTCCAAGGCCTCTTTTTTAAAAGTGTCAGTATCACTGCAATTTCTTCTAAGACGCAGAAATTGTCCTATTGGGACTGCGGACTTTTGGGAGTACAAATGAGCACTCTGGTAATGTAAAAGGGTATTACCAGCAGTGCTTTTTCTAAAAGTAGACGTTGTGATGCCATCACCCTCTCGTGTAATCCTTATGTCCAAAAATTCAAGCTCGCTAGGACTTGACTTGTAAGTCAAAAAAATATTGTAAGTGTTGACATTTAGGCGAGATATAAAATCCTGTAATGCTTCAGGGGACCCTGTCCATACTAGGGATACGTCATCCACATAGCGCAGCCAGAGGGCGGCATGCTCCCGATACGCCTGGTCCACATAGACCACTTCCTCCTCCCATGCGCCCAGGTGGAGGCAGGCGTACGATGGAGAGCAGGCCGCCCCCATGGCCACGCCCCGCCGCTGGCGATAATACCGATGATTAAAAGTAAAAAAGTTATTCATCAAAATAAACTGGAGCAGGGTGTCCACAAAGTCATTGTGTCCATCCTGGTCAGGATAAAATCGTGTCATGAATTTTCTGACCGCACGTCTGCCTACGTCATTGGGGATGGATGTGAAAAGAGATTCGACATCCAAACCCACTAGGATCGCATGACTAGGAACCGTTACAGTTTTGAGTTTATGTAGCAATTGCATGGTGTCAAGGACAAAGGATGGCAGCATCTCAACCATAGGTTGTAATTTTTTGTCTACATATTGTGCTATTTTTTCAGTTGGAGAGTTTATAGCAGCTATAATAGGGCGCCCTGGAGGACAAACTGGATCCTTATGAATTTTAGGCTGTATGTAAATGGTCGGAACAACATATTGGTCTACCCTAAAGGCTTTAAGTTCTTTTTCAGTAAGCACGTTGTCCAAATATCCCCACTCTAGCCTTGTATTTAGTTCATCTTTTAACTTAACAAAAGGGTTGGAAATGACTCTTTCATAACAATTGGAATCTGCCAATTGACGATTAATTTCTTTTAAATACATTTCTTTTGGCATCAGGACTATATTCCCACCCTTATCACTTTTTTTTATGACAATATTATCAAGATTCTTCAGGTTTTTCAGGGATTTACGCTCACCTATAGATAAGTTGTCCCAGCTGGGATCTTGCTTCTGCCAAGTCTCTATTTCATTCATAACACATTCATTAAACAATGCAACATGTTTGTTTTTTGTCATTGAAGGAATATACTCAGAAACTGGTCTCATATCTGTGTGTAGGGGGAATTTTTGTTCAAAACCCATCTCCTCTTCCTCCATCCCCTCAATGAATTCAAAATCATCAACGTCGGTAAAGCCCATGTGATCTCCCACTAACCCCTGTGTCATGACATCTCCATATTCCACTTTTAAGAGAATCTTACGTAAGTAAAGTTGCATATCTTTGTAAATCTCAAAGTTCTGGACGGCCTCTGCCGGACAGAACGAGAGACCCTTATTTAACACAGAGATATCAGTAGGCGTCAGAGTTAAATCGGTAAGATTAATGATATTATTGATATAAATTGAGTTTGAGACCTCTGATCTAAACCAAGTTGAAGAGGCCTGTCCACTTCAGAGGGGGCAGTAGGTAAGTAAAGGGCCAAGGCAGAGGTGATTTCAATGATGAGGGGGGGGGGGGGGGGGTTCTCTGTGGTCCTAGAACAGCGGAAGTGGGGTTGAAACTGAGTGAATGAAATCTATATCTTTAACCACTTGAGGACCGCAGTGTTCAAGCCCACTAAAGACCAGGCCATTTTTCTCAAATTGGCCACTGCAGCTTTAAGGCCAAGCTGCAGGGCCGCACAACTCTGCACAAAAGTGATTCTCCCCTGCCCTTTTCTCCCCACCAACAGAGCTTTCTGTTGGTGGGGTCAGATTGCTCCACCCAACCATCCCCCCCCCCCCCCCCCAACCCGTGCTTATTTTTTTAAAATTCATATTTATTACATTATTTTACAAATATATTTCTTTATTTCTTTCTTACTATATTTAATTTTTTTTTTCAAACTCCCTCCCTCCCTCCCCCAGCCAATGGATTTTTATGCGTTTTAGCGTATTTTCGTGTGAAAAACGGTTTTCGCGAAAAAAAAATGAATTTTCTCAAACTTATGCGCGCGTTAACGTTCGCAGTCGCGCAATAACGCAAATTTAGCATGAAATGCGACCGTTAATGCATAAAAATTTTGCGTTAATGTGCAAACGTGAATTTTTGCACGCGGAAACCGTTATCACGCAAAGCACTTTTCACAGCATGCTAACAGTTAGCACTGTTTTGTGAATCAAGCCCAATGGCGGAGATGGGCTGTCATAGGCTTCAGCCTATGAGAGCTGATTGCTCTCCTGTCTCCCAGGGGGACAGTCATGTGACTTAGATTGCAGCGCTGTACAGCAATAAAAGACGGCAGTATCGCTTAACAGTCTCCTAGTGGCGATCGCCGCTGGGAGACTGAAGGCGGAGCGGAGCTCCGTCATCAGAGCAGGGATGCATCCGCATGCGCAAACCACACCCCAAACCACGCCCCAAGGACCTTACGCGGATCGGCATTAGGCGGTCCTGGGGCTGCCGATGTGGCCACACCCATCGGGGTGACGCGGCTGGCAAGCGGTTAAAGAGTGTGCACCCATATCACATGGGAAAGATTATACCATGGAGTGATGTTGTTACTCTATCTTCATAACACAAGAAAAAGGAGATTTATGAGCAAGGATGGTAATTAGTTCCCCTTGTGACAACAGGAAGTCTATGGAGGGTTATTAGGAGTTTAGAGACTTCAGGGTTTTACTTTGGTGGAAAGTGTATACTGTCAGATAGTTTTAGTGAAAGCAGGAAGTAGCTACCATTGCCGTTTTGTAGTACCATTATGGGCATCGGAAGCCAACATCTAATACATACAAGGACTGATTTACTGACTTTTTAGGGTTAGTGAACAGTGTTGCTCCCAAATTTTCTCCAAATTGATTTTTGCATTGAAAATGGCATGTTTTAGAAGAGTGGGAGGCAGATGAGCAAACCTCCTGCAGAATCCTAGATAATTGGTGACCAAAATGGCTGAAGATACTCAGGCAATTATGTTATTGGGTGGGGGGTGGGGAAGGAGTCCAGTGTGGCATGATTGGAGTGGGTGAATGGTGATTGAATGATTGTGTTAAAGCATATACATTTGGAAGGTGGTTTGTGCAATGATTGCTTATGTAAGGGTGAAGTCTGTCTCTGTATGGTCCAAAAGGATTTTTAATAAGTAGCATAATAAAGTAGTTCTACAAAGACAACCAATGATGATAGTTCAGCTCAACTCAGGAGCACAGCAACAAAGTTATGTATCTACTGGTTGAACTTGTGACTAATCTGAGGGGAAAAAAAGACGAAAAAAAAAAAAAGAAGAAAGAAAATGGCATTCTTGATTTCAAGAAATTTTTCTCAAAAATACATTGGGCTCGACTCACAAAAGGGTGTTAACACAGTTAGCATGCCTAAAAGCTTTGGACGTGCAAACTAGGGTGCTAAGCAGTTAGCACGCCCAAAGCTTCTATTAATCGCGTGCAAAGTTTAGCACCGTGCAGTGCGTGAAACGCCGCGCTGGGTGCGATCAAAACGTCGCACCGGGTGTGCCTAAAACCGAAACGTTGCATCATGCAAGATTTTGACTTTGTGCGTCCTAAAGGGCTTTAGTTGCGCTAAGGGGCATTTAGGCGTGCTAACTAAGTTAGCACCCTTTTGTGAATTAAGCTCATTGTATTTTTGCAATATGACGAAAATGTGCGGAAACATGAAAATCATTTAGTTTTACTGTAAAAAACTCGTTATTTTTGCTGTGAAAACACGGAAAATCATTTATTTTTAGAGGGAAAATTCTGAAAAATGTGAAAAATCCCTAACTTGCCATCAAATGATTTTCTATGGCATTCTCGCTCAAAAGTCAAATTTAACATTATTTTTGCAAAAGTGAATGCAAGAAGAATATTGAGTTTCTTTTCGCTCATCACTGACGGTGAACAATAAAGAAGAGGAAAAATGAATTTCATCTTCCAAAGAACAGAGTTTTCTGATGATGGCGACAGAAGCCACGAGATGAAAGGATACCTGAGGTGAGAGGGTTATGGAGGCTGCCATATTTATTTCCTTTTAAACAAATACCAGTTGCCTGGCAGTCCTCCGGACCCTGTGCCTCTAATACTTTTAGCCATAGACCCTGAACAAGCATGCAGCAGATCAGAGACTCTGACTGAGCTGACTTAGGTTTTACTGGATTAGCCATATGCTTGTTCCAGGGTTTTGACAGACACTTCGTATGCCAGAAGATCAACAGGGCTGCCAGGCAAAAGGTATTGTTTACAAAAAAATAAATATGGCAGCCTCCATATTTCTCTTACCTCGGTATCCCTTTAAAAGACGCTTGTTGCTTGGAAGAAAAACTATGGCAAGTTTAGACAAGATACTGCAGGATAGAGATGTAACTTAACCACCAACAAAGATTAGGATAATTTATGTTATGGTTTTCACAGTAGGAACATATGGATGTGAAAGTTGAAAATAAATAAAGTAATGTGTAAGATTGCCAGAAGACCTAGCCAATCATCACCACTTAAATAAATAATTTGTGTATACAGAGGTGCCAAAAAGGAGCAGCTGAATGAGTGTCAGACAGAGGCGCTATAACCGTCCTGACACTCGTTCAGCTGCTTGCTGTACTTTGCCTGAGGAAGCGGACGACGGACCCGCGAAACGCGTTGCAGGTGATATTGGAGTAAGAAATAAATATTGAATACGTTTTAAAGATACATTATTGTTGTGTCATTTGTGGGGAGGTGAAGTACACCAGTACCCCCCATTTTAAACTGTTTTTAATATATTTTATACTTTTTGGTGCCTCTGTATAGGGATGGTCGGAAATGCCAATTTCCGATTCCGCGGTAAATCCGCATTCCGTCATTGCCAATTACAGATTCCGCTTTCTGCTACCAATTTCCGCATTCCAATGCGGAATTTCCGCTGGAAATCGTGGAAATTCTGCCCGATTTTAAAATCGATTTTCTCAAAAACTATAAGGGCTGGAACCCACAGGAGCGCTTTTGGCAGCGTTTTGGCAGCGCTGCGATACGCTAGCAGTTTGCCAAAACGCTGGGCTAATGTTAATGGATGGGGCAACTTCCACAGGAGCGTTTGCATTTCCCAGAAACGCAAACGCAGGACCTGCAGCATTTTGGGAGCGTTAGCGCTTCAATGTAAAGTATTGAAACGCTAGCAGAAACGCTCAGCAAAACCTAAACTGAGCGGTTTTGCTAGCGTTTTGCGGTTCAGCACACTGTAACAAAATTAAAAATAATTCACAGGACCAATCAGGATAAAATCGCAAAATGCAAAACGCTAGGCACCCGCTGGGCAAAAAAATACAATGTTGCAAAACACGACCAAAAACGCGCATGAATCCGCGTGCAAACCACTCAGACAAAACGCTAGCGGTTGCGTTTTGCGTTTGCTGATTTCAGTGGGTTCCAGGCCTAAGGTCTTTTTAAAAACTTTTTTTGCATCTTGTTCAGAAGATTCTGTTTAATATACCCTGAAAATTTGGTGTTTCTAGGACTTACGGGGGCTTCGCTATTAACCACTAACGTCAGCGGATTTTTACTGTAATGTAAAATGCAGAAAATAGGCAGATGCAGATTTTCGAATTTAGCGGTTAATAGCAAAGCCTCCGTAAGTTCTAGAAACACCAAATTTTTAGGGTTTATTAAACTGAATCATCTGAACAAGATGCAAAAAAAGTTTTCAAAAAGACCTTATAGTTTTAAAGAAAATCGATGTTAAAGTTGGGCAGAATTTCCGTGATTTCCGGCGGAAATTTCCGCGATTTCCGGCGGAAATCCGCCTAACACACTTGCATTACCATTACCATTACACTTGCGGAAATGCAAATTCCGATCGGAATTTCGGAAATTGCATTTCCGCGGAATCCGAATGAGCATCCCTACGCTCTGTATAAACAAATCATTGAATATCCACCTGGTGGATGGGTGTTTATGCCCTTTTCCTTCCTATCTACGGAGAGCAACTTCTTAGCCTGAGTGGGGAAAGTAGTGTAGTGGGGGTGTCTCAGCACCTTGCAGGGAAAAAAATATAGGAGACAAATACGGGAGCCCAATAGTGTAGTATATTAGTATGCAATTGAAAAAAGAAATTTCAATAAATTACTACTCACAAAAGGAGGTTGCAAGGGCAACCAACCGTAGGAAGCAGGTGGAGACCATAAACCCGACTCCACTCGGGGTAGTCCCAGCCGGGACCTGGATGTGGTCGCTCTCCTTGAAAAAGTAGGGACAGGTGTCCACTGTGGGGCACCCACAGGTGGTCTGTCACCACCCCTCAAACACAGATTGTTTGGGGGTATAGCTATGCACAATTGAAGGTAAAGAGGCGCCCTGGTTGAAATAAAAGCATCTAAAAACAGCTTAAAATCGAGGAAATAATATGAGGTGGCTTACCTCAATAACGAAATCCTTGTATATGGCAAAAGATTTTTATTTAGCACAGGCTGTGCTAAATAAAAATCTTTTGCCATATACAAGGATTTCGTTACCTTCAATGAGTGGGGAAAGAATAATCTCCCCATCTGCGCATATAGTGGGTGCCTGAGGCGGCAACCCATGTTTGTGAGTACAATTTCTACTATTCATTGCTACTTATACCAATCAACAGTATTACACTATTCGGGTGTCTAAAATTTTTCTTTTTTTCTTACTTAAAGAAATAAGGCCAGAGTGTTCACTAGAAAGGCTGATACTACTATTAACACTCAAATACTTTGATCACAGTTTGAGAAGACCAGATTCTTTGGAGAAATCCCTAAAGTTTGGAGAAATTGAGAGGCAGTACTGCCCGGATACCCCTTTTCACTATCTGGATCCGATTCGGATCCGGATACTTAGCTATCTGAACCGGGTCGGATATCCGAGTTCAGAATTTTCCAATCCAAATCCAAATCGGATATCCGACCTCAGTATCCGGGGTGTCCGGCCAGATTCGGATATCTGGATAGAAAAAATGGAAGTGGCTTTTAAATTGCTTTAAAACGGGTTTTTAGGGTAAATGAGGCATGTATCATCATTATTTTGTAAAGGGGAAAACTAATTGATGATGAGGGGACTTCAAATCCTCCCCCACCCCAAAAAAAGGCTGTCAATTAACATCAGGACTAGGTTCCAGACAGCGGTCGTGCAGCTTACATTGTGTCCAAAGTCCAACCGCACAACTGGGACATGGCAGTTTTCAGCCCAGACACCTCCCAAAAATTACACAGCAATTGTGTTTTGGGTTAAATATAGGTGGTATCAGTGGCCTGTGGCACCCTGGCCTGGGGGTGGGAGCTGCACAGGCAGCAGGAGCAGGGCAATGCAGCAGAAGCAGGTGTAACGTGTGCCAGGAGCATGCTGGACGTGGCACGTGGCACTTGGCAAGTGTCATGTGGCACTTGGCACGTGTCACGTGGCACTTTCCAAGTGTCATGTGGCAAGTGTCACTTGCCAAGTGGCACGTGGCACTTGGCACGTGCCACATAGCACTTGGCACATGTCACGTGGCATTTGCCAAGTGTCACATGGTACTTGGCATGTGTCACGTGGCACTTGGCACGTGTCACGTGGCACTTGCCAAGTGTCAAGTGGCACTTGGCACGTGTCACGTGGCAAGTGACACGTGGCAAGTGCCACATGACACTTGGCAAGTGCAACGTGACACGAGCCAAGTGTCACATGACACTTGGCAAGTGCCACGTGCCAAATGCCACGTGACACTTGGCAGGGGCCACGTGACACGTGCCAAGTGACACGTGGCACTGGCAAGTGCCGAGTGACAGTCAGACAGCAGAGGAGAAGACACTAGTACACACTAACTGTCACACTGGCACTGCTCACAGCACAGCAGTTCTGTAGAAAGCTAACAAAGTGGTACTACTACTTTAACAACTACTAGCACTGATTGCTGTACTACAGTACTAACTACACAATAACACAGTAATCCTATCCCATAATCCCTAACTTATACCTAAGGCGAATAGCTGGCCAGCAGGCAGCAGCTGGCCTGGTCTGTGCACAGCACACACACAGACACATAGCAGCTGCCTGCAGCACACACTCTGACTGTCACACAAATGACATCAAGCTAATTAATGATTTAACAATAGTGTAGTGATAGTGAAGGGGTTAATCACTGAACAGCTTCAGGTTTATCACTGTGTGCAGCCCTTACTAGGCTAGCAGCACTGGGGCACACACTCTAACTGTCACACTATGACATCAATCAAGCTAATTAATGATTTAACAATAGTGTAGTGATATTGAAGGGGTTCATCACTGAACAGCTTATCATGGTGTACAGCCCATGCTAGACTAGCAGCACTCGAGCACACACTCTGACTGTCACACTATAACATCAATCAAGCTAATTAACGATTTAACAATAGTGTAGTGATAGTAGTGAAGGGGTTAATCACTGAACAGCTTTAGGTTTATAACTGTGTACAGGCAGCCCTTGCTAGGCCACCAGCACTGGAGCATGTCTCTCAGTGAGCATTCAGCAAGACGATATGTCTCATCATGGCAGCCCTCCTTAATATACAGGGGGGGGCTGGCCAGTTTTCCTTTCTGTGATTGGGTGCCAGGGCTTAGGCTGGGAGGCATCTAATTGGCTCAATGAGGTCAGGTGGGGCTGGCCAGGGTTCCCCTCTGTGATTGGTTGCTAGGGCTTCTGCTGGGAGCCCTCTGATTGGCTCCAGGACGTCATCTCCTTAGTTACAGTATTTTGGATCCGGATACCCGCAATATCCGCGGATATTCGTGTTATGCGGCCAAATATCTGCAGATTGCTAATCGGATTTCTACAGAAATCCGGAATCCGAATCCGAATCGGATAGCTGAAAAAAGTTTGGATATTCGGGTTACCCGGATATCCGGAATCCTGATGAACAGCCCTGTTGAGAGCAAAAGAGGAAGAGGACGACAGAGGCTAAGATGGATATCATATGTGAAGCTATGAACATGCCTAGCAACAGCTAATAGGAACAGTGATTGACAAACACATCTGGGGCTCGATTTACAAAAGGGTGATATCTCAGTTAGCCCGCCCAAAGCTTTTATTGATCGCGCGCAAAGCTTAGCGCTGCACGCGAAACGTCGCACCGGGTGCGACCAAACCATCGCACCGGGTGCGCCTAATCCGTCGCACCAGATGCGCCAGAATCTTTGGACGCACCCGGTGCAACGTTTTAGGCGCACCTGGTGTGACGTCTGTGCGCACCGCGCAGCACTAAACTTTGCGGTTTGCGCGTGCTAACTTAGTGCGCAAAACTTTGCACGTCCTAAAGGGTTTTAGGCGTGCTAAGGGGCTTTTAAGTGTGCTAACTAAGTTAGCACCCTTTTGTGAATCAAGCCCCTGGTGTGTAAAATTAAATAGTCACGAAGAGTCAAAGTTGACTAAACAAATGGGGAGGAGAAGAAAGATAAGGAGCCCCAGTAGTCAAAAATGAAGGTTTTGCCTGCTGTTAGATGGCAAAAAAAGTTGCAAACCTCACCTCGGCCATAGCTAAACAAAGGGAGGGTGGCTGAAAAGTTATGGAAATAATAGTCACGTGACGGCAGTCAGGTTCAGCTCCATTTTTTCAACAACACTCCATCCACCATCTGCTGCATTTCATTGGCTAATTTCAAAAATTTGCATCAAATCAAAATTATTTGCGGCTCATTAATGTAATAAGCCATTACCTACAGTAGTTATTTAAAAATGTTAGAAAGTATCCCTTTTCCACACTGAAGCATACTTGAGATGAGAAGCGAGAATAAGATCTTGCGCACACAAATCACAGTGTAAGCGCAATTCAAACACAAAAGCTAAATTTCTTTCAACTCGACTGCTCACTCTCGCTGGCCCAGACAGTTGTGATTGCTGTTTAATGTACATTCACACGTTCCTATACCACTTCTCCTATTGAATGAGAGGTGATAAATTGATATCTCAGAGAAAATACGATGCACATCTCCCTCTAACAAATGTAAAGGCACTAAGGCCAGTCGGGAAATAAGCCCTGGGAAATGGGATAGACATAAACAGATATAGGATATTAACTCATTTGTGATGGGGCAGAGGAGCGCTCTCACAATTCTAGGACTTGTTGTTGAAGATTTCCTCTGCTCCCTCAGCCATTCTCCGCCATGGAACAGTTGCCCGTTATCAGATGAAACACACGAGTGGCTGATGCCATAACGATATTCCTTTTCTTTCAAATTCTTTAGCAGGCTTTGCATTATGAATAATATGCCTTTTAACCTGTTCTTGGAACAGGTACAGTATATCAGTGCCCACTTTATCTTAGCTCCAGGGACATAGATATATGTACCTTGCTGCAATCACCCACCATGTGCGCTTGTGCACGCTCCCGCTTGCGTTCTCGCTGCCGCCCATTAGTAGACCGATCAGTTATTGGGAACAGATGTTCCCATTCACCAAAGTGTCTGTGATTAATGATCACGGATATCAATGAGATGACATTGGTTATTGACAATGTAAAAGTAAAAACATACACACAATCATTTCCGTTGTACTGTTCACAGTACATAGGAAAATAAAGTGGGAGGACATCTAGTGGCCAAGTAGTTAAGTTGCACCTAGATTCATAAATTAAATAAAAATAATTAAAATCCCACATTATTCCCCCATTAATTCCCTTGCTCCCCCCCTTTCCCATAGTTCCCCAAATAATACACTTGTAATAAAAAAGTGACCGTTTTTTAAAGTACATAGTTAACTTTTTTAATATGTATGTTATGAGGGTATTTTACTGTTATTGCACTTTTTTTTCCAAAATAAAATATTGTCACCATACTCTGCACCAGGGAAATAATTTAATTGTTGTAATAACTAGGTCAAATGGGCAAATGAAATGTGTGGGTTTTATCCCCAGAAGCAAATTTTTATTTTAAAACCATAATGGCTTAAATAATGATTTTTTTTAAATTATTATTATTATTTCCATTAAAGCGGAATATAACCCTACATTTCAACTTTGCTCTAAAACATTATTTACAGCATATTATATGCAACCAGCATTTTTTTTTACTAGACCAGCATTGGAAGGGTTAAACACAGAGGTTTAAAGTGTTGTGGAGAGATATGCAGAAGTTCAGATAGATACATTCTATTTAGTTAAATGTATCTATTGATAAATGTTACACACTCTTTGGCTGTCCTCCAACTCCTTCTCAGTGAGAGAGATGAGTCACATTCAACACTTAGATACATTTATGTAAACAAAATGTATCTATATCAGCTTCGGATGCGTCTGCAGAAATCTCCAGGAACTTGAAAGCTCTGTGTAACCCTTCCAATGCTGGTCTAGTAAAAAAAAAAATGCTGGTTGCATATAATATGCTGTAAATAATGTTTTAGAGCAAAGTTGAAATGCAGGGTTATATTCCACTTTAAAGTGCATTTAGAATAAAATAATTCTTAGCAAAAAAGTACCACCCAAAGAAAGACTAATTGGTGGCGAAAAACCCCCCAGATATACTGTAGATCATTTTGGTGTGATAAGTGGTGATAAAGTTATTGGAAAATGGATGGGAAGAGCGCTAAAAAGTAAAAATTGTTCTTGTCCATAGGGGGAATGCAACCTGTAGTGAACAAGTGGTTAAGCCCCCAGCAAGCAAGAAATTACCCAACATAATTTTGACAGTACTTTTTTTACCTAATGTTTGGCACTTTTTCAGTTGCAGAGTGCAAAAGTTATTTTAAAAAGAGAAATTGAAATTAACCACTTGAGCCTATCTGGACGAATATGTTTGTCCAAATAGGCTGTGCTGCTTCTAGTGTGCGGTGCGCGCGATTAGGCGCACTCCCGCTGCCCACTGTTAGCCCCCTGATCAGTGAATGGGAATATACTTCCCATTCACCAATCTAAGTCCCCGCAGAAAAACCGACGGTCTCTTAACAGAAACCGCGGTCTTTCTGCTAAAAGAAAAGTTCCCCATCTTCATTCTAGTTCCTTCCTGGGAGCGTCATTGTACGCTTACAGGACTTTTTTGACTAAAAACTACACCCACATACATCTTTTAATAAAGAAATACATTAAATTACATTTACAAATTAGCTGTTTACTTCCCCACACCAAAAATTACCCAAATACATTTTTTTTTATAAAATAAATAAATAAATAAATTACAATAAAAAAACAAAAAAAACACATAAATAGTTACCTAAGGGTCTGAACTTTTTAAATATGCATGTCAAAGGAATATATTACTATAATTTTTTTTTAAATTATGGGCTTGTAAATAGTGATGGACGCAAATTGAAAACATGCACCTTTATTTCCAAATAAAATATCGACACCATACACTGTGATAGGGACATCATTTAAATCATGTTATAAGCGGGACAAATAGGCAAATAAAATACATAGGTTTTGATTACACATATATTACATTACATACATATATAGTTACGTTATAATTTAAGTAGGCCTCAGTTATTTGGCCTGAGTTTAGGTAAAAGGCATGTCCGCAGTGTATGCCTTTAAAATAAATAGAGTTCTTGTGATGCAGGCAGAGGCATCTCAGGGTCTGCGTGTAGCAGAGGATACACGCAGATACTGAGAACATGTTCCTAAAAGAAGGCCACAGGCCTACTCTGACCTCAACACGTACACCACAGGAACAATCAACATAGGCCGTGTTTACCAAAATACCAAATTCCAGTAAGTAAAGGAAAGGTGACATTGAATATTAATCGAGTAGGTGAGTATTATGACACCACGAGGGAGCTCAACCAATAGTCTGGTCTAGGGGATGGCGAAGATGATGTCACATTTAACTCTTTCCTAGTCGGTATTAAAACCCAGGTGGGCGATCAGAGCTCACTCTGCTTCTTACTTTCACACTAGCTCTAAATGCTGACTGGGACCTCTAAGTATTTTCATTATATATGTAATCTGATATAATGTATGCTGTACATAGGTAGTCTAGTGTAACGTAGTTTAGAAAGAAGGTACCTGATTGACTTCAGCAGGAAGTTTAATCAAGAAGCTTGTAACGCAACATGAAGATTGGCGTGGCTAGGATATGATGAACTGTATCTATCTGTATTTCTGTTTCCTGAATAAATAACGTGAATATTGAAGAAGCCTGAGAAAGTCTATCTCCTGCTTGCTGTGATGAGTCGTGTGTGCAACTCTTGCTGATGAGTTGCTGGTGCCGGAAAAAGGTGATTAGAACAGTTTATAACAGATAACATGCATTCATTTCAAACTATGATGGCCAAAAACTG
Source organism: Hyperolius riggenbachi (assembly GCF_040937935.1). Taxonomy (NCBI): domain Eukaryota; kingdom Metazoa; phylum Chordata; class Amphibia; order Anura; family Hyperoliidae; genus Hyperolius; species Hyperolius riggenbachi. Next base: position 236,073,195 of record NC_090656.1, read on the forward strand.
AGAAATAATAAATTTTTTCCATTTCTTTCTTAATATTCCTGTTAAAATGGATGTAGAATAAATTAATTCTTAGCGAAATGTACCACCCCAAGAAAGCCTAATTGGTGGCAGAAAAAACAAGATATAGATCAATTCATTGTGATGAGTAGTGAGAAAGTTATTGGCAAATGAATGGGAGGTGAAAGATGCTCAGATGCAAAAAAAGTACAACCCTGTGGGTTAAAGTCAGGGGTAGGGAACGTTTGCTCTCCAGCTGTTAAGGAACTACAAGTCCCACAATGCATTGCAGGAGTCTGACAGCCGCACTCATGATTAATAAAGGCAAATGCATGCTGGGAATTGTAGTTTTATCACAGCTGGAGAGCCAAGGTTCCCTACCCCTGGCTTAAGTAGTTAAAATTATCTACTAGGAGAAAACTGTGGCCCACTGTGTGAAAAAATGTAATGTCCAGGGGGTGTGGCATATGACTGAGGGCCGTCCATAAAAGCCCGTGACTCACAAATACAGTTGGCGGTAGAGGAGGAGTGGGAGGAGCTCTACCTTACACTGGGCAGACTTTTAGACACACCTGATAGCTTGAAGAGTAAGAAAAGCCTTTTGAAAAAAACAAACAAAAAAACAACAACAAAAAACACTTGTCAGTAAAAGAATGTTAAGACTAGTACCTACCCACTTATCAATCACTGCATTGTACTGAACGCTGAAGTTTATTTGAAAAATAAACAGTATATGCCATTTTTCAGTGCCTGGTCTTCATCTGCTTTATGGATACCAAGAACAAGTATACAGACAGTGGCGTATCTAGAGGAGTGCAGACATGGCTCATGCCATGGGTGTCAAATTTGCCACTATGCTGTGCCTCCATGCCTGCTCCTTCCTCTCTTCTGCTGCACCACATACTTCTTATATTGAGAACACTTCTTACTACCTACTATTTATACTGAGAGGATGCCTCCCACCACCTACACTGTGTGTGTGTGTGTGTGTGTGTGTGTGTGTGTGTGTGTGTGTGTGTGTGTGTGTGTGTGTGTGTGTGTGTGTGTGTGTGTGTGTTGGGGGGGTATGCTAGTTGAATGCCTGTCCTTGCCTAGGTGTACAATGTAGACACTTCTCTAGCCAAACATGAGGTTGTCTACCAGAAAATTGATTTTACACTCATTCAGATTTCCTTTAGAATATTTATTTAACCACTTTGCTGCCCGGGTACAGTATATCTACGCTCCTTTGGACTTCAGTTCCCCACCCGGAGCGTAGATATAAGCGCCCCCTGCTGCTACCGCCGCTGCCGCCCGCTCGCCCGGAGATCAATGAACGGTAAAAACCATTCCAGTTAGTTGAACTCTGCCCCCCGCAATGATTGGCTGCTTCTATGAGAAACAGCGCGATCATTGTGAAAAAAAAACAAACAGTTTCCCAGTCTCCCTGAACTTCCTGCAAGCATACTTCCTACGCTTGCAGGACACATTTACAAAATTACTGTGGCCATCTTGTGGCCAAAAAGTAAAACTACATCCAAAAACATTTTTCATATACAAATACATTATTTTACAATATAAATTAACTCATTAACTCCCACACTCCCCAATTGTTACCATTTTTTTTTTTTTAATAAAAAAAATTAATTAAAAAAATGACAATAAAAGAAAAAACATAAATAGTCACCTTAGGGACTGAAATCTTTAAATATTTATATCAAGAGGGTATAACACTGTTACTTTATAAACTATGGGCTTGTAATTAGGGATGGACGCAAAACTGAAAAAAATTCACCTTTATTTGCAAATAAAATATTGGCGCTACACATTGTGATAGGGACATAATTTAAATGGTATAATAACCGGGACAAATGGGCAAATACGTTACATGGATTTTAATTACAGTAGCATGCATTATTTAAAAACTATAATGGCCGAAAACTGAAAAATAATATTTTTTTTCCCATTAAAACACACTTAGAATAAAATCATTCTTGGCATAATGTCCCACCTAAAGAAAGCCTAATTGGTGGCAAAAAAACAAGATATAGTTCATTTCATTGTGATAAGTAATGATAAAGTTATAGGCGAATGAATGTAAGGAGCCCTGAAAGGTGAAAATTGCTCGGATGCTGAAGGGGTAAAACCCCTCAGTTGTGAAGCGGTTAAATACAATTTTTATATCACAGTTGAGAGTACCGCATGCATTTTATCTGCCAAGGCCTCCGCCGCAAGGTAAATCTCCGCACCTATCTCACAAAGAAGACCGCGGAAGGCTGGACAGAGAGTTCAGCCAGTGATAGCAGCCCATGAAAGAATCCATTGATCTTCCTTCTGCTTAGATGTAACAATGTGTAGCGCCTTTGAATCGGGCCCGCTGTCACACCGGGTGCAGCGACAAGCATACAAAAGCCTTTTTCTTACCTGTCAACAGGGGGAATCAGGAGTGTACTGTCTCCAGTAGGTGAATTGAGGCTGGAATGTGCCAGAAAAATAGCAGGTGCAAAACACAAAGCTGAGATCGCTGAGATGCATGTCATTCAGAGATCACGTGTGGACCAGTATTACAGGCAAGAATAACACAAAGTACAGAAAATCAATCACGAACATCACAGCCAGAAATTACGACCGCAAGCAGACTTCCTGAACCACTGTACTCTGCACGGGAATATCGTTACCTGTTTGAGCCCCACAGTTGGACCCTACGGATCTTCTTTCCTACAATGCACTGATACGTAGTCTGTCCGCAATCCTCATGCCCCTCCAACCAAAGTTTAGGGGCCATCGCCATACGCTTTATACTAAATGCTGAAGATCTATGTATATGTTTGAACATTGCGGCAACTAACTGGTTACCACTGAACCACTGAACCTACCGGCTAATCTGCTCACCAACGCTGCTTGTCATGTGCTTTGTGCAGTGTTACTTATGCTTCATACACACTTGAGATAAAAGTCTTTGGAAAAGGCAAGATCACAGACCAATTTTACCACCCTTCATGTAGTATGAGAGCCACACCTACACAGTCTATTCTATGGAGCTGCACTCCCCATCAGATAAAATCTTTGCAAGATGCTGCACACACAGATGCTGTACACATGCAACAGATCAGTATCTGCAAAAGATCCGTTCCTGCAAAAGATCCATTCCTGCAAAATGCATTCATAGTCTATGATATCTGCAGATCCTCATACACACCTTGTTTAGCAGGCAATCATCTGCAGATCAGATCCACCAGGATGGATGTTCAGATCTGCAGATGATTGCCAGATATGTAGATGAAGTCTGTTAAACAAGGTGTGTATGAGGATCTGCAGATCTCATAGACTATCATTGCAATTTGCAGGAACGGATATTTTGCAGGAACAGATATTTTGCAGATACTGATCTTTTGTGTCTGTACAGCATCTGTGTGTGCAGCATCTTGCAAAGATTTTATCTGATGGGGAGTTCAGCTTCATAGAATAGACTGTGTAGGTATGGCTCTCATACTACATGGAAGGGAGTAAGATTTCTGTCTGATGGGGAGTTCAGCTCCATAGAATAGACAGTGTAGAGTATGTCTCTCATACTACATGGAAGGGGGTAACATTGGTCTGTGATCTTTCATTTTCCAAAGACTTTTATCTCAAGTGTGTATGAAGCATTACTTTTCAAGCATATATGTGTCTAACACTTGTGGATAGGATTGAATGATTACACTGTGGACTACCCAGTTTGGTTTATGCATTCAATCTGGGCTGCATGCTGAGGTGATACCTAATATATAGAATATTGTGGACCACTGATTGCTGGGACTATGATTAAGTACAGTTCATATCATAGTTTGACAAGCATAATAAATAACGGTGAAGGTTAGGCAAAGAAGAGTCTCATTTCTTTTTTGTCCAGTTATATAGCTTTTTTTTTTATAACATTGCATCATTCTGTCATATTTTCAATTACAAACCATACAGTGTATTTTAAGCTATGAAACAGAGCAGAGCTAATGACTCTGAACTTCCCTGCAGTAAAACCTTATTTGAAGCTGCATCTAACTGTTTCTGTGAAATATAAACCTAATGTGTTGGAGGTGTTTTTCAGTCAATGGACCAGGGAACCTAATCACAGTAATAAACGGCACCTTGAAAAAAGGGCAATACATGAGGATTCTGAATGACCTTATCAGGCAATCTGCAGAGAAACTTGGCCTTGGCCACCAGCGGACATTTCAGAATGACAATGACCCAAATCACACAGCAAAAGTGGTGAAGAAATGGTTGGCAGACAACAACATTAATGTTTTGGAGTGGCCCCATCAGAGTCCTGACTTGAATCCAATTGAGAATCTGTGGAGTGAGCTAAAGATCAGGGTAATGGCAAGAAGACCCTCCAACCTGAAAGATGTGGAGCTCATTGCTAAAGATGAATGGGCAAAAGTACCTGTGGAGACATGCAAAGAGTTGATCTTCAATTATAGAAAGTATTTGATTGCTGTAATATACCCGAAAAAGGCTTTTCTATTAATTATTGAGAAGGGTATGAATTATTTTGGACTGGACACTTTTTGCTCAAATGTAAATAAAAGCTGAGAAATGTTTTTTTTTCCTCCACAATAATGCCTCTTGTGCATCATTTTGTTATCTTTTGGGAACCACCTGGGCTTGATTCACTAACCTGTGCTAAGTATTAGTGCCAGAGTGAAAAGCTACTCAGTGCCAAAAATGTAGCTTTGCGGGCACTAATAGCCACGCAAAACTACATCGCGCATAGCCCAGGGCAGAGCGCTCACAGCCATTAATAGTGCGCGGTGCAACGATAACGTCGCACCCACTGCACTGTAAACGTAGCACCCGAGTGCAACGTTTACAGGGCAGCGGGAGCGACGTTATCGTCGCACCACGCGCTATTAATGGCTTTGCGCGCAATGCCCTGGGCTGTGTGTGCGATATATGGGCGCAAACAACATATACATATATATATATATATATATATATATATATATATATATATATATATATATATATATATATATACAGTACAGTGGGATGCGAAAGTTTGGGCAACATTGTTAATTCTTATGATTTTTCTTTATAAATTGTTGGTTGTTACGATAAGAAATGTCAGGTAAATATATCATATAGGAGACACACACAGTGATATTTGAGAAGTGAGATGAAGCTTATTGGATTTACAGGAAGTGTGCAATAATTGTTTAAATAAAATTAGGCAGGTGCGTAAATTTGGGCACCACAAAATAAATAATGAAATCAATATTTAGTAGATCCTCCTTTTGCAGAAATTACAGCCTCTAAGCACTTCCTGTAGGTTCTAATGAGAGTCTGGATTCTGCTTGAAGGTATTTTGGACCATTCCTCTTTACAAAACATCTCTAGTTCATTCAGGTTTGATGGCTTCCGAGCATGGACAGCTCTCATTAACTCACACCACAGATTTTCAATTATATTCAGGTCTGGGGACTGAGATGGCCATTCCAGAATGTTGTACTTGTTCCTCTGCATGAATGCCTTAGTGGATTTTGAGCAGTGTTTAAGGTCGTTGTCTTGTTGAAAGATCCAGCCCCGGCGCAGCTTCAGCTTTGTCACTGATTCCTGGACATTGCTCTCCAGAATCTGCTGATACTGAGTGAAATCCATGCATCCCTCAACTCTGACAATATTCCCAGTCCCTGCACTGGCCACACAGCCCCACAGCATGATGGAACCACCACCATATTTTAATGTAGGTAGCAGGTGCTTTTCTTGGAATGCTGTGTTGTTTTTCCTCCATGCATGATGCCCCTTGTTATGCCCAAATAACTCAATTTTAGTTTCATCAGCCCACAGCACCTTATTCCAAAATGAAGCTGGCTTGCCTAAATGCGCTTTAGCATACCTCTAACAGCTCTGATTGTGCTGTGGGCGGAGAAAAGGCTTCCTCTGCATCACTCTCGCATACAGCATCTCCTTGTGTAAAGTGCGCCGAATGGTTGAACAATGCACAGTGACTCCATTTGCAGCGAGATTATGTTGTAGGCCTCTGGTGCTAGTCTGTGCGTTAACTCTGACTATTCTCACCATTCATTGCTTCTGTTTATCCGAGCTTTTTCTTGGTCTGCCACTTCGAGCCTGAACTTGAACAGAGCTGAGCCTGTGGTCTTCCATTTCCTCAATATGTTCCTAACTGTGGAAACAGACAGCTGAAATCTCTGAGACTGCTTTCTGTATCCTTCCCCTAAACCATGATGGTGAACAATCTTTGTCTTTAGGTCATTTGAGAGTTATTTTGAGACCCCCATGTTGCTACTCTTCAAAGAAAATTAAAAGAGGAGGAAAACTTACAATTGACCCCCTTAAATACTCTTTCTCATAATTGTATAAGAGAGAACAGAGGCGCCAAAAGGATAAAAGGGGTTTTAAAGGAGCTTAAAAGCCAAAACTTGGTAATTAGAGGAGGCAGTGGTAGACTTACCCCCTCCAAGCAGACACAACACGACTGTACATTCAGTCTATTTATTAACGAACTCCAGATAAAACAAAGCAACGCGTTTCACGGGTCAGCGCCCGCTTCCTCAGGCAATAGAAAAAGGAGTTACAGCATCTAGCAAAACAAACGACACTCAGCGCCTCTGCGCTGAGTGTCAGAGGCGCTGAGTGTCGTTTGTTTTGCTAGATGCTGTAACTCCTTTTTCTATTGCCTGAGGAAGCGGGCGCTGACCCGTGAAACACGTTGCTTTGTTTTATCTGGAGTTCGTTAATAAATAGACTGAATGTACAGTCGTGTTGTGTCTGCTTGGAGGGGGTAAGTCCACCACTGCCTCCTCTAAATACCAAGTTTTGGCTTTTAAGCTCCTTTAAAACCCCTTTTATCCTTTTGGCGCCTCTGTTCTCTCTTATATAATATTGTATCCACCCTGGGTGGAGGGTTGCGACCCTTTCTACTATCTACAGAGAGCGACTTCTTATTCCTGAGTGGGGTCAGGATAATCTCCCCACCTGCCTTTACAGTGGTTGCCTATTGGTGACCCATGTTTGTGAGTATAACAACTATTACTCTTTGTCATTACCCCCTTAGTCAATACATACTACACTATTGGGGCTCTTGGTGTTCCTCTGTTTATCTTGTTTGCTTTCTCATAATTGGATTCACCTGTGTATGTAGACCAGGGGTCACTGAGCTCACCAAGCCAATTTGAGATCCAATAATTAGTTCTAAAGGTTTTGGAATCAATAAAATGACAACAGTGCCTACATTTATGCACCTCAGTGGCGTACCTAGGGCATTTGACACCCGGTGCTAGGTATTGAAAGACACCCCCCCCCCCACCCCCACCCACGGCCCACCACCTGCGGCGCGCTAAGCGCGCCGCGGCGAAAAAATGGGCGTGGCTATGACCGGATGGGGCGGAGCTAATTTAAAAGTGCACCCAAGTTTTAGTCAACCTTTCTCCAGAAAATTCACATCATTGCGCAGCTTTTCTCCAGAAAATACACAAAATGTCAGAAGCTTTCAACATAAAATACACGTAATGCGAGAACATTTCACCAGACATTACACGTTATGTGAGCAGATTTCACAAGAAAATACATTCAATCATGTCGGCAGATTTGACCAGAAAAAAATCATTCAATCTTGCGGTAGATTTGACCAGAACATACACAATGTCAGCACCAGATTTCACCACAAAATACACAATATCGGTAGTTAAACTGACCACAAAATACACAATGACGGTAGTTAAACTGACCACAAAATACACGACGGTAGTTAAACTGACCACAAAATACACAATGACGGTAGTTAAACTGACCACAAAATACACAATGACGGTAGTTAAACTGACCACAAAATACACAATGTCGGCAGTTAATCTGACCACAAAATACACAATGTCGGTAGCAGATCTGACCACAAAATACACAATATCGGTAGCAGATTTGAGTGTTGGCAAGCTGATAGCCTGGTGGGTAGGTGGTTAAGGGTGAGCAGCCTGATTGCCTAGTGGGTAGGTGGGCAGCCTGCTGGGTAGCAGTGGTGGGTAGGGGGGCAGCAGTGGTGGGTAGGTGGGCAGCCTGCTGAGTAGCCTGGTGGGTAGGTGGGCAGCAGTGGTGGGTAGGTGGGTAGCATGGTGGGTAGCCTGGTGGGTAGGGGGGCAGCAGTGGTGGGTAGGTGGGCAGCCTGCTGGGTAGCAGTGGTGGGTAGGTGGGCAGCCTGCTGGGTAGCAGTGGTGGGTAGGTGGGCAGCAGTGGTGGGTAGGTGGGCAGCCTGCTGGGTAGCCTGGTGGGTAGGTGGGCAGCAGTGGTGGGTAGGTGGGCAGCAGCGGTGGGTAGCCTGCTGGGTAGCCTGCTGGGTAGGTGGGCAGCAGCGGTGGGTAGCCTGGTGGGTAGGTTGGCAGCAGTGGTGGGTAGGTGGGCAGCAGCGGTGGGTAGGTGGGCAGCAGCGGTGGGTAGCCTGGTGGGTAGGTGGGCAGCAGTGGTGGGTAGGTGGGCAGCAGTGGTGGGTAGGTGGGCAGCAGTGGTGGGTAGCCTGCTGGGTAGCCTGGTGGGTAGGTGGGCAGCAGTGGTGGGTAGGTGGGCAGCAGTGGTGGGTAGCCTGCTGGGTAGCCTGGTGGGTAGGTGGGCAGCAGTGGTGGGTAGGTGGGCAGCAGCGGTGGGTAGCCTGCTGGGTAGCCTGGTGGGTAGGTGGGCAGCAGCGGTGGGTAGCCTGGTGGGTAGGTGGGCAGCAGTGGTGGGTAGGTGGGCAGCAGCGGTGGGTAGGTGGGCAGCAGCGGTGGGTAGCCTGGTGGGTAGGTGGGCAGCAGTGGTGGGTAGGTGGGCAGCAGTGGTGGGTAGCCTGCTGGGTAGCCTGGTGGGTAGGTGGGCAGCAGTGGTGGGTAGGTGGGCAGCAGCGGTGGGTAGCCTGCTGGGTAGCCTGGTGGGTAGGTGGGCAGCAGCAGTGGGTAGCCTGGTGGGTAGCAGTGGTGGGTAGGTGGGCAGCAGCGGTGGGTAGCCTGGTGGGTAGGTGGGCAGCAGTGGTGGGTAGGTGGTGGGCAGCAGCGGTGGGTGGCCGGGCCGGTGCACCTGTAAAAGAAAAAAAAAACATTCACTTACCTGCAGATGAAACCTCTCTTCCGAATCCCAGGCAGCCTCCGCAGCTCCTCTTGAATGTCCCGCGCCGTCTCCTGCTGCGTCATCAGTGCAGGGCTACGGGAAGATGGCCACCGAAGCCCGTACTGGAGACAAAAATAGACGGCAAGATGGCGTCGGCGGCCATCTTGCCGTCTATTTTTGTCTCCAGTGCGGGCTTCGGCGGCCATCTTCCCGTAGCCCTGCTCGGGTAAACTGAGGGCGGCTATCAGCCGCCCTGTCAGTGCCCGTTCTGCCCTTGGAGGGGAAGCGCCGAAGGAGGGGACCCAGGTGAGGGAGATGTGGGGGGGTATTTCCCCCCTCCCCGCCGACGCTGCCACCCCTCCTTCAGCGCTGCTTCCCCTCCTGTGTCATCAAGGCTTCTGGGGAGGCCTTGATGACACCCCCCCTGGAGCTGACACCCGGAGCGGAGCGCTCCTGGCCGCCCCATGGTAGGGACGCCACTGATGCACCTGCCTAATTTTATGTAAACAATTATTGCACACATTCTGTAAATCCAATAAGCTTCATTTCACTTCTAAAATATCACTGTGTGTGTCTCTTATATAATATATTTAACTGACATTTTTTATTGGAACAACCAACGATTTATACAGGAAAATCATGACAATTAACAAGGTTGCTCAAACTTTTTGAATCCCACTGCATATATATTGTAAGGTACAGAGCAAATGTCTGCTTGTTTCTGGTTTGAATTTGGAACAAAAGGTCCAGTATAGTGACTGTTGTTGCACGTTAGCAACAACACTATCGTGCAGATTGGTTTGGGATCTGGGACTGGCGTGTACTGGGAGAAGGGTGGGCCTTACACGCCACTCCTCCAAGTCCAGGCCTGAGTCTGGCAGACGGAGGGTTAATTGTCTCACCTACATGAATGGCATGATTTGCATAAGGGTGGCCACTAACCATCCAATCTTTTTCATCCAATTTTACCATTTCTATGTAATGTAAGGGACTGCCTTTAGTATCCGTCCAATAGATTCGTAGCTGGAGGGGAAGCGCGGACAAGGGGAGCCCCAGGTGAGGAACAGAGCTCACTTCTTTTATCCTTTTCCATGTGACATTATCATCTGCAGATTACACACTTCCTACCTACACAACCTGTGTTCGGTTTCGATGAATGAGTTTTTTTACATAATCCTATAATGTATCTCCTGTTGTCATGCACAGCGTTGCAGCCGTCATTTTCCCTTTCCAGCAGTCCCAGCTGCCTCTGAGTCACGCCACTTACCGGGTGCACATAACCTTCATATCTAGATCATGTCCTCTGGTCACTATGGAAATCTCCTGGTTCAAAGGGAGTGAGAGCAGGCATGACTCACCCACCAGGACGGTATTATACCATAAACACATGCACTGAACATCATCCTCAGCTTGTGCCAGCGAGAGAGGAAAACAAGCTGCTTTCTGACCGTACGGAGTATCTGCTGCGCTTTACAAAGGCAGGACTGACTCGCTCATTCATGTATTACTTATAAATAATGCTGTGAATGGAAACATTGTTAAAGAGGCCCTGCTGTAGTGACATATGGTAGAATGCAGGAAATTATTCAGGCAGGGGCATGACTACAAATTATGGGGGCCCTCCAGCAAAACTTTGATGAGCCCCATTTATGTTCACAACTCTTCCTTTGCCTCTTATTGGTGACCTTCACTGCCTGGAGGCCCATCTTACAAGCAGGGCCGGCGCTACCATAGAGGCAAAGGGGCCACAAAGCCTGTAGAGGCCCCCCAAGGTGTCTCCGTTGGCCCTTGCAGAGTCTACTGCAGCGTAGCGTCTCACCTGTCTCGGCGGACGCACACCTCTGTCAGTCTGTGGCTTCCTGCCCTTCTATCTTCCGCCACCACTGGCTGCATCTTCTCTGTGACCTGGGGCATTACACTACATAATAACATGCGCCAGGTCAGGGAGGAGAGGTACCCATGTAAGGATCAGTCAGGGAGTGCATGGAGTCATGGACTGACAGAGGAGTGTGCCCACCAGAACAGGTGAGATGCTGCCCTGCCAAAGTCTCTGCAGGGGCCCCAGGGAGCACAGTTAAGTTGGGTGGTGGTCAGGGGGCAAGAGGGGCAGCTAACTCAGGGTCCCTGGGGGAAATGTGGCTGCAACAAAGGGGCCCTCATGATGCTTTCTGGTTTGGAGTTGTCTGTAAGGACGGCCTCTGGATTTATTTTGCATGGGGGCCCCATTTTTACTAGAACCGACCCTGCTTACCAGGGTCAGAAAACAAGTGTGGCCATCTTCATTTTTCACAACCATGACCAGGCCCGGATTAACATCACAGGAGCCGTATGGCCACTGGCATGGCCACTGGCATAACAATAGGGCCTGCAGCCCCTGCTCCCGTGGGGGGGCCCTGGGGCCCGCATGGGGCCGTTTGGGGGGGCTGGAAGCGTCGCAGCATGAGGGGAAAGCCATGGCCGCACTCGGCGGGGAGGGGGGATTGCATGGATTATAAAGGTGAGAAGTGGGTACAACTTAAAAAAAGAACTTTTTTTTAATCGATTTTAAAGTTTCAAATGAAAAAAGTATTCGCTATTAAAAACCCGCCAAAACCTACCTAGCGGTTAGAAGCAAAGCCCCCTTAAAGAGACTCTGAAGTGAGAATAAATCTCGCTTCAGAGCTCATAGTTAGCGGGGGCATGTGTTCCCCTGCTAAACCGCCGCTATAGCGCCGCTAAACGGGGGGTCCCTTCACCCCCAAACCCCCCACTGTGACACTTGGTCGCAGACTTGGTCGCTCCTGGAGGCAGGGCTAACGGCTGCAGCCCTGCCTCCAGTCGCATCTATCAGCGGCGCATCGCCGCCTCTCCCCCGCCCCTCTCAGTGAAGGAAGACTGAGAGGGGCGGGGGAGAGGCGGAGATACGCGCTGACAGACCTGCGTGGGGCAGGGCTGCGGCGGTTAGCCCTGCCCCAACCAGGAAGCGCTCCCCCGCTGAAACGAGGGGATTTGTGGGATCAGGGACACCCGTTAAGCCGCGGGATAGCGGCAGTTTAGCAGGGGCACCTGCTATCTATGAGGTCTGAAGCGAGACTTATTCTCGCTTCAGACTCTCTTTAAATGCTACAAACCCCCCCCCCCCCCCCCAAAAAACAAATTTGCCACGAGCCGGATTTGGACCATGATCAGGGGTGCATTTGGAACTGAATCCATGATCAAGAGGTGATCATATATTCAGAATCTCGCCCAGTGATCAGGAAAAACAGCTTGTGATCACAGGGCCGTGGAGAGCAACACTGCTGGCTGCACCTGTTGTCACTTCTCCCTTACTTCCCTTGCCTGTCATAGGTAGCTGCAGGTGCCACAGCAGGTCCGGGTTGAGGCAGAGGGGAGAGAGGTGTTGGGGGGGCACCTCTTAGTCCAATAGCAATCAATCAGTGACGGCTAGTGTTGGATGGATGGAGGAGCGCACTTTGGTGTCTCAGCCTTGGGTGGTGGAGAACCTTGTCCCGGGTCTGTGCACCCGACTTAAGAGAGATCTGGTCAGTGGAATGCCGAGACCCTGATGAGTAACCTCGCAATTACACTCCGCTTGGGACTCTGTATATGGAAGGCAGGCGGGGGGCACTTGGGAAGGGGAGTGAGCCTCCTTTACATCATCAGGGGTCTGTAGGCATGTGCTTACGGTGCCTTATGGTACATCTGGCACTGCCCACGACATGTGTAGTCACAAAAACACCAGATCTGGAGTATCAGAGAAAGGGAATGTTATTAGTTGGGGCCCCCATATCTTCGGGTCCCCCACAGTTGCAGGGGCTGCTCCTCCCTAGTTACGTCCCTGTCACCACTTTTACAGTTTTTCTCTGGTCTCAGCATCAAAAACATTTCATTGTTATGTAGCCCCACCCTCCCAGTGATGCATAACCTAGGCTATTTAGCTTTGCAGAATTGTCTTCCCAGTGCACTTTGGGAGACCAGGAATATTTTCACTGGCTTTGGAGTTTTCAGAAACAAACATTCCACACACAGTAATTCACTTGAAAGGACTAAACAAACCTATTGCCACATGGGATGAATGTCAGAATGTAAATTAGGGAGAAGAAAAATTTTACAATGGGCAAGCACTAACTAAATAATTAATGCATAATGTAAAAAAATAAAAAAATAAGCAATTTTATCCATTACCGGTATGTTATTTTTACTACAGGTCCTCTTTTTTTTATTACCTTTTTACTGTTGCATTTCTATTTTGTTTTGAAGCATATCTTTTTAGGGGATGGAATAAAGATGCAGTATTGTCTCTAGCTTTCTGAGCCAATGCTGCTTTAAATATATTTGTTTTCGAAACCTAAATTATTTTTTGTCCAAATAAAAAAAACAAGCATTACATACATACAGCATATGTATGTCCTATTCAATAAATTGATATATATGCATGTACAGTATATATATATATATATATATATATATATATATATACTGTACATGCATATATGGGTTTCTTAGTTTTCACACAATTCAAAACATTTCCCAGGAAGAGAGTATCCAATGCTACCCAAGTGTTCGGAAATAACAATGTACAAATAATGTCTAAGTAGCTGTGTACACATTTTCCTACTTTTGATGTTAAATATCAGAGGCAAAAGCTTTCATTCATTGTGTGTAGTATTTAGCTCTATTGTAACAAATCATTCGCAAAAGTGGTGTCCGCTTCAATGCACAGCCAGTGTTTTTTTTGCATAACAGACTACAGAGTATTTTTCTTTGAAAGAAAAAAATTATGAAAAGCTGTGGTGTCAGGTTTCACTTACAATTACAAATGTTTATAACACGCTCTCTGCAGACAGTTCAGTCAGAGACACAGGACACAGGCAGCTGCTGAGAGCTTTCTCATACACTGTGTTAACAGATGTAGTGTGAGGGAAATCCCCCTCCCCTCATGGTTCACTGGGCTGTCAGGTTTGCTGTCAGTTAAGAGTGAAAGGAATTTGATACAGTAAACAAAAGAGTTAAGCATGTGAAATGTATACATCATTATTTACCGGCACTTCAGGAACTCTCTCAATCCCAGGGTTTAAAAAAGACATGCTATTTGATATTGTTCCTTTAAACTAAAATACTACAGTAAGCAACAAAAAAGTCCTTGGTCCCAATCTTTTTTAAATTGGGCTTTTAATTCCCCTGACAACATGATCTGTGATTAATAAATTTTTGCCTCAATAAATTACTATTTTCTATTTATCCTACTAATCTATACAGGCTTTCAATCCTTTTGCATTTTTTGTCTTCAATCTTCAGACAAGCAATTAGTGTTTGTTCTTACAAAGTTTTCCAATCAAACCAGCAGGTGGAACTCTAAAGAATGATTACACTGTCATTAGTTATATTTACAGCCTGAGTTCAGTCTCTCATCTTTTTTAATACTTATAACAGAATAGTGCATTCCGGAAATGTTGGGTACAAAGCTGTACAGGCTCCTCCCCCATCCCATCATCACCCATATGAAGTTGTGAGAGAAAAGATGGGAGGGGTTACCAGTCACTATTTTCCTTGACCCTGCCCACCCCCTGTCTCTGCTAGTAAGAGAGAGTAGCTCACTGTGGGCAGCACTTCCGCTACAGCAGAGTCTCATAATGGAAAGACATGGTTGAGCTGCAGTGCTGGCCAGTAAGAGTTAATTTAAAAAAGCAGAAATGGAAGTAGATGGTGAGAGGAGGTGGTCTGTGCTCAACGTTGGGAACTGCAACTGCTGCTTATCAAGGGAGCACCCACCCCGTGCCAGCTCAGGGACAGATTTTCCATAAGGCACTGTAGGCACGTGCCTACAGGCACCTGATGATGGAAAGGCGCCTCTTACTCCCCTCCCCTAGCGCCCCCTTCCCTTCTTCCCTATACAGAGTCCCCATCAGAGTGTAAATGAGAGGTTACTCACCCGGCTCTCAGCATTACACTGACCAGATCTCCTTGCAGCTGGTGGCATCTTTAATTATTTATTGTATTTATAAAGTGCCAACATATTACGCAGCGCTGAACATTAATTTAGGTTACAGACAATATTTAGGGGCGACATACAGCAATATGACAATACCTGAATACAAGAAAGATCAGATCATGCAGCACAGTATGAGTACAAGGTAATGCTTAGTCAGTCACTGGATGGAGCATGGAGATTAGGCAAGTTAGGTTCACTCAGATGCATAGCATGGGTGTACAGTAATGGAGGTGCATGATCAGGTAGGACACAAAAGGAGGAGGACCCTGCCCAAAGGCTTACAATCTAGAGGGAGAGGTAGGGACACGAAAGGTAGGGGACCAGAGTTCAGCTGTGGGTTTAGAGCACTTGTGAGGGGTGGTAGGCCAGAGTGAAAGGGTGAGATTTGAGGGCCTTCTTGAAGATGTTGAAGGAGGGGGCTGCCCTAATGGGTGGAGGTAGGGAGTTCCATAGTGATGGAGCAGCTCTTGAGAAGTCCTGGAGGCGGCATGGGACTGGGTGATGCGGGGGGCAGCCAGGCAAAGTTCATTGGAGGAGCGGAGTGAGCGGCTAGGTGTGTACCTCTGAGTAAGATCGGAAATGTAGGTTGGACAGGTTTTGTGGACAGATTTGTAGGTCAGACACAGTATCTTGAATCTGATTCTGGACTGGATAGGAAGTCAGTGGAGGGATTCAAGGAGGGGATCTGCCGTGGTGGAGCGATGGGAGCAGTGGATCATTCTGGCTGCTGCATTCATGATGGACTGCTGTGGAGCTATTCGGGTCATAGGGAGACCAGACAGATAGCTACTTAACACTTGGGGGCACCTCTTACTAATTGGTATTAGTTTGCCAGAAGTGCCCTCAATATTAACCTCCTAAGCAGTATTGACGCCGGAGGGCGCCGCTCAGGCCCCGCTGGGACGATTTTCTTCATTTTTTTTTCAAACACGCAGCAAGCACTTTGCTTTCTGCGTGTCTACTGTGATCGCCGCCGCCCACCGCCGATGCGCCACTACGCATCGCGATAGAGGCCCCCCTCGCCAGACCCTGTGCGCAGCCTGGCCAATCAGTGCCAGGCAGCGCTGCTGGGTGGATCGGAACTCCGGATGACGTCACAACAACGATGACATCATCACGATCGTCGCCATGGCAATGGGGGAAGCCCTAAAGGAAATCCCGTTCAGAACGGGATTTCCTTATGGGCGAGTGCGCCGGCGGCGAACGGAGGGGTGGGAGGGATAGCACAGGGAGGGGGGCATCATGTAGCTAGTGCTAGGCTAGCTACATGATGGGGATAAAAAATAAAAAAAAATACTGCTGCGCATCCACCCTGGCGTTCTTGATAGAACGCCAGGGTGGTTAAAGAGCACCTGTTGATACTATGTTGGGCAGGGAAAGTAGGGGAGAGGTGACAGCTGAACCAGCTAGCATACTTACAGTGTGGTTTTGGCGGGAGCTGGTGGGTTGATGGAGGGCAAAGTCTAGGGTGACAAAACATTTGTGCCTCTGAGCTTCTGTGATGTAAATCTGGGCCTGTACCAGCTAATTTAAACCTGAGGAGAATTCTGGCTAAAAACTGATACTTGCCTAAATAGATCGAAATCTTCCAGAGGCTTCCCGTGACCTCTTTGCTCCTACAGTCACTGCCCGGAATCCTTCTAAAGATCACGACCTTGCTTGAGCATGCAGGAGCGCAGCCATTTTGCACCTGCGCGAGTATTTCAACGGGCATGGTGCAAGTAGCAGCAACTCTTGCTTACTGCACATGTACTCGCATACTAAAGCGTGTGTACAAGTCTTTCAAACAACGCACCAACTGTATTATATCAGACCAACATACAGTAGATCTGACAGTTGGACCGGGCAAACCGCCTGCGCGCTGTGTGCGGTACTGCCATCGGGAACTATAAGCGGTGAGTGCAGGGGCGGAGCTAAGAATGGGCAGAGAGGAGGAAGTACAGACACTTCCTCCCAGCCCATAATCGACGTTCTGCTCAAGTCGAAGATTTAGACTGAGCAGAACAGGCAGGGGCGTACCTAGAAATCCCCAGGCCCCCCTGCAAAAAAAAAAATCTGCCCCCCCCCCTAGAGCCCGCTCAGGGACTTTTGGGGGGCAGGAGGGGTCGCAGCATAAGAGGCGAGTGTGGGAGATCGGTGGGGAGGGGGGACATTCCCCTCCCTCACCTCGGGCTCTCCTCTCTGCGCTCCCCCTCCTGCAATCATTGGTGGCAGCAGCGGCGGCGGCGTCGGCAGGCTGAGCACATACCTCCTTCTCGCTGGAGGTCTTCCGATCTCTAAGAGCTTCATGCAAATTCTTGTGTAAACAGGAAATTGCTCTTAGAGAACGGAAGACCTCCAGCGAGAAGGAGGTATGTGCTCAGCCTGCCGCCGCCGCTGCCTGCCAGCTGCCACCAATGATTGCAGGAGGGGGAGCGCTGAGTGGAGAGCCCGAGGTGAGGGAGGTGGGGGGGTGTCCCCCGTCCCCACCGACCTCCCACACTCGCCTCTTATGCTGCGACCCCTCCTGCCCCCAAAAGTCCCTGAGCTGCCCCCCCCCCTCCCCACGACGGCAGGAGTCGCATCCCCTATTGTTACGCCAGTGTGAACAGGGGACGGGGGGGGGGGGGCACTGAAGGGGGAGCAAGATGCTGCCTGTGAGTCATGTCACAGCACATAAAGTTAAACAGGCATAATTAAAGAGGGACTACAGCGGAAAAACTATAAAATGTAAAATATGTGCAAACATATACAAATAAGAAGTACATTTTTTTCCAGAGTAAAATGAACCATAAATTACTTTTCTCCTATGTTGCTGTCACTTACAGTAGGCAGTAGAAATCTGACAGAAGTGACTAGTCCATCTCTTCATAGGGGGTTCTCAGCAAGGCTTTTATTCTTTATAAAGATATTCCCGAAAAAGGATTTAAACAATGATGCTGGTGGTCAGCTTCCCTGCTCGCTACACAGTGTTTGGGCAGTTGGACAGAGCAACTGCCATTCACTAAGTGCTTTTGAAAATAAATAAATCCCTGGGAATCACCCATGAAGAGATTGACTAGTCCAAAACCTGTCGCTTCTGTCAGATTTCTACTACCTACTGTAAGTTACAGCAACATAGGAAAAAAGTAATTTATGGCTCATTTTACTCTGGAAAAAAAAATGTACTTCTTATTTGTATATGTTTGCACATATTTTAAATTTTACAGTTTTTCGCTGTAGTGCCCCTTTAATGAGTATCCTTTTCAAAGCGGTTCAGGGGTACCGTAGTTAACATCTTCCCAATTAAAAGAATAGTCTATCCTCGGTACTAAATCTAGAAAATAAACAAAAGCATAAAATGCAGGGAAAAGAAAAATCACGCTCCTTGTAGAGATAAATCCGGTGCTTCGCCCTTCCACCCCTCCCCCAGCCTCGCAGTTACAGGTAGATCAATAGTAATTACCAGTTAACACTCCTTACTATTTTTGGTAACTTTGCATCATTTAGTTCTATTTCACCGCTGAATTATCTCTGTGGTGCTCAAATAGTTTCGCTGAACAACTTCTGAACACAAGAAGTTTGCCAACGTACAATTAACATTCTGTTGGTTTTCAGAGAAAGCATCATTAAGGGATACCAGAGCTAACAAAAAATTGTTAAAAATGGGGGGAGCAGGCAAGTATAGATCGGAAACAGTCATCATGCCCACCGCCATGGGCGTAACAATAGGGGCTGTCGCCCTTGCGCCTGCTGGAGGGTCCGTTTTGGGGGGGCAGGAGGGGACGCAGCATGAGGGGAAAGCTATGGCCACACTTGGCAGGGAGGGGGGACGGCCCCCCTCCCTCACCTCGGGCTCTCCCCTCTGCGCTCCCCTCCAGCTTCAATAACCATATGTGTGCATCGGCGGGCAGCAGCAGCTACATACTTTCCGTGCACTCCAGCATGGACGCTTCTCTCTCTAGCCTCTGATGCAACTTCCTGTATAAGCAGGAAGTCGCGTCAGACACGAGAGAGAGAAGCATCCAGCTACATACCTTCCATGCGCTCCAGCGTGGACGCTTCTTTCTCTAGCCTCTGACGTGACTTCCTGTATAAACAGGAAGTCACGTCAGACACTAGAGAGTGAAGCGTCCACGCTGGAGCGCACTGAAGGTATGTATCTGCCGCTGCACACATATGGTTATTGAAACTGGAGGGGAGCGCAGAGGGGAGAGCCTGAGGTGAGGGAGGGGTGGACCGTCCCCCCTCCCCGCTGAGTGTGGCCATAGCTTTCCCCTCATGCTGCGACCCCTCCAGCCCCCCAAAACGACCCTGAGCGGGTCCGGGGGGGGGGGGGGGGGTGTAGGGGGCCCGCTCAAAATTCCTGCAGGGGGCCCGGTGGATCTTAGTTACACCCCTGCCCACCACCTCCCTCTGTTCTCCTCCGCCCCCCTTCACAACCCCCTCAGCTAAATGCCCCCCTAAGCCTCTTCTGGCAGTAGTGTGCAGGTGCTGACCCGGCGGTGTGCATCCTTGATCGTGCACCTGTGGCTGGTAACACTCTGCGCATGCACATGGATGATGGCAATTGTCCTTTACGAAGTTACCGCGACAACATTCGATGTGGAATTAGGTAACTTTTTTTTAACAAACCATAAATCATAATAAAACCCCTGTGTCTCTGCGTCCTGTCCCTGTGTGTGTGTCCCTGTACCAGATTTGACAGTTTGCTGTCTGAGAACCTCATTGCATTGTGGGAAATAACAGCTTTTTCCAACTGCCAAGCAAGCAACACCTCCCTGTGTGGAAATACTGCAGACATCGGCGGGGGACGGGCGAGTGGTAAGCGTCGGTATGCACGTTGCCGAGGTTTAGCGGCCGTGGCCTAGCGCCCGTTTTTTAATGGGCGGGCCTTTTTACTAGTAAATCATAAAATCTTACATTAAAAAAAATGTAAAGAAAACCTATATTGCTCGGCAATTGCAAACGCACCACCATCACGTTATACATCCAATGGATCGTGGTGGAATAACAGTAGCAGAAGATAAAAAGAAACATTATGGTATCACAGCCTGATTGTGCTTCTTAGTGAAAAGGGCCCTAACTGCCCGGATGAGGTCTTGGCGGTAATCTCGAGGTGGGGTCAGGGTGGAAAACCGCAGCTAAGAACGGTAATCCCGACCTGCACTCGGGGTAGCTGACGGAAGATGTGTGCAGAGTATAACATGCAACGGGCGGTTTTACATACCTCCCAAGGGATCCCAATGTCGGCCGCCCTTCTTCTTCCTCTCCTCCAGGGCTTTGCTTTGTCCTGGTGAGATAGCTGGCTGTCGTCATGACGACAGCCGGCGATTTCACTTTAGAGTTGCAGCGCCACGCAGAGGATGGAGGCATAACTGCAGTACTGGAGACAGGGAGGTGAGTGATTGTTGAACTGCTGCAGATCTCCCTGGCGGAATGATTTTTTCCAGGTTTTAGGGTCTGAAAGGGTGCATAAAAACTGTACCGCTTTTATGGTGGCCACTAATGCTAGGTACACACCATACAATTTTCTGTTAGATTTTCTCTTAGATTTACCTGTCAGATAGCTTTTTTCCATGTTGTAGGTAAATCTAACAGAAGAATCTAATAGAAAATTGTATGGTGTGTACCTAGCATAATGATCCAATCATTTTCATCCAATCTTACCATTTCTATGTAATATAGGGACTGCCTATAGCAGTAATGGCTAACCTTGGCACTCCAGCTGTGCTGGAACTACAAGTCCCATGAGGCATTGCAATACTCTGACAGCTCTAAGCATAACTCGGGGAGGCAGAGGCATGATGGGATTTGTAGTTTTGTCACAGCTGGAGTTCCAAGGTTAGCCATCACTAGCCTATAGCATCCATTCACTATACAGTATACTTACTCATTTTACTCTTCTACTACATAGATTTGGTAAGATTGGATAAAAAAGGTTGGATCATCAGTGGCCACCATAGACCCTAAAATCCGGAAAGAATCATACCGCCAAGGGGGTTAGTAAACTGTGACTCTGCTATAAACATTCTTTTTTTATTTAAAGTGGACTTGAACTCAGGGCAGAAGGAAAACACATTATAAAGAAAAGAGAGGAAGGCACCCTGTATGCATTTAGAGAATTTAGCCTGTCTAATTAAAGATGAGCGTAATGACTTAATTACGATTTCGCGAAATTTCGTGTAATTAGTGTAATTACGAATATGGCCGTAAGTACATAATCGTAATGAAGAAGGATTTCGCGAAATTCCGCGTAAGCGTAAATTTTCGCGTAATTTTCGCATTACAGTGGGTATCGCGAAATTACGTTTGCCTTGCATGCAACCGTTTGTAAGCGTAGTTACATAACGTAATTTCGCGATAGTTCATATTACTGTAAGCGTTAATTTTCGCGTCGTTTTCACGTTACAGAATGCTATTTTGCATATAAAATTCGCCATGTAGTGATATTTCGCATCAAAATTCGGCATGCAGACGAAAATGCCTTTGGCAAAAATTCGCGAGCAACCCTGCTAACAAGTAATTACGAAATTTGCGAAATTACAAAGAAATGCGAAATTACGTTATGGTTTAACGCAAAATTACGTTATGGTTTAACGCGAAATTACGGTATGACCGCTTACGGTATTTTTAATTACGATTTTAATGGCAATTACGCTACTATAATTTCGCATCGTAACAGCAAATTTCGCATGCGTAATTATAGTAACGCGAAATTTCGAATTTTTGGCTCAACACTATGTCTAATCCTCCCCCATCCGTGACTACACAACTGTAATTTGATCTCTCAGCTGTGTCAGCTGACTGCCACAGCAGAACAGCCAATTTGTAAAGACAGGGTGTTAACCCTATGTGTGCTTCCATGAAAGCAGGAAGTAGACACTGCAGATTTATTGCAGGATTTGTATCCGCTTAACAAAGAAATGTTTTCCTGTAAAGGTTATTATGCTGTTGCTTATCTTTCAGAGCAGAGAGGATGTTTTGAATTTAGGCCTGCTTTAAGGCATCGAGCGGTTAAATCCTCTGCTCATTAGCGCGGTTTCTCTTTGTACATAAATCAGGGCTCAGCTGATGACAGAGGAGGTGTTGGTCTTTCCTTGGCGCAACGCACGCGGATGGCTATTAATGAGCACTAATGGCCAGCGCAGTGAATAAAATCTACATTACACGTGTTTGCAAACCATTTTCCAGCTGTTTATCCACTTACTTCATTTCAAGTCATTAAAAGCATCAGATGAGTCACATGCTACATTAATACCGTTCCGCCGCACATTCCAAGGAGAGCGAAATTCCAAGCGCGACTCGCGCAGCAGCCGCATGTTATCTTTATAATCTGCAATTATAGGCGACTAATACCTTGACCCAGGACACAATGCTGTGTGTGAAAGACGAACTGTAGCGACATATAGCAGAATGCAGTCAATTCAGGTCCAGATTTCCATCATACCAGCCTATAGGCCAGAGGTTCCTTGGCAGTTTTACCAATCGTAGGGGTTAGGGGAAAGTATGATAGAGAGCAGGGGCGTCGCTAGCCCCAAAGATCAGTGGCACGTGCCCCAGATCTATCCTGGGGTGCCCCGGATGTCCCCCAGGCAAAGTCAGCCGTGGTGCATGCTGGGAGCTGTGGTTCATCAATTGGGGGTATGTTGGGTGCTGTGGTCCCATGCTGATGCCTTTATGGGGGCATGCAGGAAGTTATGGTTGTTCTATGGGGCCATGCTGGGAGTTGTGGTACCTCAGTGGGAGGCCCGTGGGAGCACTAGAAGGGCAAGGAATGCTTTGGGGAGCTGCCAGATAACATGGCAGCAGGCCAGCCCGCCCAGCAAAAAGCCAGACTAGCCAGAATATAAGACAGGTAACTCTGCCTAGTTATGTTTAAGTGACACTGCCTATTTATGTGATGTGCTGTATTTTTGGGGAGTTTGTGTATTAATGGAGAGGGGGCTTCATCCAACATTTTGCTGGGCAGGCCTGCTTAGACCTCTGTTAAGTTCCTGTAAATGTGGCTCCACCCATGACCACACCCACATTCTGGTGAGAGCACACTATAAAAGGAGGTACTGTAAAAAAGAAGCATTCAATTTAGAATCAGAATAATAATGAGCACACTAATAACACACAAGAATAAGGATACATTATAATGAAGGGCATTGCAATAGGGCAGGGGTAGGGAACCTATGGCTCGGGAGCCAGATGTGGCTCTTTTGATAGATGCATATGGCTCACAGACAAATCAGTAGGGGTTTATTCACCAAGCTACACGGCTCAAGCAGCACCCCAAAACCAACAGCTGCTCCAATTGTCCCTCTCTGGACCCTGTCAGGTCCAGTGACTTTGTAGGACGAGATCCCCGCACTTGATTAACCCAACAGGCTGCCAGTCACTTGACAGGTAGCCTATTGGGCCGAAGTGCGGGGATCTTGCCCTACAAAGTGAATCAACCCCCAAGTCGGCTAACTAATTGTACAAGCTGTTAGTCTGTATTCCTCCTGTCTGGCTCTCTGGGAAATTGCTAATGTTGCTGAAGCCCAAGAGAAGCTGAAGACGTGTCTGACACTTCCGCTGCCCGGCGGATCAACTGTATACACATCACCATGGCAACAGGGGCGTGAGCCCATACAATATATTGTATGGCTCTCATGGAATTACATTTTAAAATATGTGGCGTTTATGGCTCTCAGCCAAAAAGGTTCCTGACCCCTGCAATAGGGGGTAGTGACATAAACAAACACACCAGCTTTTAAAGACCATACCACCTGCAAAATAAATTTAGGGCTTCCTTGAGATCCAAAAAGTATTTGTAGGGTTCCTCCAGGGTAGAAAGGCTGAGAAAGGCTGCTATAGGCACAGATGTATATAAATCCTTCAGCGCTAGTCATAAACATCCACCACCACGAACACCATAAAAAATGGGTACGCTTACCAGATGGTAACAGACCTTAATTACAGGGTCTGTGGCAAAGCATAATCAGGTCAGCGGCCGGTATCCTCTCTGCTGGCCTCCTCTCCACACATAAACTTCAGCAATATTTCAAACTCTCAGTGCAGTGTATGTCAAAGATTGCATGAAAAATAAAAAACTCATATCTGGGTCCTTATTACAGGGACCCACAGCAGAAATCAGCATATAAAATAACACAGGACACCGTCCAGCCACACGTCCGCCTCACCCGACCGGTTTCACTGTTACAGTTTCCTCAGGGGCTATGACTCATAGCACCTGGTTTCTGCTGATTTCTGCTGTGGGTCCCTGTAATAAGGACCTAGATATGAGTTTTTTATCTTTCATGCAATCTTTACATACACTGCACTGAGAGTTTGAAATATTGCTGAAGTTTATGTGTGTAGAGGAGGCCAGCAGAGAGGATACCGGCCGCTGACCTGATTATGCTTTGCCACAGACCCTGTAATTAAAGAGACACTGAAGAAAAAAAAAAAAAATATGATATAGTGAATTGGTTGTGTACTATGAATAATTACTAGAAGATTAGCAGCAAAGAAAATATTCTCATACTTTTATTTTCAGGTATATAGTGTGTTTTCTAACATTGCATCATTCTATAATATGTGCAGATTACACAACACTCAGCATTCAAAATGATTCTTTCAGAGCAGTCTGTGAAGTAATGACCTCTCCTCTAGCAGAGGAAAAGTAAATAGTCCAGGAAAAGTTGAGATAATAAAAGTCAGATAACAGCCCTCTCCATGACTAACTTAGTTGGAGAGCTTAATGGCTAGTTTGCATAGAGATAACAACTGGAGTTTCTTAACTCTTCCTGTACTGGAAACAATTACACTGATGTATCTGATCGTAATGCTTTATTTCTTAGCTGTGCTACACATACAAATCATAATATCATAATTTTTTTTTTCGCTTCAGTGTCTCTTTAAGGTCTGTTACCATCTGGTAAGCGTACCCATTTTTTATGGTGTTCGTGGTGGTGGATGTTTATGACTAGCGCTGAAGGATTTATATACAGTTGATGAGGACGCTACACTGAAGTGTTGGACTTTGGCGGCTTTTCATATTGACATTTATGTGAATTTTATTGCATGTTTATGGTTGCGCTGATATAATGTTTGATACAGGCACAGATGTCCTGGCACCCTAGACTTGGACCTCCGTGAACCTACAAACCCCCGGACTGTACCGCAAGTGTTGGTTGCCCCAGCTGTCACTGCTTCCTTACTTCCTTTGCTCATCATAGCAAGCTACAGGTGCCCCCAAGCCAGAGGTACCCTCAGTATTAACCACTTAAGCTCTCAGTCGTTTTCACTTTATGCATCCGAGCAATGTTCACCTCTCATTCATTAGCCTATAACTTTATCACTACTTATCACAATGAACTGATCTATATCTTGTTTTTTCCGCCACCAATTAGGCTTTCTTTGGGGGTACATTTTGCTAAGAGCTACCTTACTGTAAATTCATTTTAACAGTAAGAATAAGAAAAAAAAATAAAAAATTCATTTGTCAGTTTTCGGCCATTATAATTTTAAAATAATACATGCCTCCATAATTAAAACCCACGTATTGTAATTGCCCATTTGTCACGGTTATTTCACCATTTAAATTATGTCCCTATCATAATGTATGGCGCCAATATTTTATTTGGAAATAAAAGAGCATTTTTTCCGTTTTGCATTCATCACTATTTACAAGCTTATAAAAAAAAAAAATATAGAGAGAAATATTTCATCTTGACATAGACATTTAAAAAGTTTAGACCCTTAGGTAAATATTTATGTGTTTGTTTTTTTTATAGTAATGGTTTTTTTTTATTTATTAAACATTTTAGGTGGGCATTTTTGGGAGGGTGGGATAAAAAAGTGTTTTATTTGGGGAAATATTTGTGTATGGTAATTTTTTTTTACTTTTACTTGTAGTTTTACTTTTTGGCCACAAGATGGCAATCTCGATTTTGTTTACATGACGTCACTCTAAGCGTACAATGTACGCTTAGAGGGACATATCTTCAGAAAAAGCGAAGCTTCCGAGAGAAGCTGTCACTTTTTCAGCAGGGGAGAGGAATCATTGATCGGGCTCCATAGCCCGATACATTGATTCCGTGGCTACCGAATCCGCGGCCAAGAGTGCGCGTGCACGCGCGCGATCGGCCGCGGGAGCGCGCCTGTCCTCCTTGATGTTTTTATACGTCAAGGAGGACAAAGTGGTTAAAGAAAACCTGTAACATCAAAAAGTTCCCCGGGGGGTACTCACCTCGGGAGGGGGAAGCTTCAGGGTCCCAATGAGGCTTCTCATGTCGTCCTCCGTCCCTCGAGGGTCTCGCTGCAGCCCTCCGAACAGCAGCTATGTAAATATTTACCTTCCCGGCTCCTGCGCAGGTGCTGTGGCGGCTCTCGGCTCCGAAATAGGCGGAAATACCCAACCGGCGCCTGCACAGTACAGCGGACCTGCTGGAGCCTGGAAGCCGCAACAGCGCCCCTGCTGGAGCCTGGAAAGGTAAATATTAAACAAGCTGTCGGATCTTTCGGGCCGCTGTTCGGAGGGCTGCAGTGTGACCCCCGTGGGACAGAGGGCGGTGTGGGAAGCCTCATTGGGACCCTGAGGCTTCCCCCTCCCGAGGTGAGCACCCCCTAGGGGAACTTTTTTGATGTTACAGTGTCTCTTTAAGTAGCTAGAGGTACCCCTGACTGAAAGGAGATCTGGTTAGTGCAATGATGAGAGCTGGGTGAGTAATCTCTCATTTATGCTCTGCTATGCATAGGGAAGGCAGGCGGGAGGCACTAGGGGAGGAGAGAGAGACACTTTTCCCATCATCAGGCGCCTGCAGGCACGTGCCTACATTGCCTTATGGTAAATCCGGCCCTGAGTAAATTATTCAGGAGACCCCCTTTTTTGGCAATGATCCTGGTTTCAAGTTGACCCCCAAGATGAGAGTTATATGGAGAGGTACAGAGTTTTCAGTTGTCGCTCTTTACATACTATACTTCAGGCTGCAAGAAAAAAAATGTGTGGTTGCTCCACCCCCACTGGAAAAAATTGTAAAACAAATAACTTGTCTGCGCCTTAAACAATAATATTGTTTACTACAAAAAAGAGATTTACTCTTTTATTAACCTCCTTAGCGGTAACCCCGTGTGTGACACGGGGTAAGCCGCCGGAGGGTGCCGCTCAGGCCCTGCTGGGCCGATTTTCATAATTTTTTTTTTGCTGGACGCAGCTAGCACTTTGCTAGCTGCGCCAGCACCCCGATCGCCGCCGCCGCGCGCCCGATCGCCGCTATCCGGTGCGACGCGCGGCACCCCCCCCCCCAGACCCCTGCGCTGCCTGGCCAATCAGTGCCAGGCAGCGACAAGGGGTGGATCGGGTCTCCCAATGACGTCCCGACGTCGCTGACGTCAGTGACGTCATCCCGCCCCGTCGCCATGGCGACGGGGGAAGCCCTCCAGGAAATCCCGTTCTTTGAACGGGATTTCCTGATCGCCTATCGCCGGAGGCGATCGGCGGGGCTGGGGGGATGCCGCTGAGCAGCGGCTATCATGTAGCGAGCCCTGGGCTCGCTACATGATTTAAAAAAAAATAAATAAATAAAAAAAACTGCTGCGCTGCCCCCTGGTGGTATTTTTCATACCGCCAAGGGGGTTAAAACCATTAAAATTGATTAGATCAATGATAAGCTTGTATCCTTAACATTCTTCAATCTTAGAATCTAACAGCATACACCATAGCACTTCCGCATCGACCACCAATCTGCGATTCTAAGATTGAAGAATGTTAAAGAGAATCTGTACTCTAAAATTCTTTATACATGAAGAAAGAGGAAAGCGCCGGCACTGCTGTCATGCAGGCTGCCTCCGTAGAAGCGCAAACGCGCGAAACGGCCGTCAGGCTCTGCACCCTCCGCACCCACCGCACCATTCACAGATGCCTATGGTATGTGTCATTAACTCTTTGTATGGACAGTATCCTGTATTTGTTCACGATTTTAACAATTTGGAATTAAAGTGTATGACAGCAGTGCTGGCGCTTTCCTCTTTCTTCATGTATACAGATGTTACTTTTGGCCTGAGCACGCTGAGGATCCACTGTGCACACACCTTCGTCTAGGCCTGTGTTGTCTCTCCCTCCCTTCTCCTCCCCCGGATAAGAGGACGGCTCCTGCAGTGCCAGCATTCCTTCTCTCTGTTTCTACTTATGTGACACTCTAAAATTCTTACAATAAAAAGCATACCATTCTATTCATTATTCTCTCCTGGGCCCCTCTGTGCTGTTTCTGCCACTCCCTGCTGCAATCCTGGCTTGTAATTACCAGTTTTAGGCAGTGTTTACAAACAAAAGACATGGCTGCTAAAAGCTTGTGATAGGTTTAAGTAAGCAGAGTGTGTGAGACACACAGAGCTTGTAGGGGACCTGGAGAGGGTGTGTATAGCTTCTATCCAATCACAAGCAGCACAGCACATTCCAGCCAGACTGCCTGAGCCTGACAGACCCGGCAGAGGACAGAAGATTAAATCATATAACAGAGATAATACAGCCACTGTGCAAATAGGAAAGGCTGCAGTAAGACAGACCACATTAGAACAGGCATAGGAAAGGAACTTATAGGATAGAAGAAATAAGGATGAATAGTTTGTTACAGAGTCTCTTTAAGGATACAAGCTGATCATTGATCTAATCAATTTTAATGGTTTTAATCAGTGGCGTACCTAGGGCATTTGGCACCCGGCGCTGGGTATTAAAAGACACCCTCCCCTTAAAAATGGGCGTGGCCACAACCTGCGGCGTGCTTCGCGGCAAAAATGGGCGTGGTCATGACCGGATGAGGGCGGAGCTAACTGTAATTTAAAGTATTAGCTTGTATAGTTGCCCCAGTATAGCTAGTAGTTTCCCCCAGTATAGTTGCCCCCAGTGAAACTAGTTGCCCCCAGTATAGCTAGTATAGTTGCCCCCAGTATAGCTGGTTTAGTTGCCCCAGTATAGCTGGTTTAGTTGCCCCAGTATAGCTAGTATAGTTGCCCCCAGTATAGCTAGTATAGTTGCCCCCAGTATAGCTGCCCCCAGTATAGCTAGTATACCTGCCCTCAATATAGCTAGTTTAGTTGCCCCCCAGTATAGCTAGTTTAGTTGCCCCCAGTATAGCTAGTTTAGTTGCCCCCAGTATAGCTGCCCCCAGTATAGCTAGTATACCTGCCCCCAGTATAGCTAGTATACCTGCCCCCAGTATAGCTAGTTTAGTTGCCCCCAGTATAGCTAGTTTAGTTGCCCCCAGTATAGCTAGTTTAGTTGCCCCCAGTATAGCTGCCCCCAGTATAGCTGGTATAGTTGCCCCTAGTATAGTTGCCCCCAGTATAGCTGGTATAGTTGCCCCAGTATAGCTGGTATAGTTGCCCCCAGTATAGATGGTATAGTTGCCCCCAGTATAGCTGGTATAGTTGCCCCCAGTATAGCTAGTTTAGTTGCCCCCAGTATAGCTAGTATAGTTGCCCCCCAGTATAGCTAGTTTAGTTGCCCCCCCAGTATAGCTAGTTTAGTTGCCCCCAGTATAGCTGCCCCCAGTATAGCTAGTATACCTGCCCCCAGTATAGCTAGTTTAGTTGCCCCCAGTATAGCTAGTTTAGTTGCCCCCAGTATAGCTGCCCCCAGTATAGTTGCCCCCAGTATAGCTGGTATAGTTGCCCCCAGTATAGCTGGTATAGTTGCCCCCAGTATAGCTGGTATAGTTGCCCCCAGTATAGTTGCCCCCAGTATAGCTGGTATAGTTGCCCCCAGTATAGCTGGTATAGTTGCCCCCAGTATAGTTGCCCCCAGTATAGCTGCCCCCAGTATAGTTGCCCCCAGTATAGCTGGTATAGTTGCCCCCAGTATAGCTGCCCCCAGTATAGCTGCCTCCAGTATAGCTAGTACAGTTCCCCCCAGTAAAGATGCCCAGGAGGGGGGGGAAGCAGCGCTAGAAGAAGGGGCAGTGGGGGCAGCGGTGGGGAGGGGGGAAATATCCCCCCCCCCTCCCTCACCTGGGACCCCTCCTTCTGCCTCTCTCTCCCCCTCCAGAATAGCTGCGACAAGTGCGGGGCGGCCGGAGGCGTATAGACAATTACTCACCTAATCTCCGCGTTCCCAGCGTCATGACGTTACAGGTCTCCGCCTCCAATGCCGCCCACTGTGCTTCCACTAATCAGGAAGCACAGTGGGCGGCATTGAAGACAGAGACCTGTGACGTCATGACGCTGCGCTCCACGCTTGGAACGCGGAAATCAGGTGAGTAATTGTTCATACGCCTCCGGCCGCCCCGCACTTGTCGCCGCTATTCTGGAGGGGGAGAGAGGCAGAAGGAGGGGTCCCAGGTGAGGGAGGGGGGGATATTTCCCCCCTCCCAACCGCTGCCCCCACTGCCCCTCCTTCTAGCCCTGCTTCTCCCTCCTGCTGTGCTGCTGTGGGGGGTCGTGGTGACACCCCCCTGGGTGTCTGACACCCGGTGCGCCCCGCCCCCCTGCGCACTATGGTAGGGACGCCACTGGTTTTAATAAACGATTAAATTTCTTTATTGTAGTAAACAATATTATTGTTTAAGGTGCAGAAAAGTGATTTGAGAGTTATATGGAGGCTAGTGTTGGGCGAACAGTGTTCGCCACTGTTCGGGTTCTGCAGAACATCACCCTGTTCGGGTGATGTTCGAGTTCGGCCGAACACCTGACGGTGCTCGGCCAAACCGTTCGGCCATATGGCCGAACTAAGAGCGCATGGCCGAACGTTCCCCGAACGTTCGGCTAGCGCTGTGATTGGCCGAACGGGTCACGTGGTTCTGGCCCGAACGCGCTCTGATTGGCCGAACGGTCACGTGGTTCGGGTAAATAAATACCCGAACCACGTCATATCTCCGCCATTTCTCTGTGGGTTTAGCTTTGGGTAGGCAGGCAGGGTAGTTCGCTCTCCAGCCACGCTAGCCAGGGTCCCCCCCAGTCATTGTGTGTCGCTGCTGGGAACAGTAGTACACCGCTCGCTCAGCCACACTATATATATAGCATTGTTTACTGCCACTGTGTACCTCGCTCAGCCACGCTATATATAGCATTGTGTTTTCTGACACTCTGTGTACACGGCTTAGCCTGGCTATATAGCATTGTGTGTACTGCCACTGTGCACCTCGCTCAGCCACGCTATATATAGCATTGTGTTTTCTGACACTCTGTGTACACGGCTTAGCCTGACTATATAGCATTGTGTGTACTGCCACTCTGTGTACACCGCTCAGCCAGACTATATATAGCATTGTGTTTACTGCCACTCTGTGTACACCGCTCAGCCAGACTATATACCATTGATTACTGACACTCTGTGTACACCGCTCAGCCAGACTATATACCATTGTTTACTGACACTCTGTGTACACCGCTCAGCCAGACTATATACCATTGTTTACTGACACTCTGTGTACACGGCTTAGCCTGGCTATATACCATTGTTTACTGACACTCTGTGTACACCGCTCAGCCAGATTATATACCATTGTTTACTGACACTCTGTGTACACCGCTCAGCCAGACTATATACCATTGTTTACTGACACTCTGTGTACACCGCTCAGCCAGACTATATACCATTGTTTACTGACACTCTGTGTACACCGCTCAGCCAGACTATATACCATTGTTTACTGACACTCTGTGTACACCGCTCAGCCAGACTATATACCATTGTTTACTGACACTCTGTGTACACCGCTCAGCCAGACTATATACCATTGTTTACTGACACTCTGTGTACACCGCTCAGCCAGACTATATAGCATTGTTTACTGACACTCTGTGTACACCGCTCAGCCAGATTATATAGCATTGTTTACTGACACTCTGTATACACCGCTCAGCCAGACTATATACCATTGTTTACTGACACTCTGTGTACACCGCTCAGCCAGACTATATACCATTGTTTACTGACACTCTGTGTACACCGCTCAGCCAGACTATATACCATTGTTTACTGACACTCTGTGTACACCGCTCAGCCAGACTATATACCATTGTTTACTGACACTCTGTGTACACCGCTCAGCCAGACTATATACCATTGTTTACTGACACTCTGTGTACACCGCTCAGCCAGACTATATACCATTGTTTACTGACACTCTGTGTACACTGCTCAGCCAGACTATATACCATTGTTTACTGCCACTCTGATTCTGCTGGGAACAGTAGTACACCGCTCGCTCAGCCAGACTATATAGCATTGTGTTTACTGCCACTCTGTGTACACCGCTCAGCCACACTATATAGCATTGCGTACTCTGCCAGTCAGTGTGTATTTTGCTGGGATCAGTAATACTCCACTCACCGTCAACCACTATATGAGCTCAACATGAGTTCCCCAGAGACCTCCGCTGTGAGCAGCACTCCCAACAACAGCAACAGCCAATGCCCCACGCAAGCTATAACATCCACCCCAGCAGCCAGTGGTCAGCAGCAGCCCTCCCCGGAGGAGAACGTTGTGTCCATCGGTCCGTCGCCAGAGCGATTAATGAGGGCTGCCATTGAGGAGATGATGGGGCCTGATGTGGAGGAGGAGGTCTGGCTCAGGCCAGCATCCCAAGTTAATGTTGAGGACGATGAGGGGTCTGTGTCTGGGGATGTTGGGGTGGCAGAGGTGGTGGGTGGGTCAGACTCAGGAGAAGAGTTGTATGATGAGGATGATGATCGGGACCATCTGTATGTGCCTCAGAGTCCGACCCCGGAAAACATGTTGTATCGTGTGTTTAGGTACTAAAATCTGCGTTCCCTCCCAGTAGTGTTGGGCGAACAGTGTTTGCCACTGTTCGGGTTCTGCAGAACATCACCCTGTTCGGGGTGACTATATAGCAGACTATATAGCATTGTGTTTAATGCCACGCTGTGTACACGGCTCAGCCACACTATATAGCATTGTGTTTACTTCCACTCTGTGTCTGCTGGGAACAGTAGTACACCGCTCACCCGCCACTGTATAGCATTGTGCTCTGTGTCGCTGCTGACAATAGTGGTACACCGCTCACCCACCACTGTATAGCATTTCTGTACTGCCACTGTACTGCTGCCAGTCAGCGTGTACTTTAAGGATAAGTGAAATGAGGAAGAAATCCGGTGAAAGAGGGAGGGGCAAGGGAAGAGGTGTTTCCCCTGACGGTTCACGTACAGGCCACAGGGGAGCACCCAAGAAAACCCACTCAATACCGCCCATGTTGTCCAGGACAACAACCCTCACAGATCCAAAAGAACAGGACCAGATAATTACTTGGATGACCTCTCAAGCGTCCAGCAGTGGGTTAAGCAGCACCAGCACATCACGCACGAGGTCCGAGTCCTCAGCCAGTTACAAGGAGCCAGTGGGCACAAAGCTGACACAACCGGCAGCGACACCACGCACACAACTGCCAGATAACCAGACGACGTTGGAGTGAGCTGCGCAGAGGTTGTTCTGGGGAGCTCTACTCCACGGCGGCGGCCCCCCACAATGACATATGACGAGTTTGAGGAGATGGAAGAGGAGGGTATGGACAATGTGGACATAGACCCAGATTTTGTTTGTGAACGAGAACATCGCCGTCGTAGCAGCAGCACAGATGAGTCTGTTGAGGAACCCACTGCTGCACGAGTTCGCCTTGTGCCACAAGGTAGGCGGCGCGCAATTTCAGGCACCGCAAGCATGGAAGTTCAAGTGAGAGGCAAAAGAGGCGCAAACAGAAATCGCCAGCAAGGCAGGTGCTCCAAAGTCTGGGCTTTCTTTGAAGACTGCACTGAGGATGTTACCATGGCGATTTGCAAGGTGTGCAAGACCCGCCTGAGCAGGGGGAAAAGTATTAACAACCTCTCCACCACCAGCATGAGCCGCCACATTCTATCCAAACATCCCACTCTGTGGGCAAACGCGGCAGGACAGGGTACCACCAGCAACACTGCCTCCCTTGGGTTCACCAGACTCACCACCAGACCCACCTCAGCAGCAGCAGTAGCCCAGCCATTGCGTGGTTCACAACATTCACAAACATCAGACGATGCTGACACTGTCACTTTCCGGACTAGTGCTCTTGAGGTCTCCCAGTGTTCATCAAACACAACAACCAACAGCCCTTCGGTGTGCAGCCCTACGGTTGAGTTGTCTGTCTCTGAGATGTTTGAGCGCAAGAGGAAATTGCCAGCAAATGACCCCCGGGCCGTGGCAGTAACAGCCAGCCAGCATAGCCAAGCTTCTGGCCTGCGAAATGCTGCCATATCGAGTGGTGGAGACAAACAGCTTCAAGGGCATGATGTCAGTGGCCATCCCATGTTACGTGGTTCCCAGCCGCTACCACTTTTGCACAACTCTGCAGTGCCTGAGTTGCATGAGCACGTGGTCAGCTAAATAACCCGAAGCTTGAATAATGCCGTTGCCTGCAAGGTTCACCTCACCACTGACACCTGGACGAGTGCGTTCGGCCAGGGTCGATACATCTCCCTTACCGCGCACTGGGTGAACCTTGTGGAGCCTGGCAGTGATTCCTCACCTGCTACACCGCAAACAGCTGCACCGCCGTCCCTCCCACTGGATAACAACAGCAGCACCTACCTCTCTGACTCCTTCTCCTCCAACGCATCTCAAAGCTGTACCTCATCCGGAAACGCTAACCCAGCACCAGCAGCAGTAGGATCGTGGAAGCAGTGCAGCACAGCTGTTGGCATGCGTCAGCAAGCGTTGCTGAAGCTGATCTGCCTTGGGGATAAGCAGCACACAGGGGAGGAAATTTGGAGGGGAATAAAGGAACAGACGGATTTGTGGCTGGCACCGCTGGACCTGATACCGGGCATGAAGCTAGACACCTGGCACGAACTGGCAATGTACGCAATAGAGGTGCTAGCTTGCCCGGCAGCCAGCGTTATGTCGGAACGCTGTTTCAGTGCTGCCGGAGGCATCGTCACAGATCGGCGTATCCGCCTCTCCACAGAAAATGCAGACCGTCTGACTCAAATTAAAATGAATCAATCCTGGATTGGAAACGACTACGCAACACTCCAGGACCCCAACCAAGTAACATGACCAATGAACATCTGGGATGGTTTAGCGTTTCCGGTCCCTGTTTATTGAACCTCTCATCTGTATTACATTTATGACTGCATGGCGGCAAAAAGCATTGCTGCTATATCCGCACGCTTTTTGTCCTCATGCAAGGCCTGGGTTGTTGTGTCTCAAAAAGCATGGCCTTCTTCTCCTCCTGCGCCTGCTCCTGTTCCATCACGTGTGCTGCTGCTGCTGGGTTAGCGTTGCCGCCCGGTCCCTGTTTATTGAACCTCTTATCTTTATTACATTTATGACTGCATGCATGGCGGTACAAAGCATGCTATCCGCACACTTTTTGTCCTCATGCAAGGCCTGGGTTGTTGTGTCTCACAAAGCGTGGCCTTCTCCTCCTGCGCCTCCTCCTGTTCCATCACGTGTGCTGCTGCTGGGTTAGCGTTGCCGGTCCCTGTTTATGGAACCTCTTATCTTTATTACATTTATGACTGCATGGCGGTACAAAGCATGCTATCCGCACGCTTTTTGTCCTCATGCAAGGCCTGGATTGTTGTGTCTCACAAAGCGTGGCCTTCTCCTCCTGCGCCTCCTCCTGTTCCATCACGTGTGCTGCTGCTGCTGCTGCTGGGTTAACGTTGCCGGTCCCTGTTTATGGAACCTCTTATCTTTATTACATTTATGACTGCATGGCGGTACAAAGCATGCTATCCGCACGCTTTTTGTCCTCATGCAAGGCCTGGGTTGTTGTGTCTCACAAAGCGTGGCCTTCTCCTCCTGCGCCTCCTCCTGTTCCATCACGTGTGCTGCTGCTGCTGTTGCTGGGTTAGCGTTGCCGGTCCCTGTTTATGGAACCTCTTATCTTTATTACATTTATGACTGCATGGCAGTACAAAGCATGCTATCCGCACGCTTCTTGTCCTCATGCAAGGCCTGGGTTGTTGTGTCTCACAAAGCGTGGCCTTCTCCTCCTGCGCCTCCTCCTGTTCCATCACGTCTGCTGCTGCTGGGTTAGCGTTGCCGTGTGGTCCCTGTTTATTGAACCACTTATCTTTATTACATTTATGACTGCATGGCGGTACAAAGCATGCTATCCGCACGCTTCTTGTCCTCATGCAAGGCCTGGGTTGTTGTGTCTCACAAAGCGTGGCCTTCTCCTCCTGCGCCTCCTCCTGTTCCATCACGTCTGCTGCTGCTGGGTTAGCGTTGCCGCGTGGTCTCTGTTTATTGAACCACTTATCTTTATTACATTTATGACTGCATGGCGGTACAAAGCATGCTATCCGCACGCTTCTTGTCCTCATGCAAGGCCTGGGTTGTTGTGTCTCACAAAGCGTGGCCTTCTCCTCCTGCGCCTCCTCCTGTTCCATCACGTCTGCTGCTGCTGGGTTAGCGTTGCCGCGTGGTCCCTGTTTATTGAACCACTTATCTTTATTACATTTATGACTGCATGGCAGTACAAAGCATGCTATCCGCACGCTTCTTGTCCTCATGCAAGGCCTGGGTTGTTGTGTCTCAAAGCGTGGCCTTCTCCTCCTGCGCCACCCTCCTCCTGTTCCATCACGTGTGCTGCTGCTGGGTTAGCGTTACCGGTCCCTTTTCCTGGAACCTCTTCTATGTATTACATTTATGACTGCATGCCGACAAAAAGCATGTTACCTGTGCAAAGAAAACAGACATTTCCCGCATTTAAAAGACAGTTTTCCCTTTGAAACTTTAAAATCGATTTTCTCAAAAACTATAAGCTCTTTTTGCTAATTTTTTTTCCCTCTTGTACCCACTCCCAAGGTGCACATACCCTGTAAATTTGGGGTATGTAGCATGTAAGGAGGCTTTACAAAGCACAAAAGTTCGGGTCCCCATTGACTTCCATTATGTTCGGAGTTCGGGTCGAACACCCGAACATCGCGGCCATGTTCGGCCTGTTCGGCCCGAACCCGAACATCTAGATGTTCGCCCAACACTAATGGAGGCTGACATACTTATTTCATTTTAACAATACTAGTTGCGTTGCTGTCCTGCTGATCCTCTGCCTCTAATACTTTCAGCCATAGCCCCTGAACATGCATGCAGCAGATCAGGTGTTTCTGACATTATTGTCAGATCTGACAAGATTGATTAGCTACATGCTTGTTTCTGGTGAACTTCAGGCACTATTGCTGAAACAGATCAGCAGGGCTGCCAGGCAACAGGTATTGTTTAAAAGGAAACAAATATGGCAGCCTCCATATCACTATCAACTAGAGTTCACTTTCAGCATCAGAAAAACTTTTTACATGTACAGGTCCTTCTAAAAAAATTAGCATATTGTGATAAAGTTCATTATTTTCTGTAATGTACTGATAAACATTAGACTTTCATATATTTTAGATTTATTACACACAACTGAAGTAGTTCAAGTCTTTTATTGTTTTAATATCGATGATTTTGGCATACAGCTCATGAAAACCCAAAATTCCTATTTTAAAAAATTAGCATATCATGAAAAGGTTCTCTAAACGAGCTATTAACCTAATCATCTGAATCAACTACTTAACTATAAACACCTGCAAAAGATTCCTGAGGATTTTAAAAACTCCCAGCCTGGTTCATTACTCAAAACCGAAATCATGGGTAAGACTGCCGACCTGACTGCTGTCCAGAAGGCCATCATTGACACCCTCAAGCAAGAGGGTAAGACACAGAAAGAAATTTCTGAATGAATAGGCTGTTCCCAGAGTGCTGTATCAAGGCACCTCAGTGGGAAGTCTGTGGGAAGGAAAACGTGTGGCAAAAAACGCTGCGCAACGAGAAGAGGTGACCGGACCCTGAGGAAGATTGTGGAGAAGGACCGATTCCAGACCTTGGGGGACCTGCGGAAGCAGTGGACTGAGTCTGGAGTAGAAACATCCAGAGCCACTGTGTACAGGCGTGTGCAGTAAATGGGCTACAGGTGCCGCATTCCCCAGGTCAAGTCACTTTTGAACCAGAAACAGCGGCAGAGGCGCCTGACCGGGGCTACAGAGAAGCAGCACTGGACTGTTGCTCAGTGGTCCAAAGTACTTTTTTCGGATGAAGCAACTTTTGCATGTCATTCGGAAATCAAGGTGCCAGAGTCTGGAGAAAGACTGGGTAGAGGGAAATGCCAAAATGCCTGAAGTCCAGTATCAAGTACCCACAGTCAGTGATGGTCTGGGGTGCCATGTCAGCTGCTGGTGTTGGTCCACTGTGTTTTATCAAGGGCAGGGTCAATGCAGCTAGCTATCAGGAGATTTTGGAGCACTTCATGCTTCCATCTGCTGAAAAGCTTTATGGAGATGAAGATTTCATTTTTCAGCACGACCTGGCACCTGCTCACAGTGCCAAAACCACTGGTAAATGGTTTACTGACCATGGTATTACTGTGCTCAATTGACCTGCCAACTCTCCTGACCTGAACCCCATAGAGAATCTGTGGGATATTGTGAAGAGAAAGTTGAGAGACGCAAGACCCAACACTCTGGATGAGCTTAAGGCCGCTATCGAAGCATCCTGGGCCTCCATAACACCTGAGCAGTGCCACAGGCTGATTGCCTCCATGCCACACCGCATTGAAGCAGTCATTTCTGCAAAAGGATTCCCGACCAAGTATTTAGTGCATAACTGAACATAATTATTTGAAGGTTGACTTTTTTTGTTTTAAAAACACTTTTCTTTTATTGGTCGGATGAAATATGCTAATTTTTTGAGATAGGAATTTTGAGTTTTTATGAGCTGTATGCCAAAATCATCAATATTAAAACAATAAAAGGCTTAAACTACTTCAGTTGTGCGTAATGAATCTAAAATATATGAAAGTCTAATGTTTATCAGTATATTACAGAAAATAATGAACTTTATCACAATATGCCAATTTTTTTAGAAGGACCTGTATATATTGCTGTACATTAGTATGTAGCCCGCCCTCCAAGTGATGTCACAACCTAGGCTGATTAGCTATGCAAAATTCACCCTCATCAGAGCATTGTGGGAGATCAGGTATATTTTGTACTGGGTTTAGAACTCTCAATAAACAAACATTCCACAGAGATCACCTGACAGGACTAAAGATGTTGTCATCAGTGATACATTTTGAATGTAAATGAGGAAAGATTTTACAATGAGCAAACACTGACTAAATAACCTATGCATTAATAAAGTAAAATAATATTTGTAAATAAGCACATTTATTCATTATGTTATGTTAACTACAGTTCCTCTTTAATATTATTGTTCAATACATCTGGATTGTGTTTACCCACTTAAAGTGAACCAGAGACGAAGCACCCTCATGTATTTTACCATATATATCAGTGGGAACATTAGAGAAAACACCTACCCTGCTCTCTGTTTCATTCTTCACTGCTCAGTCTGCCTGTTAGCAGCCCTGATAAAATCCACAACTGAGCATTCAGTCTGGCTTTGCTCAGGGATCATTACAGCAGAGTCTGTCTTCTCTGATGTCTTTTCAAGCCCAAGCCTGCCCCCTTCTGGCTCTGCTTTCCTGTTCTGTATATCTGCAGCATCACAGAGAGGTGTGTAGAGATGGGAGGAGCTGCTAATGTAAGGGTATATTGAAAAAAGTTTTTATTTAAATCTATATTTGTTAGTCATAAGAGGTTTTTAGAAATGGTGATTTCATTTTGCACACAGCCCACTAAATAATATGCTTTTCTGATGAACTGTGTTTTGCATGGAGTTTTAGTAAAAAAAAAAAACACAAAAACAGCACACCAGAGCGGCGAAAATACCAGGTATAGTATTTATTTTGTAAAATATATTGGGGGGATATGTTTATTTAGTGCCCAAGCGTTTCCTTTAAGGACGGTGGTGTTAAATCCCCTAGGGACCAGGCCATTTTTTAATAAATAGGTCACTGCAGCTTTAAGGCCAAGCTGCAGGGCCGTACAACTGAGTCAGCACACAAGTGATCCCCCTCTTTCTCCCCACTAACAGAGATTTCTGTTGGTGGGGTCTGATCGCTCCCCCATGTTTATTAATTTTTTTGTAAATATTTTTCTTCTTTTTTTTTTTTTTTTTTTTTTAATAAATTGACTTATTTTTTAATAATGTTCCCTCCCTCCCTCCCTCCCTCCCTCTCCCCTCCCCCAGTCAGCCTGTCACAGCGATTGGCTGTGATAGGCTTCAGCCTATCACAGTGGATCGCTCCTGTGTCCCCCAGGGAGGGAGACAGCCATGCCACAGACCTAAATTTCTAGACTTATACTCGAGTATATACGGATATTACACAATCACTTCTACTTATTTCCCAGTCTGATGGGACTTGGTGGAATTGTAAGCACAATAAGCCTTTAAGCATCACCCTCATAAAAATGCACTAAAGCTAACAGTCGGTTTTGTTTTTGTGCATCTCTCAGCAATCGGCACGGCACCTCTGCCTTACCAAGCGACCCTGTCCATAATTGCATCTACTTATCTCTGACAGGTCCTCTTTATTTCACGCCACACCTGGCCCGACAAGTTCAGAGACAGCGCCCGGGACTTTGAAATAACTTTTTATTATTATTTTCCCGTCTCTCCTAAAGAAAAACATGGACAGATTCTCATTACGCTGAGAGTAACGGCTCTCGGTAAAGATAGTCGCGCGCGCTGATGATTATAGTGCTCGCAATGAAGACATTGGTGATGACAGATCGTCCCGACGAAGAGGGAGGAGATTAGAAAAAGGGGAGAGGAGCGAAAGGAACAATGGAATGCGCTGCAGCCTTATAGCAGACATAACCTTGGAAGCGGCGGCGAGACGAGAGACAATCTTCACACTGATGGCTTGGAATGTGGCGCCGTGACGTCCGCCGCCGGCTTGACAGCTTATTTTAAGGATGGAGGCAAACATGGCATTTTGCGATTTTCATCTGCTCACTTAATATCTCAGCTGATGTATCTGCAACCTCCTGTACATCTGCATGATTTACCTTTCCCGGCTCGCTCAGCTCACAGACTGCTGATAGAAAAGAAAAAAAGTATGGGAGGGGGGGGGGGGGGACAATATTGGCCCAGTTACCGCAAATTCCTTCACAATCCAGCTCTGTACTTTATTTCAT
This sequence comes from Hyperolius riggenbachi, assembly GCF_040937935.1. NCBI lineage: Eukaryota > Metazoa > Chordata > Amphibia > Anura > Hyperoliidae > Hyperolius > Hyperolius riggenbachi. Next base: position 236,114,215 of record NC_090656.1, read on the forward strand.
GTTTTCAAAGTGGATAAAATGCTCAAAGCGGTAAAATGCTTCAAAGTTGGGGAGAGGAGAACTGCCCAAACCAGTTTTGCAAATTTTTCTCAAAAGTACTGCAATTTTTGCTAAATTTTGGCGTATTGTGAACTTAAAGGGAACCAGAGACGAAGCACCCTTATGTATTTTACTATATATATCAATGGGAACATAACAGTGAACACCTACTCTGCTCTCTGCTTCATTCTTCTCTGCTAAATCTGCCTGTTATCAGCCCTGATAAGAATCCCCAACTGAGCATTCAGTCTGGCTTTGCATGGAATGATTATAGCTGAGTCATTACAGCAGAGCCACAAGGGGGCAGGCTTGGGCTTGAAAAGACATTACAGAAGACAGATTCGGCTATAATCATTCCGTGGCAAAGCTAGACTGAATGCTCAGTCGGTGATTCTTATCAGGGCTGATAACAGGCGATTTAGCAGAGAAAAATGAAACAAAGAGCGGATTAGGTGTTTACTGTCATGTTCCCACTGATATATATGGTAAAATACATGAAGGTGCTTCATCTCTGGTTCTCTTTAATATGTAGTAAGTAAGGACTACATATTAAAGGTGAAAATTTTAAAGTGAAAATAACTTTAAAGGTGAAAATAACTTAATGAGATAAACAATAGTACCTATCCTCCTTTTCCCAAAAATGACTTTTTTAGGTATCTCACAGTTTTATTTTATATTTAAATTTCGTTTTTAACTTTTTACTGTTTTATTGTCTCTGCTCAATGACATCTTCATTGAAGTATGCCAGAGCTCAAATCTATGAACTATTGATCCTTTTTATCTTTTTTTCTTGCTCACAGAAGCCATTTACTGACGGGAAAGTGTTTTATGGCTGTGATTCCTTATCAGTAAGGGTTATGCTATAGTCCAACCCGGTCTCAACCCAGACAGAAACTTGCATACTTGATTTTTAACTTTTTTAAGGCATAGAAAGAAAAAAAAGGAACGCAGCTTAGTTATTTGTATGCTTGGCACTGGACATACACATGTCATGTCATCATGTCACATGTCACCTCGGTTGTCCTTTAACTATCTTATGACGGCTCCACGCCCACAGATGCGGATGCCGCGGCAGCCTCAGGACCACTCAATGGCAGTTGGTATAAAGTCCTGGGACTGGGTTTTGCAGGAGACTGTTAGACGGCGAATATCTACACTGTACAGCGATCCTATCTACGGCAGCGCTGTACTGGGGACAGCCAGGGCCGGCGTTATCATAGAGGCAGAGGAGGCAGCTGCCCTAGGGCCCCAGAGCTTGTAGGGGCCCCCAGCGGCTACAAGAGGAAGAAAAACATTTTCAAATCGGCCTTATAGTTTTTGAGAAAAATCGATTTTAAAGTTTCAAAGGAAAAAAAAATACACATTTAAAAACCTGACGAGTTTAATGGTTAATACCAAATCCACCTTAAATGCTAGAAACCCTAAATTTGCAGGATATGTAAATGAGATTATTAGGAATAAGACGAAAAAACTATTTTTCAAAAAGACCTTATAGTTTTTGAGAAAATCGATTTTAAAGTTTCGAAGGAAAAAAGTATACTTTTCAATGCGGTAAATGTCACTTTTAGTAGCAAAAAAACCTAACGGTAGTGTAATTTTACATGCATCAAACGAAAGCGCAATAAATTTCCTGACGGGGTTTCCAGGGGGTCCATACGCAGCCGCAGTGCTTTGGCCAGGGATTGCTATACAGCCGCAATATAGCTGTATGAAGATCCCTGGCATTTTTTCCTATTTTCCCAATTTTTTTTTTATGTTTAGAATGTGGAAATATAAAAAAAAAAAAAATGATGTGGAGTCCCCCCTCCTGAAACTTTGTAACCCCTCGTCCCCCATGAAGGCTGGGATAGCCACAATGTGGAGCTCCGACCGATTGGGACTTCACACCCTGACTATACCAGCTGCAAAAAGGTCCCCTAATGCCGATTTTTGTCCCGGGGTATATGTTGGGGGGGGCCCCCAGGTTTATTTTGCCCTGGGGCCCCATTGTTGCTTAAACCGGCCCTGGGGACAGCTGTGTGACACGGCTGTCCCCCTGGAAGGTTTAGTAGTGATCGGCTGTCATAGGCTGATGACTATGCCAGCAGATCACAGTGATTGGCTTGTGGGGGGAGGAAGGGAAGTCCAAGTATATTTAAAAAAAAAAAAAGCGATATTTATAGAATAAAAATACAAATAAATAAAAAAATAAATAAACAAGCTGATAGGGATCAGAGCCCACCAACAGATAGCTCTGGTGGGCAGAAAGGGGGGGAAAATCACTTGTGATTGCTGAGTTGTACAGCCCTGCAGCAAGGTCTTAAAGCTGCAGTTGCCTAATTTGTAAAAAAAAAGCCTGGCCGGGGGTGGGGGTGGGGGGTCCGGGGGGGGGGGGGGGCTAGGGGCAAAGGGGTAAAGCCTGTAGTCCTAAAGCCTGCAGTCCTAAAGAGCCCCAACTGGAGATGATTAAAAATGCATTGAAAAATGCGCGTGAGCCTAGTAACCGACTGTGCTTAGTGTAGCGCTATTATACTTAGTAGGATACATAATGATTACTAGTATGACCTTTTTGGAGCTATGAAAACATAATGAAGTCTCATGCACTGACATTGATGGCTACAGGTTTCCTTCATTCTCACTGTATTAATGATTCTTCAACTGATTTCCCAATATCTGTGGGGCACCAGTCATTAGTATGAGTCTGAAGGATCATGAGTAGTGTTGGCGTTCCAATATAGGTCATTGTCAAGTTTGACCTTAACATCCATCATAAAAGAAACCAAACACTGACAATTTATACACACGTGATACTGAAAGGTCACACAACCAGGGGCGCCTCTGGCCATTTTGTCACTCCAGGCAAGGAAACCTGTGGCGCCCCACCGCCCTCTCCATGAAAACATTCGCAATGCGGCAGCATTTTGCCAGAAAATAATCGTAGTACAGTAGTGGTTCAGTGCAATACTACGAGCCGCCGATCTACTGCCTCTATACCGCTGTGTCCAATTGAAAGATGTACTGTTTGATCATAATTTTGATACATTTTTGCCACGGATTGATTGAAATTCTGATCAATGTGAGTTGTTGATAATCGCCAGATTCGATCATAGTGAAACAATCTGTCTGTAAAAATGAATGCATGTACTGACAGCTATAGGCTATAGTTACTAATAACAAGCTTGGGTCATTCAATTGTAAGGGTATGATTGAGGGGGAAGGGGGCAAAGTAGAGAATGACAATGGAACATTTATAATGTACTTTTCTCCTGGCGGACTCAAAGTGCTGACTCGCTCAGTAGGCAGTAGCAGTGTTAGGGAGTCTTGCCCAAGGTCTCCTACTGAATAGGTGCTGGCTTACTGAGTAGGAAGAAGCAGAGATTTGCTGAGCTTTGAACCCAGGTGGCCTGTGCCAGAGGAAGAGCCATTAACCATTACACTATACAGAGAGAGGAGGAAAATAACTTTTATTTAGCTTTCCTTTAAGGCAAGAAGACAGCCAGCACTAGGGGAAGGGGGAAAATAAAGGTGAATGAGGGAGAGAGGAGGAGTGGAGAGAGACTGAGAACAGTCTGAGAGGGAGCAGAGAGCTTATCTGTATTGCAGCCACATCACACAGAGGTGACTTGCCTGTAATGTGACTCCTGTCACTGCCAGTCTCTCACACAAGGCTGCAGCAGCCGCATGATGTCTAGGGACTGTCAAACTTTTCAACCTGTGTAATACCTTATCTAGCTGACCACATGCAGTCTTTACAATGTTGAGAGAGCAGACAGAGTTTTTTTTCAGGACACTGTAGGAGGCAAGCCTCTCTTCTGCATCATGCTGTGTACATTTACCAGCTTGCCCTCAAATTGTACTTTTATTTCCCTCAGCCAGGCTAGTGCTTCACATTGCCTTATACACTGTACCAGCAGCCTGGGGAGAAACCTCCCCCCTTCCCCCCCTGGCCAGTCCGTTCTGGAATGCACACAAAGACACCATCCTACTCTTCTGATGTGTTTTCTTTTCACATCATAAGGAGGGGTGGCCTGGGACAGGAGTCGCACAGACACACTCTATATCTGAGATAACACTAATATTAGGGAATGGCATACAAAGTGTTGTAGACAAAAGGTTTGTAGATTCCTTATTTGAGGCTGAGCAGCAGAGGCTTTCATTAGAACTTTTTCTCTCCGTTCCCTTAATTTTCAGTCTCTAAGGACAGGAAAAAGAAACTTTCTTTTCCCCTCAAAGCCGCCTCTATAAATCTTTCGCTCCAGGCAATTAGCTTATCAACTGGTTCCTAGAGGAACCTCTGCACACAACCCATAACTGTAAAAACCCATATCTTTGTAAACAAGTGCCTACGGAGACTACTGGCCACTAATGGTCCAATGTGTAGTGAAAAATCGTTCGAGCCATCAGAAATTCTGATTGGAAGAAAAATTGCTCACCACACCATCAGCTACAATGAACCAATCATTGCTTCCTATCTATCACAACCAACAAGAAAATCCAAATTTTGGTTTGACAAAAATCCAGTTGGACTACTATTTTTATAATCGTTCCTAATCGATTGTGCCCATCAACTGAGATTATTTACAACCATTCAGATCAGAATTTCTCGATTTTTCACTAGAAATAGGACCATTAGTGGCCACTTTTAGGAATAAAAAATGGCCGAAGAAGGTGACAGGCAGCTCCCTCCCCCCTCAGCCTCACAAACTGCATCACAGACAAGCTGAAAGTGAGAGCAGGGGCGCTGTCTGTGAGGAATAAACAAAGCACAGGTAGCCTGGAGGGGGCGTGCATAACTTGTATTCATTACAACAGAGGCAGCCCATTCCTCCCTGGGTCGACAAAGCTTGACAAAGAAAAGAAGATTAGATGTATTACAGAGACAACTAGAAAAGGCTGCAGTAATCCAGACCACATTAGAACAGGTATAGGAACTTATAGGAGAGAAGAGATAAGGCTGAACATTTTGTTACAGAGTCTCTTTAAAGGTTATTATGCTGTGTTGAGAGGATTTTCTGAGCTCAGGTCCGCTTTAATATTGGCAATTAAGGTAAATTCCAGAATTCCAAGGATAAAATAGCAGGCGCTGGGGTCACTATTTTATCAAGGACACACATTTCCCTTAATTGCAGATATTACCCTCTCCTGTGCCTGAATTTCCTGTCTCCATGTACAGAGTGGTAATTGAGGGTCCCCGTACAATATAGCTTGGATAAAGGCGATTTAAAAGTAAGCTCAGGCGTTTTAGTATTGAGAGAGACGCTTCATTAATTACTGATGGATTTGTCAGGTCTCGGGACAAGGGATAAATCTGACCTCAACATTTTTTGCACCATTACAAGGTCAAAGTAGTCCTTTGGATTATTGATTCCTGTTTTACAGAAACATATTTATGTTGCTTGTAATCTAACATTGATTTTAGTATTTATGACATGATTAAGTATTTATGATGCAATGTTTGTTATCTATAATTTACAATATTTATGTTCTTGCCTTTTCTGATGGTTATCTAAATGACAAAAGAACTTCTCTAAACAGGATTTATATCTAAATGGACTATAAAATAAAAAAACACATTATTCCTGTAAGGACATACAGTACTTAAAGCGGAACTGTACATTCGTTAAAAGCAAACAGTTTACCTGGGGCTTCCCGAAGCCCCCAGCAGCCGTCCTGTGCCCTCGCCGGTCCTGCCAGAGCTACTTTCATTAACGCCGACTTACAAGTCGACAGCAACTGCGCCTGCGCACCCCGGGCAATGTGTCGCTTTCTTTACGTTCCCACCCGCTAGGGCAGCTATAGCGGGCGGGAACGCGAAGAAAGCGTCGCATTGCCCGGGGTGCGCAGGCGCAGTTGCAAGTCGGCGGAAATGAAAGTAGCTCCCGCGGGAGAACGGAATCTCGGGCAGGACCGGCGAGGGCACAGGACGGCTGCTGGGGGCTTCGGGAAGCCCCAGGTAAGTGAAACTGTTTGCTTTTAACGAATTTACAGTTCCGCTTTAACGCAAACCTAAAAACCTATTCTAACTAAAACCCCACTGTCCCTGTGTCCCCTGTCCCTGTGTCCATGCTTTTTTGCCAGCGCACATACGCGGCACACGGATGTTACAAACAGGACGATGAGGGCAGGGGGGCGGCCATTGGTGCATGTGGCGGGGAGCACAGCCGTGTGCACGTGCGGCAAGAAGAGCGGGCAAGCACCTTTGGGAAGCGGGTCGCGTCCCAGCCCTAGTGCTCCGTTTTTTTAATGGGCAGGCTGATTAACTAGTTAAAATAAAAAAACAGATACTGTATATACTCACATATAAGCCTAATTTTTGAGCATAATAAATGTGCTGAAAAGTTACCCTCTTGGCTTATATGCGAGTCAGTGGAGCCAAAGGGATGGTGGAGCAGGTTTTGTTACTGGCAGAGGAGTGTAAGGATCGTGCACTAATAATCCTGCTCTTACCAGCTGACGCCCTGCTGTGTCCGTGCCCTCCATCCCCTGTAACATGTTGTGCAGAGTGTGGTGCTCAAGATTACACCTGTGTCCCCTGGCTTGTGAAGGAGAATGAGCAAGCATCGTGTTAGTGGTGCAATGATGGGGGATTCTTCCTGTGTGGCAATTGCTGTGTCTCATATCTATGACACCATCTAATGGCTTCTTGAGACACAGCTGTATGATCCTTGGGGGACATCTGGCTATAGGTAGGGGGGCTGACTTGTACAGGGAGAACATCTAGCTACTGTGGAGGGGGCTATATTAGGGAGGGGGCTTATATACGAGTCAATCACTTCTTCCTGGTTTCTGAGGGAAAAGGGAGTACCTTGACTTATACATGGGTCGAGTTATATGTGAGTATATACAGTACTTACCTATAGAGGGTGAAGGCTCTGGGTCCTATAGAGCCTTCCCGTTCCTCTCATGGTCCCAGCATTGTGTACCCATTTCAAATCTTTGTAAGCCTAAGTGTTCCGGAACACAGGCAGTTCCATACCTCGCATGCACAAGTGCGCAAGAGAGAGTGCTTGTGCATGCGCTTTAGGGACCCACCCGTCTTCAGGGGCACCTGGGCTCCCGAAGACTTCCAAAGCCTCTTGTGGCGGAAGAGAGCAGTTTCTGACCCATCAGTTGTGGGTGAGACGAGAGGACGAGGGGATCGTGAGAGGAAGTCTTAGAGGATAGGGGCCCTGGCTTGCTGTGGTCCATGGGGTTGCAAAGAGCTTGACATGATTGACTAGCAATTGAACAACAGCCATACAATTTTGTGGCAAGGTCGTAGCTGTCTCTCTTGGACAAATACAAGTTAAGAAACCTGATCTTTGTGAAATACGTGTTTAGACCTGACTTGAAAACCTATTTTCATTAGCAAAAGTGGAATATCAACAGGGGCTGAACTACAGGAGTGAGGTCCCTGCAACCGGGGGGGGGGGGGGGGGGGGGGTGGAGCTCTGAGGGGGCCTTCCTCTAATAAAGGGGTCCATCCTTCAGATCCACTGGTTTTGTGCCTACATATGTTTAGAGTTGGGCCGAACGGTTCGCCTGCGAACAGTTCCATGCGAACTTCCGTGGTTCGCGTTCGCGTCCCGCAGGCGAACTTTTGCGGAAGTTCGGTTCGCCCCATAATGCACCATGAGGGTCAACTTTGACCCTCTACATCACAGTCAGCAGGCCCAGTGTAGCCAATTAGGCTACACTAGCCCCTGGAGCCCCACCCCCCTTATATAAGGCAGGCAGCGGCGGCCATTACGGTCACTCGTGTGCCACTGCCTGCCTGCATTAGTGAGAGTAGGGCGAGCTGCTGCACTGTCTCTCATAGGGAAAGATTAGTTAGGCTTAGCTTGTCCCTGGCTGCATACCTGTTCTGTGAACCCACCACTGCATACCTGTACTGTGAACCCACCACTGCATACCTGTTCTGTGAACCCACCACTGCATACCTGTTCTGTGAACCCACCACTGCATACCTGTTCTGTGAACCCACCACTGCATACCTGTACTGTGAACCCACCACTGCATACCTGTTCTGTGCACCCACCACTGCATACCTGTTCTGTGAATCCACCACTGCATACCTGTTCTGTGAACCCACCACTGCATACCTGTTCAGTGAACCCACCACTGCATACCTGTTCTGTTCAGTGGACCCGCCACTGCATACCTGTTCTGTTCAGTGAACCCGCCACTGTATACCTGTTCTGTTCAGTGAACCCGCCACTGCATACCTGTTCTGTTCAGTGAACCCGCCACTGTATACCTGTTCTGTTCAGTGAACCCGCCACTGCATACCTGTTCTGTTCAGTGAACCCGCCACTGTATACCTGTTCTGTTCAGTGAACAGTTTGGTGTGTCAGTGTGAAGCAGTACCTTAATTACACTACCTGATTGATGCATACACATGCAAGATGTTTTAAAGCACTTTAGGCCTGTCATTTAGCATTCAATGTGATTTCTGCCCCTAAAACGCTGCTTTGCGTCAAATCCAGATTTTTCCCCGGGACTTTTGGCGTGTATCCCACTCCGCCATGCCCCCCTCCAGGTGTTAGACCCCTTGAAACATCTTTTCCATCACTTTTGTGGCCAGCATAATTATTTTTTTTTTCAAAGTTCGCATCCCCATTGAAGTCTATTGCGGTTTGCGAACTTTAACGCGAACCGAACCTTCCGCGAAAGTTCGCGAACCAGGTTCGCGAACCTAAAATCGGAGGTTCGGCCCAACTCTACATATGTTATGGGTGTGAAGATTATGATGGCCACGCTTGTTTTGTGACCATTGCCCCCAGATGGGCCCCCAGGCTGTGACGGTCAGCAAGGATAGGCAAAAATGCAGCATATCACATAAATAGGCAGTGTAAACATTCAGTGGCTTGCAAAAGTATTCGGCCCCCTTGAAGTTTTCCACATTTTGTCACATTACTGCCCCAAACATGAATCAATTTTATTGGAATTCCACATGAAAGACCAACACAAAGTAGTGAACACATGAGAAGTGGAACGAAAATCATACATGATTCCAAACATTTTTTTACAAATAAATAACTGCGACGTGGGGTGTGCGTAATTATTCAGCCCCCTTTGGTCTGAGTGCAGTCAGTTGCCCATAGACATTGCCTGATGAGTGCTAATGACTAAATAGAGTGCACCTGTGTGTAATCTAATGTCAGTACAAATACAGCTGCCTCAGAGGTTGTCTAAGAGAATATTGGGAGCAACAACACCATGAAGTCCAAAGAACACACAAGACAGGTCAGGGATCAAGTTATTGAAAAATTTAAAGCAGGCTTAGGCTACAAAAAGATTTCTGTGATGATTTGCTCAGCTGCCTGTGCAGGCAGGCAGCCCTTTGACCATTGTGTAGGTTTGCATGCTGCAGGACTCTGGAAAGAAGAGCTTCTGTCAGTTTTGCAGCTTGTGCTTGCAGAGGAATTTGCATACGTTGTCATGCAAATTGCCTGGCCACATTCATTGGAGGCGTGTACTATAAGTACTATGTCTTTCCCACAATGCTTCGCTGTTCATAAGGATTTCGTCCTATGTAACACTCCTGGTGGGGTGTCAGCCTTGCTCTCTGTTTGAACATCAGCTTAGAGTAATTCCTGAATCTGCGCTAGGCAGATTTCCCTAGTGCAGTTAGGATTGTATTATCTGTATTGCCTGTTCTGTCTTGTCTTGCCTGTTGCCATTGTCCAGTCCCAACGGTGGTCGACAGGAAATGGTTCTGATCTCTGTTCTTGGAGTATAGCTGGTGCAGCGGTTGCTACCAGCTATCTCTTCTGTTCTGTCTCCTGGGATCGCGCTAGCTACTTTTCGCTAGCGCTGGGGATCCTTCTGTTCTGTCTTCTCGGATCGCGCTGGCCGTTTTTCGCTGGCGCTGGGGATCCTTCTGTTTCGGTCTTCTGGGATCGCGCTGGCCACTTTTCGCTGGCGCTGGGGATCCTTCTGTTCTGCTACTCTGTACCTGGATCGCGCTAGCCACTTTTCGCTAGTGCTGTGGATCCTATCTCTCGCTTGTCCCTGTTTTCGTGTGTCTGTCTTGTCTGCTACGCTTGCTGGAGGCTCGGTGAGGTAACCGTTAAGCAAGCGCTCGCGTTCTCTGTTTCATGTTTGTCTGTTAATGGTTAGTTAGGCGTGCTTGTCTCTATTGTGCTTATCACGTGGAGACCGCGCATAACCACGTGCACTGTGCGAATGAGTGCGGTGTTCGCGGTTAGCTAGCGTTTGGTATTTTCCGTATCTCCTCATTGTATTATTTGCTGTGCCTTTGCTACCCTCGTATTCTATTCTGATCTGCCTTGTGTCACGTCTGGCGATCGCACCTCTCGCGATCGCGTTCCTATTTCATATCTGCTGTTGAGTGTGCGCGGTCGCGGGGTGGTGACTGGATTGGCGCACACACATACAATCTGTCCCTTTGCTCATTTTCATTTGCAATCGCCTCTCTTGCGATTGCGTTCTGCGCTTCGTACAATTCCTGTCTGGCATTTGTGGAGGTACAGAGGATTGGTTCCTCTGCACTCCCCAGCGCCATCTGCTGACAGGAATTTCCCTCTACAGGTGCGTAGCACCTTTTGCTGGGTGCCTGCAATTACACGCTTGTGGAGGATTTCCGCCGTGTTAGCGCATGCGTTGTGCACTGATCACGGAGAAAGTTCCACAATCGTTACAATTTCCAAAGCCTTGAACATCCCATGGAGCCCTGTTCAAGCGATGATTCAGAAATGGAAGGAGTATGGCACAACTGTAAACCTACCAAGACAAGGCCGTCCACCTAAACTCACAGGCTGAACAAGGAGAGCGCTGATCAGAAATGCAGTCAAGAGACCCATGGTGACTCTTGGTGAGCTGCAGAGATCTACAGCTCAGGTGGGGGAATCAGTCCATAGGACAACTATTAGTCGTGCTCTGCACAAAGTTGGCCTTTATGGAAGAGTGGCAAGAAGAAAGGCATTGTTAACAGAAAAGCATAAGAAGTCCTGTTTGCAGTTTGCCACAAGCCATGTGGGGGACACAGCAACCATGTGGAAGAAGGTGCTCTGGTCAGATGAGACCAAAATGGAACTTTTTGGCCAAAATGCAAAACGCTATGTGTGGCGGAAAACTAACACTGCACATCAATTAGAACACACCATCCCCACTGTCAAATATGGTGGTGGCAGCATCATGCTCTGGGGGTGCTTCTCTTCAGCAGGGACAGGGAAGCTGGTCAGAGTTGATGGGAAGATGGATGGAGCCAAATACAGGGCAAACTTGGAAGAAAACCTCTTGGAGTCTGGAAAAGAATTTAGACGGGGCGGAGCTTCGCCTTCCAGCAGGACAACAACCCTAAACATAAAGCCAGGGCAACAATGGAATGCTTTAAAAGAAAACATATCCATGTGTTAGAATAGCCCAGTCAAAGTCCAGAGCTAAATCCAGCCCCGTTTCTTGCCCCGTGCGGTGCGTGCCGCCGCCCGGGGCGCTGTTGGGAGGGGGGCGCTATAATGGAGGGGGGAGCCGGAGCCGCGGGGAGGGCAGCCCGACCTCTCCCTCCCTCTCCTCTCCCGGGCGCCCTCCGTGCTCCCCCCTCAGATGCAGAGTTCGTGAGCAGCAGGGAAGCGCTGTTTACAACTCACCGGCTGCCTGGCTCCAAGCGCTGCTCTCTCGCCGCTGGTCTCCTCTCTCTGTATACATACTGATACACGCTGCTTCCGGCTACAGGAAGCAGCGTGTATCAGTACGTATACAGAGAGAGAGAGAGGAGACCAGCGGCGAGAGAGCAGCGCTTGGAGCCAGGCAGCCGGTGAGTTGTAAACAGCGCTTCCCTGCTGCTCACGAACTCTGCATCTGAGGGGGGAGCACGGAGGGCGCCCGGGAGAGGAGAGGGAGGGAGAGGTCGGGCTGCCCTCCCTGCGGCTCCCCCCTCCATTATTGGGGGCATCTACCTATCTAACCTATTCTGGGGGCACCTACCTAATCTAACCTACGCTGGGGGGCAGCTGCTAATCTAACCTACGCTGGGGGGCACCTACCTATCTAACCTACACTGGGGGGCGCCTACCTAATCTAACCTACACTGGGGGGCAGCTACCTATCTAACCTATACTGGGGGCAGCTACCTAATCTAACCTACGCTGGGGGGCAGCTACCTATCTAACCTATACTGGGGGCAGCTACCTAATCTAACCTACGCTGGGGGGCAGTTACCTATCTAACCTACACTGGGGGGCACCTACCTAATCTAACCTACACTGGGGGGCAGCTACCTATCTAACCTATACTGGGGGCAGCTACCTAATCTAACCTATACTGGGGGCAGCTACCTATCTAACCTATACTGGGGGCAGCTACCTAATCTAACCTACGCTGGGGGGCAGTTACCTATCTAACCTACACTGGGGGGCACCTACCTAATCTAACCTACGCTGGGGGGCAGCTACCTATCTAACCTACACTGGGGGGCAGCTACCTATCTAACCTACACTGGGGGGCAGCTACCTAATATAACCAACACTGGGGGGGCAGCTACCTATCTAACCTACACTGAGGGGCAGCTACCTAATCTAACCTATACTGGGGGGCAGCTACCTATCTAACCTATACTGGGGGGCACCTACCTAACCTATACTGGGGGGCACCTACCTAACCTATACTGGGGGGGCAGCTACCTTATCTAACCTATACTGGGGGGCAGCTACCTAATCTAACCTATTCTGGGGGGCACCTGTCTAATCTAGCCTATACTAGGGGGCACCTACCTAATCTAACCTATACTGAGAGGCACCTACCTATCTAACCTAGGGGGGGCGCAATTTTTACACCCTCGCCCTGGGTGCATTTTAGCCTAGAAACTGCACTGGCTAAATCCAATCGAGAATCTATGGCAAGATTTGAAAACTGCGTTCACAAACGCTGTCCATCAAATCTGACTGAGCTGAAGCTGTTTTGCAAAGAAGAATGGGCAAGGATTTCAGTCTCTAGATGTGCAAAGCTGGTAGAGACATACCCTAAAAGACTGGCAGCTGTAATCGCAGCAAAAGGTGGTTCTACAAATTATTGACTCAGGGGGCCGAATAATTACGCACACCCCACTTTGCAGGTATTGATTTGTAAAAAATGATTGGAATCATGTATGACTTTCGTTCGACTTCTCACGTGTGCACCACTTTGTATTGGTCTTTCACGTGGAATTCCAATACAATTGATTCATGTTTGTGGCAGTAATGTGACAAAATGTGGAAAACTTCAAGGGGGCCCGAATACTTTTGCAAACCACTGTAACTATGCAGAGTTACTTGGCTTCTGTGCTGGGTGGTCTGGATTTCTGCTGGGTGGGCTGGCCTGCTGCCAGTCCCCTCGTAGCATTCCCTGACCTTCTAGTGGATCCTTCCCATGCTCCCACGGGCCTCATATTGAGGCACCGCAACTCCCAGCCACCATGCCCCCATAGAAGAACCACAGCTCCCTGCATGCCCCCCATAAAGACATTACAGCGCCCAGCATGGCAACACAGCACCCATTATGCCTACAAAGAGGCACCACAGCACCCAGCATACCCCCGATTGCACCTCAGCGCCCATTGAGGCACCACAGCTGACTCTCCCTGTGGGGATATCCGGGGCACCCCACAATAGATCCGGGCACGTGCCACTGATCTTTAGGTCTAGCAAGTCCCTTGCCTGTGGGAAGAGATTTATTTATAGCCTGTTATCCATTACGGGTGCAACCATGAGGCCTCTGCGCATAGCGTTCTGCTCGTTGGAAACCCCATTGACTCTCTTTAGACTTGGAATTTCCTCTTTCTCTGTATACATTTTCTCCTTCTCCGGGAGGGTCTCCTTGACTGAAGCATGACAAATTCTGAGTTAAATTAATCTCAACGCGTGCAATGAAATCAGGCTGTGTGCCATCCTCTTAATTGATAGGAAGATCTATTATAGGCTATTTGTCATGGCAAAGAAATCGTTCTTTGACTAAAAAGAAGAAGCCAGCCTGGGAGTCTTTTACTCGGTCAAACTCGATTTAGCTGACAGGTGTGCTTAGCCGGTGATCTATGTCGTGCAGAGCTGACAATTAAGAGGGATTTCCAGGAACTAACTTGGGTTCTGTTGCTTTGTCGCTTTATCGCTGGAAAGTTTTGTCCTTGGAAAGACATCTGTTTTGAAGTATTTTAGTTAAGTTATAGGTAAGAGCAGTAAAATGTCATATAGTGTACCCAAGCTGAAAGGATCAGAAATACATACTTACCTAAGATGAGGAAAACCTCTGGGTCCTAATGAGGCTTCCCTTGCTGAATTCTGGTCCCCCGTCAGGGGAATTGCTAGCCCCAAAGATCAGTGGCACCTGCCCCGGATCTATTCTGGGATGCCCTGAATGTCTCCAAGGCAGAGTCAGCTGTGTCCCTCACTGTCCTCTTCAGCGCCTCCGTTCAGCCGTAAGTCTCCTCGATAAGTGGCTCAGTGACATCAGCGGCGGACCTTCTGCACAAGCGCAGATGGCCCCGGCTGACGTCACTCAGTCAGACTGAATCCGACTGAGCCGCGTATCGGGAGTTGACTACAGCTTAATGGAGGACAGCAGGAGGACGGTGAGGGACACATCCATGCTTACAGGGCTGAAGGGAGCCCAGGGTAAGTAAAACACAGCAGGAAGACTCATCTCTGAGTCTCTTTAAGGCAACTATTTATGTATTTTTTAACTGTTTTTTTTGTAACTAGTATGGGGGGGGGGGAGGCTTAGGAAGTGGAAGGGATAGTGTGTGTGTGTGTGTGCGTGTGTGTGTACTGTGTGTGTGTGTGTGTGTGTGTGTGTGCGTGCGTGTGCGTGTGTGTGTGTGTGTGTGTGTGTGTGTGTGTAGTGTGTAGTGTGTGTGTGTGTGTGTACTGTGTGTGTGTGTGCGCGTGTGTGTGCGTGTGTGTGTGTGTGTGTGTGTGTGTGTGTGTGTAGTGTGTGTGTGTGTGTGTGTGTGTGTGTGTGTGTGTGTGTGTGTGTATAGTGTGTGTGTGTGTGTGCGTGTGTGTGCGTGCGTGCGTGTTTGTGTGTGTGTGTGAGTGTGTGTGTGTGTATGTGTGTGTGTGTGTGTGTGTGTGTGCGCGTGCGTGCGTGGTGTGTGTGTGTGTGTGTGTGTGTGTGTGTGTGTGTGTGTGATGTGTGCGTGTGTGTAGTGTGTGTGTGTGTGTGTGTGTGTGTGTGTGCGTGCGTGCGTGCGTGTGTGTGTGTGTGTGTGTGTGTGATTTTACTTTTTGGCTACTAGATAGTGCTGCAAACATTATCCTGTTTCTCACTCTCACTTTGAGTTCCCCTTCCCCAATTGCGGATCGTGGTGTCCCGACAGGTAACATCGGCGGCGGGGGGCTTTTGGGGCTAAGGCGCATGCGTACATGGGCTGCAGGTGTGTGCGACGAATTAAAATGTCCCGGAGCCATTAAGAAGCTCCAAGTTTTAATGTGGTGGCTGAGCCAGGGTTGCTCATAAACTACGCCTGTGCGAATCTACGCATCGTAGTCCGCAACTACGCATCGTAGTTCATAGACGAAGTTTAAAAACTACGCGTACGTATTTCAGCATAGTTGTAGTTCCACTATGCGAAGCTTCGCCCGCTACACGTAGTTGACGTATGTATTGCGAAGTCAACTACGCGTGCGGTAACTCCGTCTATACGGATCATTGTGCATGCGCACAAATATTATTGCCCTTCTATACACATACAATTCCGCATTGGAAGGTGGAATGTTTGCATATATTAGTTCACCCATGCACATAGTTAGCGGATTATTGCGGAAATTTTTCCGCATAAGGGCATAAGCGTCCGCATACACTACGCTTCGCGCTTCCGTATTTTGATGCGTAGTCTACGAAATGCAGACGTAGCGAAGTTTCTGATTTCGTAGCCGTAGTTTGCGAAGCGTAATTGCAGAAAACTACGCGTAGTTCCAGTGTAGCAAAGTTGGCTGACTACGACCATCCCTAGGTGGCTCGTCCAGTAGATATTAATGGAACTGGCAGTTGGCTATAAGAGTGCCATAAAGTACAGTATGCTAAGACTAACTCTGTGGTTTCCCCTGCTACAGTTGTCACCCCAGGCATTTGCCTAGAATGCCTATGCCTATAAATGGCCCTGAATAAACAGAACATTTTTATTGCCAGTGTAAAAGGAGTGTGTGTATCTTCAATTATGCTTTGAGGCCAGATTGTTCACTATTGCAAAAACACATCCTCGATTTCTGGGCTACAATCCTTCCTAAATCTGCTTATTCTCTACGACAGCCATTGGAATAAATGGGGCTTCAAACGAGGCAACAGGCCCAGCCCGTGTTTCTGCCGCCTCTCCGAGCTGGCGCGGCCGCGATACTCATCGGCTTTCTCCGCCGCCGCCGCTGCCGCTGTCTGTGTGTAAAACACAATTTCATTAAAAGACCTTTCATGGCTTCCTTGAATCCGGTCGCTTGACTTTATAGCCTCATAAACCTCTCCGCCTCGGCCTTGTTGCTGAAAGGATTCATGATTACTCCCCGGCCCGCGTTCTACCACCGGTCGTAGAAATTCCCCGGAAATCTCGATCCTCCAGCTGATGAGACGCCCCGCGCCGCTATTATAATGCATCTTAATATCGAGGGATGGATGAAAGATGGAGCCAAGCTTTTCAAAAGAGCCATTTTTCTTCTTAATAAGCATACAAATTGCAGCCTAGTTCACAAATAACATTTCCATTGAACGCTCATTCATCCACCTGCGTGACTCCCATAGATCTCAGAGTCGACATCACTTATCATCGTAGCGCGTCAGTGCTTTCACTGGAAGAAGGGAGTTTGCAGCTGAACTAAAGTGGTATAAAGAAAGCAGTCCAGAATTTATGTAGGACCATGATCAGAAAATTCTGGGCCCAATACTGGGCAAACCTATTGTATCCCCTTTCACTCGCCTCGGACTCCACACCCCAAATCCCAATGTGCTAAAATAAAGCTCTTTGACTAGTGTTTCCCTATAAAAGAAAACGAATTAGACAGCGTTTTACTTAACCACTTCAGGACCATAGGCAGTTCCCCTAGTGACCAGGCTATTTTTTACAGTTCAGGCCACTGCAGCTTTAAAGGCACGCTGCTGGGCCATACAACTCAGCACAAAACTGATTACCCCTTTTTCTGCCCACTAACAGAGCTTTCTGTTGGTGGGCTCTGATCACTCCTGTGATGTTTGTTTGTTTTTTATTTATTTATTTTTATTTTATTTTTTTTAATTTGTCTATTTTTCATATATTTTTTTACCCCCTCCCTCCCCCCGCCAGCCAATGACAGCGAACGGCTGTCATAGGCATTAGCCTATGAGAGCCAATCGCTCTTATGCCTCCCCAGGGGACATGGCTGTCCCTAGTACATTGCTGCCATAGATTGCAGCACTGTAAAATGTAAATAGATGGCGGTTTCGTCATCTAACAGTCTCCTAGCGGCGATCATCGCTGGGAGACTGATGACGGAGCGGAGCTCCATCATTCAAGCGGAGGTGTACAAATGTCTAAGTAGCTGTGTAAACATTTTCCTACTTTTCATGTTAAATATCAGAGGCAAAAGCTTTAGTTCATTGTGTGTAGATTTTAGTTCAGTTGGAATGTTTCATTGCAAAGGTTTGCTTCAATATTACACTGTTCTTTGCATGTCAGTCTGCATATGAAAAGGGGTGTCAGGTTTCACATACAATTACAAACAAGTTACATTTCCTCTGCTCTCTGCAAACCTAACCTAACCAACCTTAACCAACAGGGTTAACAGATACAGTGTGAGGGAATCCCCCCTCCCTACCTTCATGAATGAGTAGTCCACTCAGATTTTGCCTCAGATGCCGTCAGTAAGTGTGAAAGGAATTGGATTACAGTAAACAATGCAATAATCATCTAAAAATATACACCGGTACTTAACAGCACTTCCCAGACTATTCCTATCTCAATTGAAAAAAAAAAAAAAAACATGTTAATTGATAGTGTTCCTTTAATGTGTTTTTAGTTCACAACATTTGTAAGTAAAGCACCTATTTGTCACCAAGGCATGTTATTTGTAGTAGGCTTGCACACAAAAATAACTCAAAGATATCACTTAGTTGTAAATTGATATAAAATGTAATGAATAAATTACCAACAATTACCAAACAACCAACAATCTGTCCAAACGTGTCTGTTGTAAGATGAGTTGAGTGTGTGCACAGCTGACAAACAACCAGATGACCAACTGATAACAGGTTATTTGTCAGATCCAACCAGTGGATCAGTCTGACCAACTATCAGGCAGGTTGGAACATGTGTACAAGTCTTTTGAACAACTTTATTGTTTTTGAAAGCGGACATGTTGTGAAGTTTGTCATTTAGCTTGTGCCATAGTATTTAAAGGATACCCGAAGTGACACGTGACATGATGAGATAGACATGTGTATGTACAGTGCCTACCACACTAATAACTATGCTGTGTTCCATTTTTTCTTTCTCTGCCTGAAAGAGTTAAATATCAGGTATGTAAGTTGCTGACTCAGTCCTGACTCAGACAGGACGTGACTACAGTGTGACCCTCACTGATAAGAAATTCCAACTATAAAAACACTTTCCTAGCAGAAAATGGCTTCTGAGAGCAAGAAAGAGATACAAAGGGGAATTTCTTATCTTCAATTTTGCTTCAATAAAGCGGATCCGAGATGAAAAACGAACTATAACAAGTAACTTGTCTATATATCTTATGTAAAGTTTAGATAGTTTACACAGCAAATCTAGCTGCAAACAGCTTTAGAATATGGTTATTTCTTCCTGTGATACAATGACAGCAGCCATGTTGTTTGTAAACATTACAAAGAGGCAGGCTTATCTGCACCATCAGCACTCAGACTGAAAAAAAACCTAATCCCCCCTCCTCCTCCCTCCTCCCCTCTGCCTCTGAAATCTCTGGCTGGTAATACCTCCCCATCCTCCTGCCCAGACTAAGCTCCCATGAGCCCTTGCTACTGCCAAGGCTCTCTGAAAAACTGGGTGGGGCTTGTTTAGTTTATAGGGAATTAGAGTATTAAAACAAAAACTAAAAAGTATTTGGCTTGAGGAATGCCCTATAAACAATAGTATATAAACAATGGGAAACACAATTATGCAATGAG
The DNA here is from genome assembly GCF_040937935.1 of Hyperolius riggenbachi. NCBI lineage: Eukaryota > Metazoa > Chordata > Amphibia > Anura > Hyperoliidae > Hyperolius > Hyperolius riggenbachi. The sequence continues at coordinate 236,133,313 of NC_090656.1, forward strand.
TAAAAGTTCATCTCGGATCCACTTTAACTGTCATTTACTGCATTTAATTGTATACTTTTTTCTTTGAAGCTTTAAAATCGATTTGCTCAAACACTACAAGGTCTTTTTAAAAAAAAGTTTTTCCCTTGTTCCCACTGTTCTTCTTAACATAACCTGCAAATTTAGTGTTTCTAGCATGTAAGACGGCTTTACTATTAACTGTTAAAGTCGGCGGGTTTTGGTGGGTTTTTAATCAAGAATACTTTTTCCATTTGAAACTTTCAAATCTGTTGTTCTGTTGATAGCAAACAGTGATGCTCATCAAGTGCTTGTGATCACAAGTAACTCGTGATCACCGAAAATAAGATCGGACATGTCGAAAATTATCTATCGAACCATCTATCTGCTGAAAAAACTTATGGTGTATTCCCAGCTTAAGAGTTAAAAGGCAGGCTGCCTCTGGTTCTTGTGGTCTCCCATTTCCCATTGGACTGAGATCCTCTAACTTGATTGAGCACCCTTTCAACCAATAAGGGTGGGTCTGGTCTGTGAAGAAGCCTTCCGGTGAAATAAAAAACAGTGAAACGCGTTGTCTGGTTTTGTTCTCTATTATTATTGCCCCAGAGGTAAGTCCTTTTCTTGCCATTGTAACCAGTTTTTAATTATGTTATCTTATGTGGGGTTCCTCCAACCTGACTAAACTAGGAAGCTGAAATGAGGGTGGGAGGTGGGGCCCAATTGCATTGCTCTGCCCGGAAACCTGTATATTCTTAACCTGGCTCTGGTCACCAAACCTAAGCAGGCAGAGCCACTCCCCTCCCCAAAAAAATACCAAACATGAGTAGGCAGAATACCCCCCTAAAAATATCCTTCCCCCTTATGGTATGCCCTGGTGGTCTGGTGTGCCTCTTTACCCTTACAGTTTGCCCAGGTGGTATAGTGATTTCACCATCCCCTCACAGCATTCCTTGATGGTCCAGTGGATAGACAATAACCTTCTCATCACATTTGGGCCCATATGCAATTCTCTTTTTCTCCTGGGTTTTCTCCTAGGTGATATTTTCACAACTTGTCATAAAATGCTTTTTAAGCCACCAGCAAACAAAAAAAATACTAAAAATGCTTTTGATAGTACTTTTTCAACCACTTTTGGGTACTTTTTCAATTGTAAAAATCTGAAAAGTTAGTTTAAAGAGAAGATGAAAATTATCTCCTAGGAGAAAACTCAGGTGAAAAATTGCATATGGGCCTGTGTGTAAAGGAGGTTGGATGTTGAGCAACGTGGGACATAGGAGTCTGTGGGCCGTATGCAATTCACTTTTTCACCTGAGTTATCTCCTAGGAGAAACATTTTCATCTTTGATTTAAAATAACTTTTTAGCACTTTGCAATGGAAACAAAGTATCAAAAAGTAGGTAAAAAGTACTATCAAAATTATTTTGAGTATTTTTTTACTTGCTGGTGGTTTAAAAGGCGTTTTATTGACAAGTTATAAAATATCACCTAGGAGAAAAGTCAGGTGAACAAGTGAATTGCATATGGCCCTGTGTTTGGGGCCAGGCATATCACTCATCCCCCCCCCCCTTCCCTGCTTCCGTTAGCAAGGAACAGTGTATGGAGGGGCAGACAACACTTTTCAAAAAGAGTGGTGTTGAAATTGAGGACCCAAGTGGGCGAGTATCAGGCGAAGGTTAAGGGTGATGTACCATGTTTCAGCTAAGTGTGTGTGTGTGGGAAGGGGGGGGGGTGGATGAAACAAAGCAAAACATACTGTAGTGTGTGTGTGTGGGGGGGGGGATGGATGGATGGATGGATGGATGGTAAAACAAATAAAAATATCTAAGTGCTCCCAACTTTATGGAAAAATTATATTTTATTTTTGGACAGTGTAGAGAGAAAAACAAGAAATGGGTCAGCGCACTCTGTAAAATTGGTTTTATAACGTGTATTTTATTGTGAAAGCAACATTTTGAGCATGTGGTGCCTTTATGTGAAATGCTTTTAGGGCTGGTTTAGACCACAGTCCAGCTGTAAAGATCTGAAAATGGTCATTTGTTGAACTAGCAGCTATAGGAGGTCATATTTACTATAATCAAAAGCGATTTCAATCAACAACATCTTAACAGGTCAAGTTATGTATTAACATTGGACTCCTTCTTTGATAGCAGCTTCAGAATTCTTGCATCTATTGAACTTGTGAGTTTTGTGAGAGTTGCTGCTTGAATTTCTTTGCAGGATGTCAGAATAGCCTCTCACAGATGTTGTTTGGATGTAAACTGCCTCCAACCCTCTTATATTGTTTGCTTCAGGATGCTCCAAAGGTTCTCACTATGATAGAGGTGAGGGGAGGATGAGGGCCACACAATTGGCCTCAATTCTGGTAGCTATGTGAGGTAAATATTTTTTTTTTCTGTAGGTAAAATACCTCATGTGGTATTTTACTCTTTTTTTTAGCAATTCTCAAAGATTTTTCTCCATTTCCAAACGCGAGGTAAAACATGAGGTAAAACATGAGGTAAATGCATGAAGTGAGGTAAAATATGAGGTATTTCAGTGGTAAGTATGCAGTAAATGAATAATAGTAGTCTTTAATTGTCTTCCATAAGTTAGGATAGTCTTTGGAAAGTGCTTTTTTTTTTTTTTGAAGTAAATATTTGGAGTTTTATTTCTACTATTCTTTTCTATTACACAGCCTGTATAGGAACAATACTAAAACAGCAATAGGAACTCCACCAAAAACAGAAAAATGCATACAAATTGACTTTACCTCCAGGTACAGGCAGGTCTTAAACTGATCAGTAAATTATGTGCTAACATGCCCACTAATTTCCATGAAAATAGCTATTTTTGGTAAATTACCCCATGAATTACCTCATAATTTACCTCGTGAGGTAAAACATTACTAAAATTTGCCAGAATTGCTAAATGTCATTACCTTATGAGGTAAATTACCTCACATGAGGTAATTTGTTTGATAACCGCTAAAGAATTGAGGCCAATGAGTGTTTCTGCTTTTATGCTGATAGCAGTCTATGGTGCAGAGGTATTCCTTGTAACATGAGATGGTGCAAAGCATGGTTGTTCTTTAAGTACCATGGAAGAAAGTGGACAGTCAGAAACTCCACATATGTTTCATAAGTCATTTTCACATGGTCAGGGACCCTTAAGGAGCCGGCCAGCTCGCTACCCATGATTCCGACCCAATCCATGACTCTGCCACCTTCTTGCTGATGTCCCAGCCTTGCTGTGACATGGTGGCCATGCACCAACCATCCACCACTAGTGTTGCTCAGATACCCCCCCAATCACGAATTCGAGTAAACCCGGCCATGGCAGAATCGAAATCTGGAAATGCCGTGGTCGTGATCTGGATTTGAATCAGAGCTCTGAAATTTGAATCTGATTTTAGCCGCGATTACATGTACAATCCATGATCGTGAATCACGTTAATAGCAAAAGCCCTTATACATGCTACAATCACCAAAATTGCATGGGTTATAAAGGTCATCAGTGGCTACAACTTAAAAAATTTTTTTTCAAAAAGACCTAATAGTTTTTGAGAAAATCGATTTTAAAGTTTAAAATGAAAAAAGAATTTGTGATTAAACACCGCTAAAACTCATCGACTTTAGCGGTTAATAGCAAAGCCCCCTTACTTGCTAGAAACACCAGATTTGCAAGATATGTTAAGTGGAACAGTGGGAACACAGGAAAAAACATTTTTTCAAAAAGACCTTATAGTTTTTGAGAAAATCATTTTTAAAGTTTTGTGATCACAACTAAATCCGTGATCACATGCCAGATTTGGACCACGATCACGGGTGCATTCGGAACTGAATCCATGATCGAGAGGCGATCACAAATTCGGATCACGAGGTCGGATAGTGTAAAAATGCTTGTGAATCATGGTTTTTCGGTGATCACGAGGTCATGATGAGCAACACTGTCCACCACTCCATCCATCTTGACCATCCCGGCCCGGGTTGCATAGCACTCATCAGTAAACAAGACTGTTTGAAAAGTATTCTTCTTCTGTAGTTCTTGGCCCACTGCAGCCATTTCTGCTTGTGAGCACTGGTTAGTGGAGGCTGAATAGAAGGTTAATGCACAACTGCAATCCTCTGGAGGATCTTGCGCCTTGATGATTACAGGACTTAAGAGACACCAGCAGCTTTAAATGCCTGTTTGCTGCTTTGTTATGGCATTTTAGCAGCTGGTCTCTTAATCTGATGCATTGTTTGGCAGAACCCTTTCTCATTTTGCTTTTATCTCCACAAACCCGTGTGTGCTCTGTGTCAGCCACAAATCTTTTTACAGTACGATGATCACGCTTAAGTATTCGAGAAATATAAAGGTTTTCATACCTCGTCCAAGGCATTCAACTATTTCGCACTTTTTGGCAGCAGAGAGATCATTTTGATTGCTTGATGGTGGTCTGCTGAATAATGTGGAACACCCTTTTTTAGTAGTTTTTCCTTTAATTGGGCTCACCTGGCAAACAAGTTATCAGAGGTGTCCAAGATTGATTTCAGTGATCAAAAGAGCTCTGAGACACAATGCCATCCATGAGTTTCATTGAGAAACAAAATATTTAATCTTTATGACACTTAAATACAATTTGCATAATAATTTGAAATACAGTGTAGAGCAGCATCAGCTGTCGCTTATTTTCCACCACTGCAGAAACTGAGTAACTGGCTGGAGATGAGACAGAGCCTGTTACAATCAGTGTGGACTAGCTGAGGGCTTGAACTTACATATACAAGTGAAGCACTTTGAAATAATAAGTTCCATTAAACAGTATGCAAAGCTGGACTAGAGGAATTGCTTATTTCTCAGCAAAGGTGCAGTGTTTCTTTAAGGTGTAGATAATAGCGACAGTATCCTAAGGGAGGCGAACCAAACACACACAAAGAAATCCCCACTGCTCTTTATTCAAGGCTTTTATCTACCCTAATCGGGATTCATTTCCATGGTCTGTTTGAGCTGGTCATGAAGCGATAAGGCGCAGCGTAGTGTACCGCGACGCCGGCTGCAGATATTCTGAGGAAAGTGAAAGAAATGTGTTACATGGATGAACGCTTCCCGCTTCCCCTCATTCTGCGGGTGATTCTGCCGAGTCTGACAATCAGTTGGCGTGATGCAGCGGATCAGACGGGCCTGCGCTCTAGATGAGAATTGCGCTTGTCGCGCCTGTAGCATGCCGGAGCGGCGGGGTGACGGATGGACGCCACCCCGCTGGGTGTTTTATTTACTGCCCCATGCAAGGGACACGGAAAAGATGGATTTGGGGAAACGTAAGCGACAACAAAATATGTCACGGTAGCAATACGGCGTGAATATGGTTAGCGTATTTCAGATCGTCCATAACCAGAAACACAAATGGAAATTGGCAAATAGAACAAACTCTTTACTCAATACCGCTTCTACCAACCACAAAATGATACATTTTTATTGCAGTGTTATTGATGTAAAACTGACTGGGAAAAAAATGATCATCTCTCTTAAAATGAACTGAGCACTGGAATTACTTTTCTTTTGGTTTCACACATTTAATGGCTTATGCACAATTAACATAAACAGCTTAGCTTCAGCAGTAAAAACAAAATAAACAGTAAGCTTACTTCAGCTTTGTAGTAAAGAAAAGTCCAGCTTATTCAAAATAAGTCCAGCATCATCCGGCCAAAGCCACACTTAACAGCAGTCCACCGTGTGGTATGGCTTCCAGGTCTACACAGGGTTTTAAAGGGAACATAGTCCAAATAACGGAGACATAAACCTCCCATCCAACACCCAGCCCCGATGATCTCGTCAAAAGTCACTTAAATATTTCGTCTTACTCATTTTGACAATAACTTCTGTGATAACTACGTGTCTGAGTATTTCTTATCTGAGCGACTCTGCATTGTTACGTCACTCTACATCACCGTTGGACAGGTCTACTTTCAAATAAGGGGCGTCTGTAATTTGTTGGCCACTCAGGTTATATATATATACACACATATATATATACTAGCTGATGGCCCAGCATTGCCCGGGTATGTAATTGGTTGGTGCTGGCTTTGCCCACTTTTTCTAACCCTACCACACAATTATCCAATTAATCAATGACCTTGTGAGCTTTGCGGTCTTTAGCATCAATAATTTACATTGAAATTAAACAAATCTGTACCAGGTTTGTGCCATTAACAGTGCAAAAATGGCAGCAATTAAATATTCCCCTTGAAAATCAATAGCTGAATTTTGATTGGCTTTTGTAGACTCCACCCACTTATTGAATATTAATCCTAGTTACCCAGTGACCAGCTGTGCAAAGTTTGAGAACTCTACCATTAATAGTGTAATAATGGCTGCAGTTTACATTTTCCTGCGAAATTTGCATTTGTTTCCGCCCACTGATGACCCGGCATTGCCCGGGTATGTATTTGACTGGTGTTGGCTGCACCCAATTTTCTAACCCTGAGGGGACACCTGGGGGTTGCACTGTCTAAAGACGCACATAGCAGGTAATTGTACATATATTTTTTGTACTATGGACTTGATCGTACTGGCACCATTGCTACTATCAGAACCATTGGGTATATGTGGAAACGCAGGATATGTATAGTTAATACAAGAGGTTTTTTTGAATCTGATATTTCCACCATTTGGTTTTGTTGTTGCTTTATATACATTTTTCAATTGTGGTGCATTCTTTTGATTCATAGTGTGCACACAAGGTGCTGATTTATTGCCATTTGTACTGATGAGACATTATATACGTGCTTACACGTGTGGTAATGTGATATAGTGAGATACATATTTGGTATCGATATGATGTAATTTTTGTAACAGGACCCCCATTGTCCATGTGTTCATTTTAAATGATTTTAGCTCTTTTTTTCTGTGTTAAGGTGTTTTCAATAAAGATTGGCATATGGAAGTACTGATTGGTTCAGATCTATATTTGTTTCTCAGGCAGAGGATCTTTTCTTTTAAATATTTACTGTGTGTTTTACTTCTGCTGAGACACCTATATTGGTGCAATAACATAGTTTTAGACTCACATTTTTTGGTTTATACAATTTCCTAACCCTAACACGCATTTAATCAATTACTCATTGACCAAGTTTGTGAGCTTTGTGCAGGGTTGCTCATCCGGATTCCGGATACTCGAACTACCCAGATGTCCGAACGTTTTTCTGGTATCTGAACTCGGATACGGAATCCGGATAGCTGGATAAATCCAAATGCACTATTCGAGTGAACTCAAATTTGCATTTGGTATTTGAGGTATTCGGCCGGATACCGTTCAGATTCCGAATTCGAACAGCGTTTCCACGGAGATGACGTCCATTGACGTCATTAAGCCAATTAGAGGGCTCCCAGCCGAGGCCCTAGCAACCAATCACAGAGGGGAACCCTGGCCAGGCCCTCCTGTATATAAGGCGGGCGCCATCTTGAGAATCTTGTCCTTGCTTGTGACTGCTTACTGAGAGATATCTCCAGTGCTGTTGGCTAAGCAAGTGCTCTTTTACTGTCCTAAACACCTGTACTACACCAGTATTGTATTGTTTTTTAGTTAGCTAGCTTGTATTTTGATTTTAGTCAGTGTGACAGTCAGACTCAGTGCTGAAGCTGCTAGGTTAGGTTAGGGCCTGTTGTGTGCACAGGCTAGGCCTGCTGCCAGCCTTAGCTACAGTATAGCTTGTAGGTTATTAGGGATTAGATTACTGTACTACTACTAGTCTTTATTGTGTAGTTAGTTGTTAGAGAGAGTACTACTACTGTGTTAGCTTCATTTACTACAGATAGTTACTGCAGTGCTGCTGTTAGAGTCAGTCAGTGTGTGACAGACAGACAGACAGTTAGTATGTGCTCCTGTCACTCATCAACTAGTCTACTACTACCAGTTATGTATATAGGTAATTTGTATTGAGTTAGCTTACTTTAATTGCAGTGCTGTTACAGTGTGACAGATAGACAGACAGTTAGTGTGTCAATGTCTGCTACTCTGCTGTCACTCTGTTAGTTGAAGTTGTACTAGTCTACTACTATCTACTACTACTACTACTACTACTAGTCTACTACTACCAATTATATATAGTAAATTTGAGTAAAATTGAGTAAAATTGAGTTAGCATAATTCAATTGCAGTGCTGTTACAGTGTGTGACAGATAGCCAGACAGTTATTGCTGTCTATTAGCCTGTGTTTCCCACCGCCAGGGTCTGCCACTGCCACCAGCTATTACGCCACTACAATAGCTGCATCTACCTCCTCCTCCTGCTGCTGTCTCAGCCTGTGTTTCCCACCGCTGGGTCCACACAGAACAAATGTTCTGCTGCCAGTCTGCCACCAGCTATTACGCCACTACAATAGCTGCATCTACCTTCTCCTCCTCCTGCTGTGTCAGCAGGGCCACCCTTAGGTTTCACAGCGCCCTGAGCGAAACCTGATTTTTGTGCCCCCTTCATCCTCTTCACGCATGCGCGCACACACAGGCCCATATGCAATTCACCTCTTCTCCTGAGATATCTCCTAGGAGTTGGACAGTGGTTCCCAACCTCTTTGACGTTGTGACACATCACGCCAAATGCTCAGAATTATGTGACACGTCACATATGTATAATAGGAAAAATACTATTAATAACCATGAAAGGATGGAAAGAGTGCATTATCCTGAATACACTTAAAAATGAAGGCTAGAACCTATCAGGAATATTAATAAAAACAATCAGTGGGACAGTTAGCCGCCTCCCCCCCCCCCCCCCCATTTAGAATGATAACACAGCACCGACAATTTGCACTATGCGTTATAGTCGCAGTGCGCCCCCCGCCACAAAAATGCCCCCCAATCTCATGTGTAGGTGCCCTCAATATACTGTAGGTTGCTAAGCATAGGTGCCCCCAGTATAGGAAGTCAGTTGAAGGTCTCCATCGCCCCCATAGGTAGCCATGCCTCCAGTATAGGTACCCATGTGTTGGTGCCCTCAGTAAAGGTAGCCAGCTATAGTTGCCCCCAGTATAGGAAATCAGGTGTAGGTGCCCTCAGTATAGGTAACCAGGTATTAGGCGCCCCCTTGGAAGCCGGCGCCCTGAGCGACCGCTCTGGTCGCACAGCCTAGGTCAAAGGCCGGCTATGTGTGTCAGTCTGTTTCTCCACTGCCAGGGTCCACACAGAACTATATCTTCTGATGCCAGTCTGCCACCAGCTATTACGCCACTACAATAGCTGCATCTACCTTCTCCTCCTGCTGCTGTTTCAGCCTGTGTTTCCCACCGCCAGGGTCCACACAGAACAAATGTTCTGCTGCCAGTCTGCCACCAGCTATTACGCCACTACAATAGCTGTATTTTGTTGAAGAAAAAAAAAAAACTAATTTTTTTGAGTTGTCTGGGCTGAAAACTGTGATGACCCAGTTGTGTATTGGACACAATGTGGGCTTCACGACCGCTGTCTGGAACCTCCTGATGTTAATTTACAGCCATTTCTTGTTCTTTTTTTTATTTTTTTTATTATACCTCCCCACAGAAACAATTGCTGTTTTTCTTTTTTAAAAAAAACATGATGCATCATGCATCATTTACTATAAAAGACGTTTTGGAAGCAATTTAAAGGCCAGTTCCGGATTTCAGTTTGAATATCGGATTTTCCCGGATAATGGGTTCAGATACCCGGATCGACTCGAATTTCCAGTCGTTCGAATTTGAATATTCGGACTTATCCAGATTTCAGGCTATCTGGATTCGAACCCACTCGGATACCAAAAAGATGTACCACTTGCTTTGCGGTCTTTGGCATCAATAATTTGCATTGAAGTAAAACAAATCTGATTGGCTGTTAGTGGCTTCACCCCCTTTTCTGAATTTGAACCCCAGTCACCCAAAGACCGATTGTACCAGGTTTGAGGCCTGTGATAAGGTTCATCCCTCTTGGCACTATTTAGTTTGGGGTTGTTGGTTTCTTGATCTATATTGGTATAACCCCCCCCCCCCCCCACACCCCATTCTACTTCAATATCACCTAGTGCAAAGTACTTTACATGCAATATTATTGCTACTATTGCACAGCATTTGCACTTTATGTATATACCTTAGCAACATACTTTGCCCATTTTCTTTATCATGCCTGCCCTCCTGGTATAGTTAATAATCATAGTTAATACACACTAGTCTGGTTTGTAAATGACACTTTATCTTCAGTCAGACTGTATTCATACAGTGAAGGGGGCTATACTGGGGAGAGGGGCTTATATGCGAGTCAACCACTTTTTCCTCGTTTTTGAGGGAAAAGTGGGTACCTCGGCTTATACGTGGGTCATCTTATATGCGGGCATATACGGTATTAGCAAGATGTGTGTGTATGTATATATATATATATATATATATATATATATATATATATATATATATATATATATATATATATATATATATATTGGGTTGGAAAAGTATTCGGCCCTCTTGAAGTTTTCCACATTTTGTCCTATTACTGCCACAAACATGAATCAATTTTATTGGAATTCCACATGAAAGACCAATACAAAGTGGTGTACATGTGAGAAGTGGAACCAAAATCATACCTGATTCCAAACATTTTTTACAAATAAATAACTGCAAAGTGGGGTGTGCGTAATTATTCGGCCCCCTGAGTCAATACTTTGAAGAACCACCTTTTGCTGCAATTACAGCTGCCAGTCTTTTAGGGTATGTCTCTACCAGCTTTGCACATCTAGAGAAATCCTTGCCCATTCTTCTTTGCAAAACAGCTCCAGCTCAGTCAGATTAGATGGACAGCATTTGTGAACAGCAATTTTCAGATCTTGCCACAGATTTTCGATTGGATTTAGATCTGGACTTTGACTGAGCCATTCTAACACATGGATATGTTTTGTTTTAAACCATTTCATTGTTGCCCTGGCTTTATGTTTAGGGTCATTGTCCTGCTGGAAGGTGAATCTCTGCCCCAGTCTCAAGTCTTTTGCAGTCTTCAAGAGGTTTTCCTTCAAGTTTGCCCTGTATTTGGCTCCATCCATCTTCCCATCAACTCTGACCAGCTTCTCTGTCCCTGCTGAAGAGCAGTGGTGCTCAGCAGAGCTCGAATATTCGAGTAGCTCGAATATTCGAGCTCTTTTTCAGCTATTCGAGCTCGGTATTCGAGCTCCGAATAGCTGCAGCTATTCGAATGGGCTATTCGCGTACACTCGAATAGCCCATTCACTATTCGAGCTATTCGAGCAAACGGCGCTATTCGAGCTCGGTACCGAGCTCGAATAGCGTCATAGCCCAGATTGATGTCCTTAGAGCCAATCAGAGGGCTCCCAGGCCCTCTGACGGCAGCCAATCACAGAGGGGGACCCTGGCCAGCCCCTACCCTATAAATAGCGGCCGCCATGTTACGTTTCTCCGTCCTTGCCTGAGACTTGCATAGAGAGAGAGTTGCTCCTTTGTGCTTTGGCTTAGCAAGAGCTTTATTGTGGTCATTTACCTAGCGTTTTTGCTCACATACACCTCCTATACACACCTATATTGTTGTTAGTTAGTTAGACATTGGGCTCGATTCACAAAGCGGTGAGAACCCAGTTAGAGACTTTAGGCGTGATAACCATTGCACCACTCTGGTGAAAAGCCAGTTTAGGTGTGATAAGTTTAGGCATGATAAGTTTAGGTGTGATAAGTTTAGGCATGCTAAGTTTAGATAAGTTTAGATCGCTTGCAAAGTCCCGCACGCAAAGCAGCGCCATTAAACTTTATACGAAGTGCACCAGTCTTTGCTAGCGCAAAACTTTTGATCAGCTGTGCACTGCGGTGCTAACGCAGTTGGCGCTTAAACTTATCATGCCTAAACTTATCACACCTAAACTTATCATGCCTAAACTTATCACACCTAAACTTATCACACCTAAACTTATCATGCCTAAACTGAGTTTAGGCATGATAAAGGGCTTTTCACCAGGGTGCTAACTGTTAGCACCGCTTTGTGAATCAGGCCCCTTGTATTTTAGTTAGTAGCTTTTGTGTTACATAGAGACAGGCCAGCTGCTGCAGGCTTACAGCTTTAGGCCTCAGGGCCTGCCTGTGTGGGCAGCTGTCCTCCTGTCCTCTGTTTATTTCTCTCATCTATACCAGTATTTCTGCTGTCCTTTACTACTGATTGTATTAGTATTGTAGTTATATACTGTAACTGTACTAGGACACTCACTGTCACTGTTCATAGGCTACTAGCTGCTCCTGCGTGTGTGCACTCACTGTCTGTGTATACTACACACTACACACACTCTATTTCCAAGTTCTGATAACTGATTGATTATTGTAATTGAATATTGTAATTAGTTAGTTGTACTCACTGTTACTACTTACTGTACTAGGAGTCTCGGACACTCAGTCACTGTTCATAGGCTACTAGCTCCTGCGTGTGTGCACTCACTGTCTGTGTACACACTACACACACTCTATTTCCTTCTGATAACTGATTGATTATTGTAATTAGTTAGTTGTACTTACTGTTACTACTTACTGTACTAGGAGTCTAGGACACTCAGTCACTGTTCATAGGCTACTAGCTCCTGCGTGTGTGCACTCACTGTCTGTGTACACACTACACACACTCTATTTACTTCTGATAACTGATTGATTATTGTAATTAGTTAGTTGTACTTACTGTTACTACTTACTGTACTAGGAGTCTAGGACACTCAGTCACTGTTCATAGGCTACTAGCTCCTGCGTGTGTGCACTCACTGTCTGTGTACACACTACACACACTCTATTTCCTTCTGATAACTGATTGATTATTGTAATTAGTTAGTTGTACTTACTGTTACTACTTACTGTACTAGGAGTCTAGGACACTCAGTCACTGTTCATAGGCTACTAGCTCCTGCGTGTGTGCACTCACTGTCTGTGTACACACTACACACACTCTATTTCCTTCTGATAACTGATTGATTATTGTAATTAGTTAGTTGTACTTACTGTTACTACTTACTGTACTAGGAGTCTAGGACACTCAGTCACTGTTCATAGGCTACTAGCTCCTGCGTGTGTGCACTCACTGTCTGTGTACACACTACACACACTCTATTTCCTTCTGATAACTGATTGATTATTGTAATTAGTTAGTTGTACTTACTGACTGTTACTACTTACTTACTTACTGTACTAGGGACACTCACTCAGTCACTGTTCATAGGCTAGCTCCTGCGCGTGTTTGCGCGTGCGTGCACTCACTGTCTGTAGTGTGCACACACTAAATTTACTTGTGATTACTACTGATTATTGTAAGTTGTAACTGCTAGTTGTACTTCCTGACTGTTACTACTTACTTACTGTACTAGGGACACTCACTCAGTCACCTCACCCACCAACCCACTCCATTAAAGTACCCCACTTTTCACCCGCCCTTTTACAAAACTTTTGTCTATACGCCCAAAACATCGAAGATGTCTGGAAGTGGCAGCCAGCGCGGTTTGGGCAAGGGGAAGGGCAGCAAGGGAATCAGGAGGAGAGGGAGCAGCATTGTGGCAAGCCGCGGGCGCGGGCGCGCCACCATGCACAGTTCCGCAGCAGCAGCAGCAGCGTCAGTGGCTAACATTCCTCCCATAGCCACTGGCCGTGGACGCCTTGGGCGCCGCCCAGCAGGAGCATCTGCAACTCACGCTGCAGAGACACAGCAGCAGCAGCGTGTAGCACCTGCTTCGATTTTCCTCCAGCCGGGTCGGAAACGTCCCATTGAGGAAAAGCATGCAGACACTGTGGTGCAACTCATGACGGAGGATGAGCAGCCCGCCATCAGCTCTGCATCTGAGGCCTCCACCCTCACCACCACCACCACCACCCCTGTTCGCAGCAGCCGCCCAGCAGGGTCTGGGGAGGAGGCCAGTTCACTGTCACTCGCCGACCTGTCATTCAGCAGTCTTTTGACCCCAGGCATCATGAGTGCTGTTGTTGGCGATCTTGAGGAGGAGATGCTGATGGGCACTTTGGGGGATGAGGGATTGGACAGCAAGACTGTGGCGACAGTCAAGCAGCCCATCCATGCATCAGGAGAGGAGTTTGGGGGGTCCTCATCCCAGCAGGACATGTTTCAGGAGGGGGAGGATGTTGATGACCCGGTGACAGACAGAGACTGGGTGCCACCACCTCCAGGGGATGTCGTCCTCAGCAGCTCTGAGGAGGAGGAGGAGGATGCTCTTGTGGGCCTTGCAAGGAGGTGCATCATTGCAAGCATTGGCAGCAGCAGTAGGCAGGTCCCACAGCCTGCTGGTGTCTCAGGCTCAGCAGCAGCAGCAGCAGCAGCATCTGCCAGTACTACCACCAGCCGCACCCAAGCCCCCCAAGCCCCCCCCCCAAACCACCACAGGGAGACAGGCAGCAGCGCTTCCATGCCGTAGGGGGATGTTTCTGTCACCAATCTGGCGCTTTTTCATCATGCCCACAGTGTACAGCAAGTACGCCACTTGCAACCACTGTCAGCGGAAGTTGAGCAGAGGTGCAGACCCCTTAAAGTTCTGCACCAGCTCGCTCATCAACCACCTTGCTGCGAAACATTTCCACCAGCATCAGGAGTTCCAGAGGCTGAAGGCATCTGGTGCTGGCAGTGGCACCACACCCATCACTGCACAGCCTTCAGCAGCAGCAGCAACAGCAGCCACCCGCCCTCCTGCTCCTCCAGCAGCACCAGCAGGAGTGCGGAAACGCACTGCTCCTCCCCCCTCTGCAACTCCTGCCGCCGACACTGAGGCCTGTTCTGGCAGCCAGTCCTCAGTGGCCTCCTCCGCTGTGTCTGCTGATTCCCGTGCCAGCAAAAGGCCACGCCAGAGCCTTTTGAGCGAGTCCTTCCAGGGGGTGGTTAGGGCTCTGCCTCCCAGCAGCCGTCGCGTGCGGCAGCTGAACGGCTTGCTGGCACGGGCCATGTGCTCCCAACTCCTGCCGTACACGCTCGTGCAGGAGGGGAGCGACATTCGTGCGCTGCTTGCTTGCGCAGCCCCAGACTGGCAGCTCCCCAGCAGACACTTTTTCTCCCGCAAGGCCATTCCTGCACTGCACCGCTTTTTGATGGCCAATGTGGAGCGAGGGCTGGAGCACGCGGTTGGTGAAAGGGTCCACGTCACCATGGACTCCTGGAGCAGCCGCTTCGGGACAGGCCGCTACCTGTCCTTCACTGTCCACTGGGTCAGCTTGGTGGAAGGGGGTGAGGATGGGAGAGCAGCAGCGGGCACAGCAGCAGCAGCAACACAGTGGGTGGTGCCACCCTGCAGGGTCAGGGGAACTGCAGCAGGTTCCTCCGATCCTCTGCCATCCTCCGGCACACCGGGCCAAACCCCCCGCCTCAGCAGCAGCGTGAAGGCCCGCCACTGCCAAGCGCTGCTGCACTTGGTCAGCCTTGGGAAGACCAAGCTGACGGCAACCCATGTGTTGGCCAAACTCCAGGAGCAGGAGAGGATTTGGCTGACCCCCAGAGGCCTCAGAGTCGGAGAGGTGGTGGCCGACAATGGGGCCAATCTGGTTGCCGCAATAGACAGGGGAAACCTGACCCACATCCCCTGTCTTGCCCACGTGCTGAACCTGGTGGTGCAGAAGTTCTTGCGCACCTACCAGGGGATGGGCGAACTGCTGGAAACGGCAAGGAACGTTGTGCGTCACTTCCGGCGCTCGGCTGCAGCCTGTGCGAGCCTGGAAGACGTGCAAAAGGAGCTGGATCTGCCACGCCATCGGCTGATCCTTGACGTTCCGACTCGCTGGAACTCCACCCTGGCGATGTTGGAGCGTCTGGTTGAACAGAAGCACGCTGTCAACCAGTACCTTGCCCTGGCCACTGTTTCCGCCGCTCAGAGAAGGGACAAGACCAGCAACATCCCGTCCATCGTCCCCGATGATGACTGGAGGCACATGCAGCAGGTGTGCTTAGTGCTGGCTCCCTTTCTGCAGGCCACTAACATGGTGAGCAGGGACCATGCTATGGTCTGCGAGTGGGTGCCCCTGGTTTGTCTGCTGAACAGGGCCCTCGATGCTTTGCTGGAACAGGGAGCGGCAGCCTTGGACCAGCAGGAGCGGCAAGCAGCTGCACAGTCCACCTCTGAGGGGGAGGAGGAGGAGGACTTGGTGGAGGTCCCTGACCTTGCTGCTGATGAGGGGGAGCAGCACAGTGCAGCTGAGTTGGTGCGGGGGTGGAGAGAGGATGAGGCTGACGAGGCAGAGGAGGAGGATGAGGACAGCAGCACTGCCGTCGATGTGCCAGCAGACGTGGCCCGCCTCTTCCCAATGGCAGCGCACATGCTGACGTGCCTGCGCAAGGACCCCAGGGTGATCCAGATGAAGCAGAGGGAGGACATCTGGATCAGCATGATGTTGGACCCACGCCTCAAGGGGAAGTTGAGCCAGTTCCTGCCGCCTGCAGGAGGAGACCCAGCGCAACAAATAAGGAGCTTGCAGCAGGCCCTTGTTGAGCGCTTGGAGGAAGCCTTCCCCCAGCCTTCCACCCCCACTGTCCAGCAGCCAGCACAGAGGCAGCAGCAGGTGCCTGCATCCAGCAGCAAGCGCCCCACAGACCTGCTGTCTCTCAGCCACGAGCTCTACAGGACTGTAGAGGCTCCGGCAGCAGTGACTAGAGAGGAGGTGCATGCAGCAGCATCCTCCACCGGTCACAGCCAGCGCCTGACCCGCATGGTGGCTGACTACATGGGGTCCTACAGCGGGCTTGACAGCGATGCCCCTGTTGATCCCATGGAGTATTGGGTCAAGCGCCTGGAGATCTGGAGCGAGCTGGCGCAGTACGCCCTGGAAGTGCTGTCCTGCCCCCCTTCCAGCGTGCTGTCCGAGCGCTGCTTCAGTGCAGCTGGTGGTGTGGTCACCGAGAAACGCTCACGTCTGTCTCACAAGTCTGTGGACAGACTGACGTTTCTCAAGATGAACCAGGCGTGGGTGGAAGGCGAGTTCCTGGCCCCTGTTGTCGGCGAGAGGGGGACATGAACTGGCTAAGAACCATCGTTAATGTGCCTTACCACCCTTTACCACCTCCTGGCTCCTGCCCACTAAGCCAGCCTGGTTCACTTTGACTATTACGTCGCCTGCAGCCACACATTTTACACCTACAGTGGGTTGCTGTGTACTGCCCTTCTGCTGTCTGTCTGTGTTTCCCACTGCCAGGGTACACAGATTTACCTTCTGCTGCCACTCTGCCACCAGCTATTACGTCAAACAATAGCTATATATCTGTGTAATTTGTTTTACAAACAAAACCAAAAAACCATAAAAAAAAAAAAAAAAAGGTTTAATTTTTCTGAGGTGCCCGGGTTGAAAACTGTGTTGTCCCAGTTGTGTATTGGACACGATGTGGGCTGCACGACCGCTGTCTGGGACCTCCTGTTGTGTTCATTTACGGCCTGGTATCACCGCTAGGTACCAGGGCTATTATGTCACGCTGCCTGCCTGCTGCCACACTCACACTACTCCTCCATTCCTCCTGATGATGCTGCTGTCTGTCTGTGTTTCCCAACGCCAGGGTACACAGATTTACCTTCTGCTGCCACTCTGCCACCAGCTATTACGTCAAACAATAGCTATATCTGTCTGTGTAATTAGTTGTAAAACCAAAACTACAAAACCATAAAAAAAAAAAAAGGTTTAATTTTTCTGAGGTGCCCGGGTTGAAAACTGTGTTGTCCCAGTTGTGTATTGGACACGATGTGGGCTGCACGACCGCTGTCTGGGACCTCCTGTTGTGTTCATTTACGGCCTGGTATCACCGCTAGGTACCAGGGCTATGATGTCACGCTGCCTGCCTGCTGCCACACTCACACTACTCCTCCATTCCTCCTGATGATGCTGCTGTCTGTCTGTGTTTCCCAACGCCAGGGTACACAGATTTACCTTCTGCTGCCACTCTGCCACCAGCTATTACGTCAAACAATCGCTATATCTGTCTGTGTAATTAGTTGTAAAACCAAAACTACAAAACCATAAAAAAAAAAAAAAAAGGTTTAATTTTTCTGAGGTGCCCGGGTTGAAAACTGTGTTGTCCCAGTTGTGTATTGGACACAATGTGGGCTGCACGACCGCTGTCTGGGACCTCCTGCCTGCTGTGTTTATTTACAGCCCTGGTATCACCGCTAGGTACCAGGGCTATTATGTCACGCTGCCTGCCTGCTGCCACACTCACACTACTCCTCCATTCCTCCTGCTGATGCTGCTGTCTGTCTGTGTTTCCCAACGCCAGGGTACACAGATTTACCTTCTGCTGCCACTCTGCCACCAGCTATTACGTCAAACAATAGCTGCTCACATTACTCCTCCATTCCTCCTGCTGCTGCTGCTGCTGCTGTCTGTCTGTCTGTGTTTCCCAACGCCAGGGTACACAGATTTACCTTCTGCTGCCACTCTGCCACCAGCTATTACGTCAAAAAATAGCTATATCTGTGTAATTGGTTGTAAAACCAAAACTACAAAACCATAAAAAAAAAAAAAAAGGTTTAATTTTTCTGAGGTGCCCGGGTTGAAAACTGTGTTGTCCCAGTTGTGTATTGGACACGATGTGGGCTGCACGACCGCTGTCTGGGACCTCCTGCCTGCTGTGTTTATTTACAGCCCTGGTATCACCGCTAGGTACCAGGGCTATTATGTCACGCTGCCTGCCTCATTGACTGCCTGCTGCCACACACTCATCCTCCTCCTCCTGCTGCTGAATTTACCTCCTGCTGTCTGTGTGTTTCCACTGCCAGGGAGCACATACAATAGCGCTTCCAACATGCGTGCGCCACCAGCTATTTGTTACGCTCAAAAATAGCTGCATTTCTGTAAAAAAAAAATTTGAAAAGAGAAATACGTGAAGAAGAAGACGATATAGAAGAAGATGAAGAAGATGAAGAAGAAGAAGATGAAGATGATGAAGAAGAAGAAGATGAAGAAGAAGAAGAAGATGAAGATGATGAAGAAGAAGAAGATGAAGAAGAAGATGAAGATGATGAAGAAGAAGAAGATGAAGAAGATGAAGATGAAGAAGATGAAGAAGAAGAAGATGATGAAGAAGAAGAAGAAGAAGAAGATGAAGAAGATGAAGAAGAAGAAGAAGAAGATAAAGAAGATGAAGATGAAGAAGATGAAGAAGATGAAGAAGAAGAAGATGAAGATGATGAAGAAGAAGAAGATGAAGAAGAAGATGAAGATGATGAAGAAGAAGAAGATGAAGAAGATGAAGAAGATGAAGATGATGAAGAAGATGAAGAAGAAGAAGAAGATGAAGAAGTTGAAGATGAAGTAGATGTAGAAGAAGAAGCAGAAGAAGATGAAGAAGATGAAGAAGATGAAGAAGAAGATGAAGAAGATGAAGAAGAAGATGAAGAAGAAGATGAAGAAGATGAAGAAAAAGAAGATGAAGAAGAAGAAGATGATGATGAAGAAGATGAAGAAGAAGAAGACAATATAAAAGAAGAAGATATAGAAGAAGATATAGAAGAAGAAGATATAGAAGAAGAAGATATAGAAGAAGAAGAAGAAGATATAGAAGATAAAGAAGAAGAAGAAGAAGTATATACAGTACTGAACAAATGTCTGGACACAACTTTCTTTTCAACTTTTTTTTTTTAAAGGAACATCCACACATAATCACTTGCTGTTGTTACTTGGAAAAAAAGAGGTTTCTTGCATCATTCACCCTCAAAACAAGTGTTGGAAGCTATTTAAGGCCATTTCGAATAGTCAGCTCGAATAATGAGCTCGAATACCGACTCGAATAGTGAGCTCGAATTCCGAGGTCGAATCGAATAGTAAAAATTATTCGACTTGAATATTCGACTGATCTCGAATAATTTACTATTCGAATTCGACCTAACTCGAATTTTGAAAAGGGGTATTTGAGCACCACTACTGAAGAGATGCACCCTCAAGCATGATGCTGCCACCACCATATTTGACAGTGGGGATGGTGTGTTCAGAGTGATGTGCAGTGTTAGTTTTCTGCCACACATAGCGTTTTGCATTTTGGCCAAAAAGTTCAATTTTGGTCTCACATGACCAGAGCACCTTCTTCCACATGTTTACTGTGTCCCCAACATGGCTTGTGGCAAACTGCAAACAGGACTTCTTATGCTTTCTGTTAACAATGCCTTTCTTCTTGCCACTCTTCCATAAAGGCCAGCTTTGTACAGTGCATGACTAATAGTTCTCCTATGGACAGAGTCTCCCACCTGAGCTGTAGATTTCTGCAGCTCGTCCAGAGTCACCATGGGCCTCTTGACTGCATTTCTGATCAGCGCTCTCCTTGTTCGGCCTGTGAGTTTAGGTGGATGGCCTTGTCTTGGTAGGTTTACAGTTGTGCCATACTCCTTCCATTTCTGAATGATCGCTTGAACGGTGCTCCGTGGAATGTTCAAGGCTTTGGAAATCTTTTTGTAGCCTAAGCCTGCTTTAAATTTCTCAAAAACTTGATCCCTGACCTGTCTTTTGTGTTCTTTGGACTTCACGGTGTTGTTGCTCCCAATATTCTCTTAGACAACCTCTGAGGCCCTCACAGAGCAGCTGTATTTGTACTGACATTAGATTACACACAGGTGCACTCTATTTAGTCATTAGCACTCATCAGGCAATGTCTTTAGGCAATTGACTGCACTCAGATCAAAGGGGGGCGAATAATTATGCACACACCACTTTGCAGTTATTGATTTGTAAAAAATGTTTGGAATCATGTATGATTTTCGATCCACTTCTCACGTGTACACCACTTTGTGTTGGTGTTTCACGTGGAATTCCAATAAAATTGATTCATGTTTGTGGCAGCAATATGACAAAATGTGGAAAACTTGAAGGGGGCGAATAATTTTGCAACCCACTGTGTGTGTGTATATATATATATATATATATTTTTTTTTCTGTATACACTATAACACTCTATACAGGTTATGTCTATATTATTAGTTGAAGGTCTGGGATTTATAGAAAGCCTTGTTAGACTGGATAAATCAATACATTGTATTACTCCCTTAATGCTGTTTTTGTCTTAAGGACACGGGATTCGGTGACCCTTGTGGGGCAAATCAATTATATGTTGCCCTGCAAAGTCCTTGGATTCCTCTTCTTTATCACATATGAAACAACGTGTGCAGATATTGTAACGGAGGATATTCGCTTCAAGCATGTTATGCACAAACTTATTTTGCCTTTATTTCCTCTCCGGATATAAACAATTCATGGATCACTATAAAGGTTGCCACTAATGGTCCAATTTCTGGCGAAAAATTGTTAATTCTGATCAAATGTGAATAGATTGATTGTAAATAATCTCCGTTGATGGGCACAATCGATTAGGAATGATTATAAAAGCCGTCATCCGATTGGATTTTCGTCAAAACAAAATGTGGATTTTCTTATGGATTGTGATAAATAGGAAGCAAAGAGTGGTTTGTTGATAGTGTAGTGAATGATGTATTCCGATATTTCATTTCCGATCAGAATGATCTGATCACTCGAACAATTTTTCACTAGAAATTGGATTGTTAGTGGTCATCACAAGAACTAGTTTCCCTACAAATAGCAGGCGCAAATGTACTGCGCATCAATTGTGATGTTAGCCGATTTTAAAGTGGAATTAAACCCAGCATTTCTTTGCTGTAATAGATTATTTACAGCATATTATATACCATCAGCATTTTTTTTTACTAGAACTGCATTCAAAGGGTTAACATAGGCCTTATGCTGGGCATACACGGGTCGATTAGCCGCCGGATCGACTCCCGCCGCGTCCCCACTTGTCCGCGCGTCGGGATCGAGCAGGGAATCTATCCGGCAGGTCATCGGACCTGTCGGATATTATCTATTGAGCCATCAGCGGCTCGATTGATAAGGAGAGAAACTGCCGTGTATGCCCAGCATTAGAAGCTTCCCTTCCAGCAGAGCTGGCCACTTCGGAACTTTACATATTGTTATCTTGTGTTTAATTGTATCAAGTGAGAAATGTAAACAAAGCTTTCTCTCACACTGCCAGCTCTGCTGAACAAAGTCAGACAAGCATAAATGCTCTCTGATGCTTTCTGATGATTAGAGGATGAATAAAGCAGTTATAAATAAAATGCAAAGTCAGCTCTCAGAGTAAAATAAGTGTACTTTAGAAACGTATAATTTCTAAATGAGTAATAATTCTTATGCACAAAAGCAAATATGCTAACCGTATGCCTAGGCTCGGACTGAGCCACCGAACCACTGATGGTCCCATCGGTAGGCCCTGGCTGCCCCGCCTCCTGGGGGCCCCAAAGCTAAGAGGGAGGGGGCAAAGCTTGGAAGGTAGAAATTGGGCACTGAGCGATGGAGAGGGGGGGGAAGCCTCCCCCCCTCCCTCATCTAGGGGCCCCCCCTTCCGCGCACCCCCCCTCCTTCAGAAGTTCAGCCAGCAGCGAGCAGAGAATAGCTACAGAGCTTCAGATGATGCTAGCTCCGCATGCCGCTGCTGCCTGCTGGTCTCCGTCTCCTATAGTGACGCTGTCCAATCACGCTCTCGCAGTACTTCCTGCGAGAGCGTGATTGGACAGCATCACTACAGGAGACGGAGACCAGCAGGCGGCAGCGGCATGAGGAGCTAGCATCATCTGAAGCTCTGTAAGCTATTTTCCGCTCGCTGGCTTCTAGAGGAGGGGGTGCGCGGAAGGGGGCATCTGCCACCAGCCTGATTGCATTTTGTGGGGGTATCTGCCACCAACCTGATTGCATTTTGTGGGGGTATCTGCCACCAACCTGATTGCATTTTGTGGGGGTAGCTGCCACCAACCTGATTGCATTTTGTGGGGGTATTTGCAGCCAACCTGATTGCATTTTGTGGGGTATCTGCCACCAACCTGATTGCATTTTGTGGGGGTATCTGCCACCAACCTGATTGCATTTTGTGGGGGTATCTGCCACCAACCTGATTGCATTTTGTGGGGGTATCTGCCGCCAACCTGATTGCATTTTGTGGGGGTATCTGCCGTCAACCTGATTGCATTTTGGGGGGGTTATCTGCCACCAACCTGATTGCATTTTGTGAGGGTATCTGCCGCCAACCTGATTGCATTTTGTGGGGGTATCTGCCACCAACCTGATTGCATATTGTGGGGGTATCTGCCACCAACCTGATTGCATTTTGTGGGGGTATCTACAGCCAACCTGATTTCATTTTGTGGGGGTATCTGCCACCAACCTGATTGCATTTTGTGGAGGTATCTGCCACCAACCTGATTGCATTTTGTGGGGGTATCTGCCACCAACCTGATTGCATTTTGTGGGGGTATCTGCTGCCATTTGACTACTTGATGAATTATCATGAGGCATGTAACTACTTGAATATTTTATCTAAATGTATCTGGTCAGACCTAATCTCTGTGGATAACACCGCTACTTATTTTGTGCTTTGTTTTTGTTTTTTTCTAAGTCTGCCCATGACTCATCATGACCACGCCGATGTTCCAGTGCGTGGTGACACCCATTTAGTTTTGCTGCGGCGCATGCAGACATATCCCTATTGGAGACTGTCCTCAGAAGTGCTCACAATCTATTCCCTACCATAAAGTCATGCAAATTTTCTAGAGTACATGTGTGTGTGAGCCCAAAATGGGGGGGGGAGGAGGAGGAGAAGAGGGAGGCGGGCCCCAGGCTGAAACTTCCTTGGTGGGCCCTTAGTGTCCCAGTCCGACCCTGCGTATGGCATATAAAAAGTAGGAAAACATGATTTTACTGAATATTATGTCAGGGTTTTATACCGCTTTAACTTAAAGTGAACGGGAACTGAAATTTTAAATAAAAAAGTCAGATACTCACCTAAGGAGAGGGAGGCTCTGGGTCCCATAGAGCCTCCCCGCTCCTCTCCCGGTCCCCACTGTTGCGCTGGCACCGGGAGAGGAGAGGGAAGACTCATTAGGACTTGAGCCTTGCCTTAGGTGAGTATCTGACTTTTTATTTAGATATCGATTCCCATTAGCTTTAAGGATTCAGGTCTGCGGTTGTTTTTGTGCCATTTTTAAATTTCCTGTTGCATTCGCGATTTTGGATTGAATGAGCTAGAGAAACAATATCGAGGGGGAAGGTTTTAGTTCCAAACCACAGACGATTCCCCGCAAGTATTTTGCCACCTGACCTGTGTATTTTCTGTGCATTTAACATATTTTTGGGGGGCCAAGTGGTTCCAATGAGGAGTCACATTCATTGTACGGAAGATTAGTGTAGGTTGTAATTTTTTTCATCACTATGAAGAATCACAGATGCCTCCTGAAAACGCAGTGGCCCAATAGAAAATCATGACATGCATTTTTCAAGTGTGATCCCTGACTGAAGCAGGGAGACTGCAAGACATTTGCATAGTATCACCTTTTGTACGGGATTCTTTCTTTTGCACTCCCATTGACGTTACATAAATGCAAACGCTGGAAAACGGCAGCAGGGAGAGGGTTTGCTTTCATGTAAAAATGACATCACTATAGTGGAAATGCTTCACCACAGTTGGCCGGTGTTATTCCAATCAGAAAAAAATATAGGCATTCAGAAAATGGAATGCAATGGAAAGGGGCCCTTGAGTCACTGCGTGCCTTTATCTGCCTAGAAGATTCTTCCATCCCTGATGTCAGATGTTGGCTTCACAGAGACTCACACAGCTACCACTAGCGGAAAATAGCCCTAAAAAAAAATAATGCTAAAATCGGAGGAAAACATGATCACAATCACTCTAGAAATCGCTGCACACAGTGCTTGTGCGATTTAAAAGTGCTGCAGCCATTCCTAGTGGGTTATAGCCACCTGAAATGATGATTGTTGACTGTTTCGGACACTTTTTCCTCATACAAACACAATATTATTCTATAGAGAGGGGAGGAGGAGAAGGATGAGGAGGTGTGAGCTGCTGTCACATGCAGCAGGTAATAGAATAATTTTAAGCATGTCCACTCACCAACGTTCCATGGTCAGAAATCACAGGACATCCATACACACTCTAAAAAAGTTCCTCTGAAAAGCATCACAAATCGTTTCAGGTGACCTAAGGGTGTATAGATCTTCATTTAGTTATAGAGATGGCCCGAACGGTTCGCCGGAAAACTTGTTCGCGCAAACTTCGCTGGTTCGAGTTCGCGGTGAACCGCGAACACTTAGCGAGTTCAACCCCCCCCCTATACTACATCATTGGGCTAAACTTTGACCCTCTACATCACAGTCAGCAGACACATGGCAGCCAATCAGGCTGCACTCCCTCCTGGAGCCCCCCTCCCCCTTATAGAAGGCAGCAGCATCGGCCATGTCCTCACTCTGTGTGCTGCTGTATTAGTCAGAGAAGGGAGAGACAATGGTGAGATAGGGAAAGCGATAGTTAGGAGGTCTGTTAGCTTGCTCCTTGCTGATATTTGTTGATGAAAAGCACCCCAAAACTGCTCTTTTGAGAGCTAATGTTCTTCTGATGTGTTGTGTGTGTGTGTGTGTGTGTGTGTGTGTGTGTGTGTGTGTGTGTGTGTGTGTGTGTGTGTGTGTGTGTGTGTGTGTGTGTGTGTGTGTGTGTGTGTGTGTGTGTGTGTGTGTTGTGTTTGTGTGCGTGTGTGTGTGTGTGTGTGTGTGTGTGTGCCACTGACACTGCATATACAGCCCTGTCTGTCACAGCTGACCCTTGCTAACTGCTGTACTGTGCCAGGCCCAGCACATTCAGGGCTCGATTCACAAAGCGGTGCTAACCCAGCTAGAGACTTTAGGCGTGATAACCATTGCACCACGCTGGTGAAAAGCCAGTTTAGGCGTGATAAGTTTAGGCGTGATAAGTTTAGGCGTGATAAGTTTAGGCATGATAAGTTTAGATACGTTTAGATCGCGCGCAAAGTCCCGCATCCATTAAACTCTATGCAAAGTGCACCAGACTTTGCTAGCGCACAACTTTTGATCAGCTGTGCACTGCGGTGCTAACCCAGTTGGTGCTTAAACTTATCACGCCTACACTTATCACACCTAAACTTATCACACCTAAACTTATCATGCCTAAACTTATCACACCTAAACTTATCACACCTAAACTTATCATGCCTAAACTGAGTTTAGGTGTGATAAAGGGCTTTTCACCAGCGTGCTAACTGTTAGCACCGCTTTGTGAATCAGGCCCTCAGTGTCTACCTTTCACTCAGTGGCGTAGCTACAAACCTCTGGGCCCCGATGCGGAATCTGGATGTGGCCCCCCCCCCTCCCGGCAACAACAGCCCCCCCCCCCCGCAACACCCGAAGCACACACATATCCGAATCCCTATAGCTGTGCATGGCATGGCTATATAAATTCAGCTTTCCAGCAGCATGGCTGCCACGTTCAATTTGCAAACATACGCAGCACCCAGAGGAAATAGGGCAATTAGTAGCAAGATGCCAGTCTGAAGGAAAATAATCGTTATGTGCGCAGCATTCACCTGATAATAATTATTATGTGCGCAGCATTCACCAGACAATAATCGCTATGTGGGGAGCATTCACCAGATAATAATCATTATGTGCGCAGCATACACCAGATAATAATTGTTATGTGCGCAGCATTCACCAGACAATAATCGCTATGTGGGGAGCATTCACCAGACAATAATCGTTGTGGGGAGCATTCACCAGACAATAATCGCTATGTGGGGAGCATTCACCAGACAATAATCGCTATGTGAGGGCATTCACCAGACAATAATCGTTATGTGGGGAGCATTCACCAGACAATAATCGCTATGTGGGGGCATTCACCAGACAATAATCGTTATGTGGGGAGCATTCACCAGACAATAATCGCTATGTGGGGGCATTCACCAGACAATAATCGTTATGTGGGGAGCATTCACCAGACAATAATCGTTGTGGGGAGCATTCACCAGACAATAATCGATATGTGGGGAGCATTCACCAGACAATAATCGCTATGTGGGGGCATTCACCAGACAATAATCGTTATGTGGGGAGCATTCACCAGACAATAATCGCTATGTGGGGGCATTCACCAGACAATAATCGTTATGTGGGGAGCATTCACCAGACAATAATCGCTATGTGGGGGCATTCACCAGACAATAATCGTTATGTGGGGGCATTCACCAGACAATAATTGCTATGTGGGGAGCATTCACCAGACAATAATCGCTATGTGGGGGCATTCACCAGATAATAATCATTATGTGCGCAGCATTCACCAGATAATAATCATTATGTGCGCAGCATTCACCAGATAATAATTGTTATTTGCGCAGCATTCACCAGACAATAATCGCTATGTGGGGAGCATTCACCAGACAATAAATGTTGTGGGAAGCATTCACCAGACAATAATCGTTTTGTGGGGAGCAGTCACCAGACAATAATCGTTATGTGGGGGAGCATTCACCAGACAATAATCGTTATGTGGGGAGCAGTCACCAGACAATAATCGCTATGTGGGGAGCATTCACCAGACAATAATCGCTATGTGGGGAGCATTCACCAGACAATAATCGCTATGTGGGGAGCATTCACCAGACAATAATCGTTGTGGGGAGCATTCACCAGACAATAATCGTTATGTGGGGAGCATTCACCAGACAATAATCGTTATGTGGGGAGCAGTCACCAGACAATAATCGCTATGTGGGGAGCATTCACCAGACAATAATCGCTATGTGGGGAGCATTCACCAGACAATAATCGCTATGTGGGGAGCATTCACCAGACAATAATCGTTGTGGGGAGCATTCACCAGACAATAATCGTTATGTGGGGAGCAGTCACCAGACAATAAACGCTATGCGGGGAGCAATCACCAGACAATAATCGCTATGTGGGGAGCATTCACCAGACAATAATCGCTATGTGGGGAGCATTCACCAGACAATAATCGTTGTGGGGAGCATTCACCAGACAATAATCGTTATGTGGGGAGCAGTCACCAGACAATAAACGCTATGCGGGGAGCAATCACCAGACAATAATCGCTATGTGGGGAGCATTCACCAGACAATAATCGTTATGTGGGGAGCATTCACCAGACAATAATCGTTATGTGGGGAGCATTCACCAGACAATAATCGCTATGTAGGGGCATTCACCAGATAATAATCATTATGTGCGTAGCATTCAACAGATAATAATCGTTATGTGGGGAGCATTCACCAGAAAATAATCACTATGTGCGCAGCAGTCATCAGAAAATAATCGTTATGTGGGGAGCATTCACCAGAAAATAATCACTATGTGCGCAGCAGTCACCAGAAAATAATCGCTATGTGGGGAGCATTCACCAGAAAATAATCGCTATGTGCGCAGCATTCACCAGAAAATAATCGTTATGTGCACAGCATTCACCAGAAAATAATCGCTATGTGCACAGCATTCACCAGAAAATAATCGCTATGTGCGCAGCATTCATCAGAAAATAATCGCTATGTGGGGAGCATTCACAAGAAAATAATCGCTATGTGGGGAGCAGTCACCAGAAAATAATTGTTATGTGTGCAGCATTCACCAAAAAATAATCGCTATGTGAGAGCATTCACCAGAAAATAAACGCTATGTGGGGAGCATTCACCAGAAAATAATCGCTATGTGGGAGCATTCACCAGAAAATAATCATTATTTGGGAGCATTCGCCAGAAAATAAACGCTATGTGGGAGCATTCACCAGAAAATAAATGCTATGTGGGGGCATTCACTGGAAAATAAACGCAATGTGGGAGCATTCACCAGAAAATAAACGCTATGTGGGAGCATTCACCACAAAATAAACGCTATGTGGGAGCATTCACCAGAAAATAATCGCTATGTGGGCAGCATTCACCAGAAAATAATCACTATGTGGGGAGCATTCACCAGAAAATAAACGCTATGTGGGAGCATTCACCAGAAAATAAACGCAATGTGGGGGCATTCACCAGAAAATAATCGCTATGTGGGGAGCATTCGCCACAAAATAAACGCTATGTGGGAGCATTCACCACAAAATAAACGCTATGTGGGAGCTTTCACCACAAAATAAACGCTATGTGGGAGCATTCACCAGAAAATAATCCTTATGTGGGAGCATTCACCAGAAAATAAACGCTATGTGGGGAGCAGTCACCAGAAAATAAACGCTATGTGGGAGCATTCACCACAAAATAAACGCTATGTGGGAGCATTCACCAGAAAATAATCGCTATGTGGGCAGCATTCACCAGAAAATAATCACTATGTGGGGAGCATTCACCACAAAATAAACGCTATGTGGGAGCATTCACCAGAAAATAAACGCAATGTGGGGGCATTCACCAGAAAATAATCGCTATGTGGGAGCATTCACCAGAAAATAATCGCTATGTGGGGAGCATTCACCAGAAAATAATCGCTATGTGGGGAGCATTCACCACAAAATAAACGCTATGTGGGAGCATTTACCAAAAAATAAACGCTATGTGGGAGCATTCACCACAAAATAAACGCTATGTGGGAGCATTCACCAGAAAATAATCCTTATGTGGGAGCATTCACCAGAAAATAAACGCTATGTGGGGAGCAGTCACCAGAAAATAATCGCTATGTGGGAGCATTCACCAGAAAATAAACGCTATGTGGGGAGCATTCACCAGAAAATAAACGCTATGTGGGGAGCATTCACCAGAAAATAAACGCTAAGGGCCTGATTCACAAAGCGGTGCAAAGTGTTTGCACGCCAGTGAAAAGCCCTTTATCATGCCTAAACTCAGTTTAGGCATGATAAGAAGAAACTCGCGCAAATTTTATCGCACGGGCGCGCGCTCAGCGCACCGCGCTTCGCGCGCAGCGCCCATTAAGCCCTATGGGACTTTGCGCGTGCGCGTTTGCACGCGCAAAACTTTGCGCGTGGGACTTTGCGCGCGATAATCAGCACAAATCTGTGCTAACTCAGCGGTGCAAAGCTTATCATGCCTAAAGTCTTTTAGGCGTGATAACTGAGTTATCACCGCTTTGTGAATCAGGCCCTATGTGGGGAGCATTCACAGACAATAAACGCAATGTGGGGAGCAGTCACCAGAAAATAAACGCTATGTGGGAGCAGTCACCAGAAAATAAACGCTATGTGGGGAGCAGTCACCAGAAAATAAACACAATGTGGGGGCATTCACCAGAAAATAATCGCTATGTGTGAGCATTGACCAGAAAATAAATGCTATGTGGGGAGCAGTCACCAGAAAATAAACGCTATGTGGGGAGCAGTCACCAGAAAATAATCGCTATGTGGGAGCATTGACCAGAAAATAAACGCTATGTGGGGAGCAGTCACCAGAAAATAAACACTATGTGGGAAGCAGTTACCAGAAAATAAACGCTATGTGGGGAGCAGTCACCAGAAAATAAACGCAATGTGGGAAGCAGTCAACAGAAAATAATCGCTATGTGGGAGCATTGACCAGAAAATAAAAGCTATGTGGGGAGCAGTCACCAGAAAATAAACGCTATGTGGGAAGCAGTCACCAGAAAATAAACGCTATGTTGGGAGCATTCACCAGAAAATAAACGCTATGTGGGGAGCAGTCACCAGAAAAAAAATGCTATGTGGGGAGCAGTCACCAGAAAAAAAACTGTAGAAGAACACTCGGAAAACACCGCTCGCTCAGACCGGACAGTGCTGGAGCCGGGATGGCCAAATCCTTAAAACTGTGGTAAGAGAAAAAGAGGGTCCGCACGTTGTCCTAAAGAAGAAGTCCTTTATTATGGACGTATCCAAAAAAATCAGCAAACACAGTCACACATCTCCAGCTGACATGTTTCAGACCAGATGGTCCTTAATCATAGCTGTAGTAAGAATGACACAGAAAGAACTTATATACCCTCCTCCTGTGGGGGAGGCGGCCCTGAAACCAGGGGTAGCCCTCTAATCCACATAAAGAGGGGATATTAACAATAATAAACATATTAGAAAATAATAAAAGCAACCCATATATGGTAATAGTGCAATTAATAAAATGAGGGAGAAAGACAGAAACGGGCTCAGCTGCAAGATTAAGTAATTAGGGCCAAATCCCAACGGGAATTTAGACCATTGGGGAGTCTCGTACCCAACCTATAGATCCATAAAGCCTCACGGCTTTTTAGTTGTTTAGTTATATCTCCACCCCTAACATTTTGAGATATCCTTTCTAGGCCATGGTAAGAAAAAGAGGACATGTCGCCATGATGAACTTGGCGAAAATGTTTCGCCACATTCGAAACATTGGTACTCAGCCACCCCGGACCACAGTAATGTTCCCGATTCTGGAGGGGGATGAAGATTTACGTAATGTTATACAGCAGGGGGTACGTTTTGCGAGCAGGCGTGCTCCCACTCTGGCCCAATCCTTATCTCCAAGTTTATTCAACCCTGGGTCCGTAAATCGTACCTGGCTTAGCTCGACAGGCTCATATAGCTGTGGAGTGAGGACATGCCGCTACTGTAATGTTCATACCCGAACTCAGGAAGCTATTTCCACTGTGAACGGCCATAGGTTCCCTATTAAACAGTTTATCAATTGTGGCACTCGATATGTTATATATCTGGTCAATTGTGGGGAGTGTGCCATCCAATATGTTGGGTGCACCACCAGACCTTTGCGTGCCAGAATAGGTGAACATTACTGTGGTCCGGGGTGGCTGAGTACCAATGTTTCGAATGTGGCGAAACATTTTCGCCAAGTTCATCATGGCGACATGTCCTCTTTTTCTTACCATGGCCTAGAAAGGATATCTCAAAATGTTAGGGGTGGAGATATAACTAAACAACTAAAAATCCGTGAGGCTTTATGGATCTATAGGTTGGGTACGAGACTCCCCAATGGTCTAAATTCCCGTTGGGATTTGGCCCTAATTACTTAATCTTGCAGCTGAGCCCGTTTCTGTCTTTCTCCCTCATTTTATTAATTGCACTATTACCATATATGGGTTGCTTTTATTATTTTCTAATATGTTTATTATTGTTAATATCCCCTCTTTATGTGGATTAGAGGGCTACCCCTGGTTTCAGGGCCGCCTCCCCCACAGGAGGAGGGTATATAAGTTCTTTCTGTGTCATTCTTACTTCAGCTATGATTAAGGACCATCTGGTCTGAAACATGTCAGCTGGAGATGTGTGACTGTGTTTGCTGATTTTTTTGGATACGTCCATAATAAAGGACTTCTTCTTTAGGACAACGTGCGGACCCTCTTTTTCTCTTACCACAGTTTTAAGGATTTGGCCATCCCGGCTCCAGCACTGTCCGGTCTGAGCGAGCGGTGTTTTCCGAGTGTTCTTCTACAGTATTTTGGCATATATACACCAGCTCCCAGAGAGTCCAATTATACCTGCTATACAGACGGTTTCACTTCACGCATCTTTTTGGTTTTATGGCACAGAGGGAGCAGCGGGCTCTAAGGAGCAATTCCGGTGCGCAAGAGGGTACCAACCATGCCTCCAAATCGAAGTTGGAACTTTACCTTAAAGCATCAAAACCTCATCAGCAACTATGGACAATAAAAATATGCTGACTAAAAACAAACATATAGGTGACGGCCTGAATCTACCATCTGCATGTTTGCCATCTACCACTGTGCCTCAGGACATTGTGACTACAGCCAAGACAAGTTCCCATGAGCCGATTCCTACCTTGGTGGGTGCCGGTGTGGGTTGGTCGGGGTCCTCCGTTGGCGGATGGAGCGAGTGGTGCTGGGGATGGTATGCGTCTTCAGCTCCTGGCGGATGCTGACGTCGCTCCGCATATTCATGCCCTGGAGCAGGCGGGTTTCCGTATTCAAGGTCCCACAGAGCCGGGCAGACGCCATTCGCTTGGTCCTGGAGCACGGCCGCAGGACGCGACCCTGATGATGTCATCATTTGCGGCCAGACCCAAGCAATCGATGGGAGAGCAGGAAGGAGGTCGAGTTGCGGAGGATGTGTGCCTGCAGTCTCGTCCACACTGCAAGCGGCTGATGGAAGGCCTGCTTAAGGACTGGAAACATGAAACAGCGGGCGCCCAGCAGGTAATGGATGCTTCTTCTCATATATCTGCCTGCTCGCCTACATCTGCATCTTCCAATGTTATTGATTGCCCCCCCCACATCTGTTCATACTGATGTATCCAACACATATGTTACCAACGTGCCTGGCAATATCTTGGAACAGGATTCACAGCTATTTGACTTACCAGTTCCACTTCTTGTTTCTCAGGCCGTTTATGGCCAGACTGTGTCTATAGAGGAAGGGACTTCTCAGCAAGATTCTACCTGGCAATGGCCTACAAGTGAGGAGATTAGTGCTCACATACAAGTGGCCACTCGCCTTGCCCACACCTCCCAGGCTACCACTAAAACTGTCCGGCTACCGGATGATGGGGTCGCTCGGGGGGATGGACATTTGATAGGCCTGGGTGATCTGGCTTATGACTCCAATAGATGCCAGAAATTTGCTGCAGTTTTTTCTAGGAAACCATATGTGGGGGAGGTGGAGCCTGAGATAGGTTTGAGAACTTCTTTTTCGCAATTGGAGTCCCTTGTTGAAAAGGAAACTAAAGTGTGGTGGGATTTAACTACCCTAAAACAATATGTTGCAGAGAAAATTGTGCCTAGGGGCCTTCGTATTAAAAAAGTACCGACTACAGTGTATTCTGAACAATTCACGGTGGAGTGGAATGTTATTTTAACCGATTGCTCTTTGGCTTTGATGAGGTTAATAATTTCCTACGAGGAAAATAAGCTCATTGATCTCAAATTGAAAATCACAGATTTAAAATCGAACATTTCCAGATTTAGAGATTTTGATCAGTTTGATGCTCTTAACAAAAGAATGCAGGAAAACATTGTCAAATTAGTATCTATTATCACGGAAACTAAGAGATCAAAATATCTGAGAGATGTGGAGGATTATAGATCTAATGTTGTTTATGAGTGGGGCCGGTGGGAATCTATGGCAAGATCTCCTAAATTGCCAAGACCAATCCTACGTAGACCCCACAGACAGCAGCCAAGATGAGTGAGCTTCAGTTCACCAGAGGTTTCTGAATTTTCGGATGCCTCTGATCGTTCTGGTGACAGCCGCTCCATGCAGGCTGCTGCTATTTTTGGTTCCTCAAAAAACGCCCAAGGCCAGGCCACGTATTACAGGAGACAGAGGAAGGGTCGCAAGAAAGACAGGAGGAGAGGAGAAGGAAGACCAGACGGGCGGGATTAAAACACAAAAAGGGTAGATCTAGACTGGTGGAGGGTGGGGTGTGCAGTGTTGTCAATCTTTCCCAGTATGAGCTTTCAGAAGTGGAAACACGGATTTTAGGCAGAGGTCTTTCTTTTGCACCGACCAATCACATGGATGTGTTTAATACTATTGTGGATGTGAATAGGTTCGTGCGGAGTCTATTATTGCGGAAGCATTTTTCTGATTCCAAAACGGAGAGAATGGGTGAACATGGGATAAGGACTGGCGTTGCTGATATTGGAGACTTCAAGGAAACAGATGCTAGGTGGGCTTTGGATCATCTGGCGTCTGAAAGTACTGGAATAGTCTCCCTTGATGATGTTAAGCGTGTCCGGACCCGTAACCCTGACTTCTACCCATTAATGAGTAGGACCCATCATGTTGAGACCTTTCAGGAGCTGGTGGAGAGGGATCTAGTCGAGCTAGAAAGCAGTCGAAATTTTAGCGGCTCTAATCTGTCGCATCGGGAGCGGCAGGCCCTCCGTGACCTTAAAAATAATGCTAATATTGTTATTCGTAGTGCGGATAAAGGGGGGGCGGTTGTCGTTCTTGACAGCGACAGTTATAGAGCTGAGGCATTAAGACAGCTAAATGATCCAACCGTGTACCAGAGGCTTAGAGGGGACCCCAAGATTTTGTTCCAGAAGGAACTTACGGATTTGTTGTCCTTTGGTCTTAGTCTGGGAGTTTTAGACCAGAAGATGGTGGATTATCTGGATGTTACTCATCCATTGACCCCGGTTTTCCACCATCTCCCTAAAATCCACAAGCCGGGCGTTCCCCCAGAAGGTAGGCCCATTGTGGCCGGCATTGGGTCTCTGGGGGAGTGCCTAAGTGAATGGGTTGACTCTTTCCTTCAGCCCCTGGTGAGACGTCTTCCGGGTTTTATTAGAGACACCAAGCATCTTCTCTCGAGCCTGGGGCGTCTTACCTGGAAGGAACATCATTTTTGGATCACCATTGATGTCAAGGCCCTCTACTCATGTATACCCCACCACCTTGCCATTACTGCCATCAAATATCATCTCACTAGATACTCCGCTTATCCCGAGGACCTCCAGACCTTTATTTGCATGACCGTCGAGTACCTCCTGACCCGCAATTATTTCATGTTCGATGGCGGTTTCTACCTCCAGAGGTGTGGCGCCTCCATGGGGGCCAAATTTTCTCCGTCCCTAGCTAACCTTTACATGGGTTGGTGGGAGGAGTGCCACATCTTTGGGGGTGGGAGCCGCCTTCTGGGTGATGTTGCGTGGTATGGGAGGTACATCGACGACCTCTTGGTCATCTGGAAAGGGGCATCTGATGGTATCCCTTTGCTTTTGAACTATCTCAATTCCAATACCCTTAATTTGCAGTTCACATTTAGCTGGCATAAAGATTCCATTGATTATTTGGATGTTACCCTGGTTGGTGACCCAATTAGGGGGAGGATACTCTCTAAGACCTACCGGAAACCCAGCAGTGGCAACACTACCCTTCGAGCCACTAGCTGTCATCCGACACATACTATTCGCGGGGTCCCTGTGGGGGAGTTCATTAGAGCCCGCCGCAACTGTTCGGAGGCAGCTTGGCTCGAGGAGGAATTTGGGAAAGTTGAAGCCAGACTGCGGGAGAGGGGCTATCCTGAATCGATGATTAAGAGGGGTAAGGCCCGGGTGCTTTCTAGGGATAGGAACCAACTTTTGAACAATACAGACCATGATGTTGTCAAGTCCCCCAGACCTACCTTTGTGACAACCTACAGTGTGGAGTATAACAAAATCGTCTCAATTCTTAAAAAATACCTCCCGATTCTGGAGGGGGATGAAGATTTACGTAATGTTATACAGCAGGGGGTACGTTTTGCGAGCAGGCGTGCTCCCACTCTGGCCCAATCCTTATCTCCAAGTTTATTCAACCCTGGGTCCGTAAATCGTACCTGGCTTAGCTCGACAGGCTCATATAGCTGTGGAGTGAGGACATGCCGCTACTGTAATGTTCATACCCGAACTCAGGAAGCTATTTCCACTGTGAACGGCCATAGGTTCCCTATTAAACAGTTTATCAATTGTGGCACTCGATATGTTATATATCTGGTCAATTGTGGGGAGTGTGCCATCCAATATGTTGGGTGCACCACCAGACCTTTGCGTGCCAGAATAGGTGAACATTACTGTGGTCCGGGGTTGGCTGAGTACCAATGTTTCGAATGTGGCGAAACATTTTCGCCAAGTTCATCATGGCGACATGTCCTCTTTTTCTTACCATGGCCTAGAAAGGATATCTCAAAATGTTAGGGGTGGAGATATAACTAAACAACTAAAAAGCTGTGAGGCTTTATGGATCTATAGGTTGGGTACGAGACTCCCCAATGGTCTAAATTCCCGTTGGGATTTGGCCCTAATTACTTAATCTTGCAGCTGAGCCCGTTTCTGTCTTTCTCCCTCATTTTATTAATTGCACTATTACCATATATGGGTTGCTTTTATTATTTTCTAATATGTTTATTATTGTTAATATCCCCTATTTATGTGGATTAGAGGGCTACCCCTGGTTTCAGGGCCGCCTCCCCCACAGGAGGAGGGTATATAAGTTCTTTCTGTGTCATTCTTACTTCAGCTATGATTAAGGACCATCTGGTCTGAAACATGTCAGCTGGAGATGTGTGACTGTGTTTGCTGATTTTTTTTGGATACGTCCATAATAAAGGACTTCTTTAGGACAACGTGCGGACCCTCTTTTTCTCTTACCACAGAAAAAAAACGCTATGTGGGGAGCAGTCACCAGAAAATAAATGCTATGTGGGGAGCAGTCACCAGAAAAAAAACCTGTACAAATAAAAAAAAAATTCACTCACCTGGCCAGCCTCTGACGTGAGCTCCCCGACGTGCAGCCAGCCTCCCCCGTGCAGCTCCTCAGCGACGATATTCTCCTGCAGCCAGTTTCTCCCGCGCTGACAGGCAGAGTGCAGGGCTAGGGGAAGATGGTGCCCGAAGCCCTGTACTGGAGACACAAATAGTGCAGGGCTTCGGCAGCTATCTTCTCGTAGCCCTGCTCTGCCTCCGGGAGCCAGTCCCCGCAGTGCGCTGCAGGGATTGGGGTCCAGGCCCCCGGGCCCCTCCCCCACCTCTTCAGGAGGCGGGCCCGGTCGCCATTGTGAGCGTTGCGACCACAGGCCCTACGCCAGTGCTTTCACTGCCTGCCTCTGTGTGACTGTGCTTGGTATTATACAATACCACGACCAGTCAGTGCATACCTTTTCCCTGCACCTGTGTGACTGCACAATTGTATTATAGCAGCAGTCAGTGCATACCTTTTCCCTGCACCTGTGTGACTGCACAATTGTATTATAGCAGCAAGCAGTCACTGCATACCTTTTCCCTGCACCTGTGTGACTGCACAATTGTATTATAGCAACAGTCACTGCATACCTTTTTCCCTGCACCTGTGTGACTGCACAATTGTATTATAGCAGCAGTCACTGCATACCTTTTTCCCTGCACCTGTGTGACTGCACATGCAAGATGTTTTTAAGCACTTTAGGCCTCCAATTTAGCAATGCAATGTGATTTCTGCGTTTTAGGGATTATAACACTGCTGTGCATCAAATCCGTAATTTTCCCCAGGACTTTTGGCATGTATCCCACTTTGCCATGACCCCCTCTAGGTGTTAGACCTATTGAAACACGTGTATCAAAAAAGGGCGCCTGAAAAAAAAGGGCGCCGGATATAGCCGAAATTATAGGTTGTAATGTAAAACAATAATTTTCGTTTATAGCTTGTAAACGAAAAATGAAGTGTTAAATCGGTTAACTAAACGGAAATTAAACGGCAAAATACCGTCTATAACAACAAACAAATTCTGTAATGAAACGTCAAATAGCATCTATAACAAAAAACAATATTTACACTTGTATTAAGCATAGTAATACAATGGTAGATTTTACAGCTATTTTACTGCAATTATACCCAACTGTAGGCTCAAACAGATCTATCCCTATTCCTATCCCTAACCCCTAGACCCCCTGCTTGTTTAAATATGCATAATTTAATAAATTGTATATATTACATATATTGTGCTGTAACTACACCTAACCTTACTCTCACACAGAGCCCTCCCTGTACCTATCCCTAACCCCTAGACCCCCTGGTGGTGCCTAACCCTAACCACCCCCCTGGTGGTGTATATTGTGCTGTAACTATACCTAACCCTACTCTCACACAGAACCCTCCTTGTACCTATCCCTAACCCCTAGACCCCCTGGTGGTGCCTAACCCTAACCACCCCCCTGGTGGTACCTACCCCTAAGACCCCCCTGGTAGTGCCTGACCCTAAGACCCCCCTGGTGGTGCCTAACCCTAAAACTCCCCTGGTGGTATATATTGTACTGTAACTATATCTAACCCTACTCTCACACAGAACCCTCCCTGTACCTATCCCTAACCCCTAGACCCCCCTGGTGGTGCCTAACCCTAACCACCCCCCTGGTGGTGCCTAACCCTAAGACCTTTCTGGTGGTGCCTAACCCTAACCACCCCCCTGGTGGTGCCTAACCCTAAGACCTTTCTGGTGGTGCCTAACCCTAACCACCCCCCTGGTGGTGTCTAACCATAACCATCCCCCTGGTGGTGCCTAATCCTAACCATCCCCACTGCACAAACATCCTCACACACATATAAACAATAATATATACAATCCTTAAAATACTTCACTATAAATAACATGAATAGAATCATTTATATATTTGTAATAGAATAAATAGCCTTAAAATCATGTACACATTAATAATATTATAAATAGAAAAAGAGGTATATACAGTATATATATATATATATATATATATATATATATATATATATATATATATATATATATATATATATATATATATATATATATATATATATATATATATATATATATACACATATATATATATATATATATATATATATATATATATATATATATATATATATATATATATATACACACATATACACACAGTATATATAATAGAATAAATAGCCTTACAACCACGTACGCATATTATTAAAATAATGGTAATATTAAAAGCGATACGGTATATTAGTAAGTTAATGAAACTATAATCGACACATTACAAGTGTGAAAAACAAAGTTAATACCAACAGCGACGTATTTCTCATAGAATAAGGTTGAAAACGATATTTAAGCATATGTATGGAAATTAATTTGAAATGACAAAATAAGTGTAAACGAAAATTTACTTGTTACAGTCCTGTAAGCGAAATTTAAAACCGGGAAAATAAGTAAAAGCTCCTATAAGCGAAATTTAAAAACGAAAAATAAGTAAACCACAAAGTCAAAACTAACTTGTAAATGATATTTGTTATAAATCTTATGCTGTAAACGAAAACTTTTGTTGACACGATCCCTGCAACCGCTATTTGTCGAGCGTCCTTTTTTACTGTCGGGTGCCGAATAGCCGATATTTTGCATTGCAGTCTATGGCGGCGCCCTTTTTGTCCACTAGCCATATGCGCCCTTTTTTACTAGCCCGCCTTGAAACGTCTTTTCCATCACTTTTGTAGCCAGAAACAGTGTTTGTAGTTTTTCAAGTTTGCCTGCCCATTGAAGTCTATTGCGGTTCGAAAAGCTTGCAGGTTTGCGGACTTTCGGAAGTTCGAGTTCGAGGTTTGCGAACCAAAAATCGGAGGTTTGAGCCATCTCTATTTAGTTATAGCGTTGTACCCTAACAGTCCTCAGCAAAGGGTGGAGTGGGGCCTTAAGCTAATAGTTGTTGATTTGGCAAATAAACAGCCCTATTGACTTTCTATCAAGCCTTTGTTGCTTGGCGGCACAGCAATAAAAGAGATTCCCAGAAGCCTCTGTCCATCAGCGTGCCTGCACCGGACACAGAAAGATACTGTACACTGACTGTACACAGCAACATTTACCTATAAGTAATTACTTCTAACATTGAATGACAGCAGCAAGATTGGATGACCCAGAATCCCTATCTCCCCGGCGCAAGGCCCGAAGCGGCAGACTCAGGCTTGACCATTGTGTCTACGTCAGCGCTAATCTCAATGATTTCTATAGCTCTTGTTCTTCTCTGACAGGAAGGTGCTTGTAGGTGTCAGAGTTGGAGGGCTTTGTCCCCCGAGCCACTCACCTTACATGTAACACGTCTACCCCTGCAACTAAGAGACACGTTCATTTCGCCGGCGGCTGCATTTAAAGGACGAATGTCATGTCTCTCCTATGTTTAAGATGTCCAAGCCAATCAAACAAGTCTTCAGCTCTTTCTGAACTGAGACCTAAATTACTGAATGAAGCTCAAGAAAGAGGCCCAGGGAACACACTGTTTCAAGAGGCCTAACATGATGGATCTTAGTGACCCAGGTCGAGGAGAATTTAAGTTTGGCTAGGTAGGGGATAAATGTAGAAGCTGGTATTGGGAGGAGCGGGAGCCTCCTGAGTTTGGTCAGGACAGGAGTTCTAAGGGAAGAGGAAGATAAAGTCTTTACCAGTCCTAGGAAGAACACTCGTTTCCCACCCACACTTTGAATGGTATATAGTGTTCTTTTCTTTCAGGTGGACTTTGTTCAAGGATTTGTCATTGCAGCCTAGCATTTTTCCTCGGGTTGAAGTTGTTATTCTTCAGTTGAGGACCGTTTTGGTGGTTTAACTGTACAGTTGTCCCTGAGCTGGGGCCTACAGCTGGGGGCCAGTTGACTGTGCAGTTAAAGCCTAGGGTGACTTCTGGAGTCCCTCCTCTTTCGGGTTTATGGCTTTTGAGTGTTTGTTGTTTGTTGACTCAAGTGTTTAATTGTTTGTTAATAATTTATTTATTAATAAAACGGCCTGCTTAGGCCCATTTCAATCCAACCTCAGCAGCCAGTGTGTTCATTTCAGCAGGAGAAGGGGGTTAGGTTTGATATGGGGTGGTTTGGGGTTTATATGCCCCAAGACATGGGGCTTAGCAATAACCCACCATGGTGGGCTAGATGACTTCCTCCTGAGTATGCTAATGCAATTCGTTGTCCTCGGGGGTCCCCCCTGTTCCCCAACTTTTTCATATTCAATGGGATCCTCCAGTCGAATACTTCTCCCCGCAAGCTCCAAAGCCTGATTGAGAACTGTCCAGCCCCAGTTCCAAATCACATAAGCACAGCTGAAGCAAGCGCCCGTCCACAATCACTTTCCTTCGCTGCGCAGGCATGTGAAGGAAATATAAATGGAAATGAACCAGGATAGCAGTGGCGTAACTAGAAATCACTGGGCCCCCCTGCAAAACTTTTGATGGGGCCCCCTTGGCGCACATGGGGCTCGATTCACAAAGCGGTGCTAACCCAGTTAGAGACTTAAGGCGTGATAACCATTTTTATCATGCCTAAACTCACTTTAGGCATGCTAAGTTTAGGCATGCTAAGTTTAGGCATGCTAAGTTTAGGCATGATCAGTTTAGGCATGCTAAGTTTAGGCATGCTAAGTTTAGGCATGCTAAGTTTAGATAAGTTTAGATCGCATGCAAAGTCCCGCACGCAAAGTAGCGCCATTAAACTCTATGCAAAGTGCACCAGACTTTGCTAGTGCAAAACTTTTGATCAGCTGTGCACTGCGGTGCTAACACAGTTGGTGCTTAAACTTATCACGCCTAAAAACTTATCACACCTAAACTTATCATGCCTAAACTTATCACACCTAGGGCCTGATTCACAAAGCGGTGCTAACAGTTAACACGCTGGTGAAAAGCCCTTTATCA
Source organism: Hyperolius riggenbachi (assembly GCF_040937935.1). Lineage (NCBI taxonomy): Eukaryota > Metazoa > Chordata > Amphibia > Anura > Hyperoliidae > Hyperolius > Hyperolius riggenbachi. The sequence goes on from NC_090656.1 coordinate 236,175,138, forward strand.
CGCCTAAACTCAGTTTAGGCATGATAAGTTTAGGTGTGATAAGTTTAGGTGTGATAAGTTTAGGCATGATAAGTTTAGGTGTGATAAGTTTAGGCGTGATAAGTTTAAGCACCAACTGGGTTAGCACCGCAGTGCACAGCTGATCAAAAGTTTTACGCTAGCAAAGTCTGGTGCACTTCGCATAGAGTTTAATGGCGCTGCTTTGCGTGCGGGACTTTGTGCGCGATCTAAACTTATCTAAACTTATCATGCCTAAACTTATCACGCCTAAACTTATCACGCCTAAACTTATCACACCTAAACTGGCTTTTCACCAGCATAGTGCAATGGTTATCACGCCTAAAGTCTCTAACTGGGTTAGCACCGCTTTGTGAATCGAGCCCCTAAACTTATCATGCCTAAACAGAGTTTAGGCGTGATAAAGGGCTTTTCACCAGGGTGCTAACTGTTAGCACCGCTTTGTGAATCAGGCCCATGGTGTGCAGAAAATGGGCTCGATTCACAAAGCGGTGCTAACCCAGTTAGCATGCCTAAAAGACTTTAGGCATGATAACCATTGCACCATGCTGGTGAAAAGCCAGTTTAGGCGTGATAAGTTTAGGTGTGATAAGTTTAGGTGTGATAAGTTTAGGCATGCTAAGTTTAGATAAGTTTAGATCGCTTGCAAAGTCCCGCACGCAAAGCAGCGCCATTAAACTTTATACAAAGTGCACCAGTCTTTGCTAGCGTAAAACTTTTGATCAGCTGTGCAGTGCGGTGCTAACGCAGTTGGCGCTTAAACTTATCATGCCTAAACTTATCACACCTAAACTTATCATGCCTAAACTTATCACACCTAAACTTATCATGCCTAAACTGAGTTTAGGCATGATAAAGGGCTTTTCACCAGCGTGCTAACTGTTAGCACCGCTTTGTGAATCAGGCCCATTCTGTCCATCTCTCATGGAGCAGAACTGGCTCTGCAGACTTCTCCAGCATCACTGCAGTACACAGCACTTGGGGAGGGGTAGAGACGTTGGGGCTGGGCATTGTACAGAAGAGCCTGCTGCACACTGAATAGGATTGTTTGATTCGTTATCAGTGGCTGAGCAGATGCAGTCAATAGAATAATTGTGCAGAGAATAGAAGAAGCTTTTCCTCTCCTTGCCCTTAGTTGTCAGTCTCTCAGGATGGGGCTTCTGGGCCCTCCTGCACAGCATCCCTTGCAGGGTCTATTGTTACGCCCCTGCAGGATAGAAAAGACCAGTGTAGCCTGAATTATAAAATAACATATTTTTCTTATGACGTTTTTATGGTATGCATGATTAGGGGTGTGCCGGGGCGTGATTAGGGGTGTGACAGGAGTGTTATTAGGGGTGTGGCAGGGGTGTGGCTTAAATGTCCCTCTTTCCTATCTTAAAAAGTTGGGAGGTATGTGTTCCCAAGAATGCACCAAAGTCCGTTTCAATAAAATGTGCCAGAGACGAAACTGGCTTTGCCAATCGTCAGCAATCAGTAAGCACACAGGAAGTTCTGCTAGAGGGTCCCGGCCTTTAAAGGATTCTTGAAGTGAAAGGGATATGGAGGCTGCCATATTTATTTCTTTTTAACCACTTCACGCCCACAGTGCTAACCCACCCTAAAGACCAGGCAATTTTATGCCATGCTGGGCTGTGCAGGCTTTTTAGCCTCCTGCACAGCCCAGCTTGGGAGCCCAGCGATCGGACTCACCTCCTTTTTTTGTCCCTAAGTGTCACGGCCCTGAACGGAGAAACAGGGTTTGACCACAGTTTGCAGTATACAGACACTGGAACCAGGAATTAAGGTGCAAAATAATGTTTTATTGCAAATGCAATAATGCAAGCATACATACAAGCGTGAATGCAAATATCATACCACATATGCACAGCACACAATATATATACACAAATAACCCGGGAAGCAGTGACAAAATATATATAACACCTAACTATCTAACTATCTATTTACAAACGGTGTGCACGAGATATATATGTACAAGCAATTATATACAATAACGCGGTATCAAAAGGAGCAGGCAAAGACAGGTCAAAACACATATCAGGGTCAGCAGCGGTAATTCAGATATATCGAGGTACAAAGGAATGAGCAGAGGCAAAGTCAGGACTAGCAAGGTTCAGCAACAGGAAATCAGATCAAGGAACAGGTTACAAGGAATAGGTTACAGGACTCAGATACAGGAGTGACCAGGAACTCAGACCTACAGACATAGACGTTCTGGCAATCGCTTGGAGGAAGAGGCAGTCTTAAATAGAAGCAGGATGCAGCTGGTGGTAATTAACCAAAGTCCCATAGAGGCCTCTGCAGGGCAGACACAGAACTGCAGTTCCTTAGTACAGGCAGCACACAGCCACCTGCTGGTGGAAGGTGGAACTTCAAGGCTGCTAAATGTCCACAAAGCCCTCTGCTGGTGGCACAGTGAAAGTCCAAAGTTCTCCAAGTAAAAGCTGCCACCAGCAGGCAGGAGAAGGCAATGCATTATTCCTAACATTACCCCCCCCTGAAGGAGCGGCCTCAGGACGCTCCACAATGTCTTTAGAAAATCCCCACCAGGGTCCCATAGAAAACAAGGCAACAAATACCTTGGCCAGGTGGGTCGCAGATGCCAAGGCAGGGCGGGCAGGGAGGGAAAATACATACATTTAGAAACCTTGGTCTGAGGCTGCTGTGATAAAAATGGTAAATCTTCGAGCAGGAAGACAAGTCGGGCGAGAACCTGTACAATGTCAGGCAGGACCCAGAAAGTAATAAATAATGAAGTAGACAGCAAAATGCCAACCTGGGTGGGCAACAATGCCACCCAAAGCCAGACCAGCATCTTTTGGACCGTGAGCAGAATCCCAGGAAATTGGAACATAGACCGGAAACCATCAAACAAGGTATCAGGTTGGCAGGTTTCAGGAAAAGTGGCGGACTGGCAGGTATCAGGCTGGACAGGAGACTGGACAGGATCATCAGGCTTGGCAGGGAACTGGGCAAGATCAGGCTGGACAGGAGACTGGCAGGCACCAACAGGCTTGGCAGGAGACTGGCATGCATCACCAGGCTTGACAGGAGACTGGAGAGGATCATAAGACTGAGCAAGAAACTGGACAGGATCACCCGGCTGAGCAGGAGGCTGGACAGGATCACCAGGCTGAGCAGGAGGCCGGACGGAAAACTGGCAGGTACCATCAGGCTTGGCAGGAGACTGGCAGATATCAGGCAGGACAGGAGCATCAGGCTGAGCAGGAGCAGAAATCTGTGGAGGCTGAGCAGGAGGCTGGACAGGATCACCAGGCTGAGCAGGAGGCCGGACGGAAAACTGGCAGGTACCAACAGGCTTGGCAGGAGACTGGCAGATATCAGGCAGGACAGGAGCATCAGGCTGAGCAGGAGCAGAAATCTGTGGAGGCTGGGCAGCAGCAGAAGTCTGTGGAGGCTGGGCAGCAGCAGAAGTCTGTGGAGGCTGGGCAGCAGCAGAAGTCTGTGGAGGCTGGGCAGCAGCAGAAGTCTGTGGAGGCTGGGCAGCAGCAGAAGTCTGTGGAGGCTGGGCAGCAGCAGAAATCTGTGGAGGCTGGGCAGCAGCAGAAATCTGTGGAGGCTGGGCAGCAGCAGAAATCTGTGGAGGCTGGGCAGCAGCAGAAATCTGTGGAGGCTGGGCAGCAGATTGCATAACATCAGGTGAAACAGAAGGCAGGAAACTTTCAGACAGGTTAACAGGTCGGTAAGCTTCAGACAGGGCAACAGGCTCAGTAGTTTCAGGCAGGGCAACAGACTGTATAACTTCATGGATCTGGACCTTTGGCTTAGCATTTGGCTGGGCCGTTGGCTGAGCGCATGGCTGAACCGTTGGCTGAGCACTTGACTGGACCTTTGGCTGAGACCCTGATACAGTTTGTGTGAGCTGGCACTGAGACTGTGCGGACTGGGCCTGTGCGAGCTGGAACTGAAGCGGTGTGGGCAAGATACTAGGTTCTGTAAGCTGTATGCAGGTTTCTGTATCTTGAGGCAAAGTCTCTACCAGCAGAGAGCGTGATTCTGCAGACTTAGGACTATATTCTGCAGGCTGGGTGCAGGTTTCTGCAGACTGGATGCAAACTTTTGCAAATTGGATCAGAGTCTCTGCAGGCTGGAAGTGAGTTTCTGCAGACTGAGGCAAAGTCCCTGCAGGCTGGAGGCAATATTCTGCAGACTGGGAACAAGGTTCTGCAGACTGGATGCAAAGCTCTGCAGACTGCGAGCAGGATTCTGCAGGTTGATTTGAAGTCTCTGCAGACTGGAGGCAAGGCTCTGCAGATGAAGACAGAGTCTCTGCAGGCTGGAAGCAATATTCTGCAGACTGGGAACAGGGATCTGCAGACTGGATGCAAAGTTCTGCAGACTGTGAGCAGGATTCTGCAAGCTCTGCAGACTGTGAGCAGGATTCTGCAAGCTGTTTTGAAGTCTCTGTAGGTTGGAAATGAGTTTTTGCAGACTGAGCACAAGGCTCTGGAGACTGAGGCAAAGTCTCTGCAGGCTTGAGGCAAGGCTTTGTAGACAAACAAACGGCGGGACTGGATTCTGGAGCATACAAAGTCTGCAAGAGTTGAGAGGAAGGCAAGAGTCTGTATAACAAGTGTCACAGGAACATTAACTGGAGGCTGCACCAAACAGGAGTTGGATGGAGGCTGCACAGGAGGCGAGATGACTGGAGGCTGCACAGGAGGAGAGATGACTGGAGGCTGCACAGGAGGCGAGATGACTGGAGGCTGCACAGGAGGCGAGATGACTGGAGGCTGCACAGGAGGCGAGATGACTGGAGGCTGCACAGGAGGCGAGATGACTGGAGGCTGCACAGGAGGCGAGATGACTGGAGGCTGCACAGGAGGCGAGATGACTGGAGGCTGCACAGGAGGCGAGATGACTGGAGGCTGCACGGAAGGCGAGATGACTGGAGGCTGCACGGAAGGTGAGATGACTGGAGTAATGGAAGCTGTAGGAAAGTATTTGCGTCTGGTTTTGGTGACCACTCTGGAAACTGGAACAGCAGGTTCTCTTGATATAACTGGATACTGCCAGGACCAAGGTGTGGATCTGATAGCGGTTTGTAATGTTGCTGATTTTACAGGTTTTTTAACTATTGCAGGTTCTGAGTTCTGGACACAAGAAGAGATACATGGAGAATGAGCAGAAGGAGGAGAGTGGAAACAGGAAGAAAGGATTTCACGCCAGGCAGTAATCAACATAGAAGCAAATTCACGCTTACAGAGCTTATGCAGCATCAATGACTCAGTTGCACGAACACAGGCAGACACATACAATTCCCCCTTCTCAAAGTAAGATTCATAAAACCCTTGTTTGTCTCTCTTTAAATAACCATATAAGTGATCAATCTGATCAGAGTTAAAAATGAAATCAAATTGTTTTGTAATGGGCGATTGGCATTTAAGCTGTTTAGTAGCTGTGGGCTGAGGATTCTGAATGTGACAGACATTCGGAGGGTTAACTGAAGAATTTCTTACTGGCAGGACTTCTAAATAGGCAGCAATTAAGGCAGAAGCGGATTCATACTTGCAAAGCCTATGCGCAATCAATGTCTCAGTTGCACGTATACAGGCAGACACAAAACCTTCACTTTTGTCACAGTAATACTTAATAAATCCTTCTCTATCCTTTCTCAGAAAAACAAACAAATCATCAATCAGTTCAGAGTCAAAAATAAAATTAAATTCTTCTTTGCTGGGAGACTGACTTTGCAGCTGTTTAACTGCAGTGGGCTGGGAGTGAGTGGCATTCAGAGGGTTAACAGGAGGTGTGCATAATGACAAGATTTCTGAATATGCATTGATTAAAGCATGGCCTGACTCAGGCTTACATTTTCTGTCAGACAATAGACTCTCAACCGCACATTTACATCCAGAAACAAATGCAAAGCTTTGCTTAATGTAAAAGTCAAAAAATGCTTTTCTGTCTCTCTTCAAATAACTATAGTACATGTTAACTTGTTCAGAAGTAAAATCAACCTGGACAGGACTTATAACAGGTAAGGCAGGAGCTGTGGAACCTGCAGAGATAATCTTCTGCCATGCATTTAGCAAAAGGGAGTCTTTCCCATACTTGCATATTCCCTGAGTGATCAGGGACTGGAGGGAATCTATGCAAGCCTGCACAGTCTGTTTACCTTTGTTTGAGTAATGATCAAGAAAATATTCCCTGTCATCCTCAAACAAGTTAATCAGAGCTTCTATGGCATAATTGTCAAACGGTGGATCATAATCACTGACTACACCTTGGTCAGAATCAGGTTGCATGCAAACATTTGTCATTTTGGGGTATGCAAGATCATTCCAGATCCTGGCTAAATTTGCAATATCTTCTGTACGAATTATTCCTAATTTGACATAACTATATGTCTGGCTAATCAACTGCTGCAATTCAACTTTAGAGAAATCAGCAAAAACTGCACGACACTCAGCTTCATCCTCATCAGCAAGCAATGCATAATAATCAATTTGTTGCAGATCCATTTTTGGACATAACAGCCAGGTATCAGTGTGCAGTATAGCTGCAGTGGTCAGTGTATATATGGCCAGAACGTACTGTCACGGCCCTGAACGGAGAAACAGGGTTTGACCACAGTTTGCAGTATACAGACACTGGAACCAGGAATTAAGGTGCAAAATAATGTTTTATTGCAAATGCAATAATGCAAGCATACATACAAGCGTGAATGCAAATATCATACCACATATGCACAGCACACAATATATATACACAAATAACCCGGGAAGCAGTGACAAAATATATATAACACCTAACTATCTAACTATCTATTTACAAACGGTGTGCACGAGATATATATGTACAAGCAATTATATACAATAACGCGGTATCAAAAGGAGCAGGCAAAGACAGGTCAAAACACATATCAGGGTCAGCAGCGGTAATTCAGATATATCGAGGTACAAAGGAATGAGCAGAGGCAAAGTCAGGACTAGCAAGGTTCAGCAACAGGAAATCAGATCAAGGAACAGGTTACAAGGAATAGGTTACAGGACTCAGATACAGGAGTGACCAGGAACTCAGACCTACAGACATAGACGTTCTGGCAATCGCTTGGAGGAAGAGGCAGTCTTAAATAGAAGCAGGATGCAGCTGGTGGTAATTAACCAAAGTCCCATAGAGGCCTCTGCAGGGCAGACACAGAACTGCAGTTCCTTAGTACAGGCAGCACACAGCCACCTGCTGGTGGAAGGTGGAACTTCAAGGCTGCTAAATGTCCACAAAGCCCTCTGCTGGTGGCACAGTGAAAGTCCAAAGTTCTCCAAGTAAAAGCTGCCACCAGCAGGCAGGAGAAGGCAATGCATTATTCCTAACACTAAGGGGACATGCCGCCGGAGGGGTCCAATTAATGTGGCAGTTTGTGTTTTTTTCCCCTTGCCTCAGCGAGGCTCTCTCTCTCCCCTTCCTCCCTCCCTCCCTCCCCTTCCCTCCTCTCCTCCGGTGTGTGAATTGGAACAGGACAGCGATCCGTCCTGTTCCGCCTCTCATAGGCATCAGCCTATGAGAGGCGGGAGCTCCCCGGCCAATCAGAGGCCGGGGATCGCTGATCTCATACAGCGCTGCTGGGGGCCGCAGCGCTGTAGCAATGTAAACAAAGGGGATTTCTTTCCCCATACGTTTACAAGCAGCCTGTTAGCCGCGATCGGCAGCTAGCAGGCTAATCACAGAACTCTGCTCCGTGAACGTGCAGGGCAGGGAACAATCGCACATGCGTGTGCTGCCGTTCCCTGGGAAACTGCAGTCCCAGAACTTGACGCCAATTGGCGTTAGGCGGTACTGGGGCTGCCGCCACGTTCACGCCCATTGGCGTGAGGTGGTCCTTAAGTAGTTAAACAATACCAGTTGCCTGGCTATCCTGCTGATCTTTGGCTGCAGCAGTGTCTGTATGACACACCAGAAACAAGCATGCAGCTAATATTGCCACACTTGGCTAAAAGTATTAGAGACATAAGATCAGCAGGGCTGCCAGGCAACTGGTATTGTTTAAAATAAAATACTTATGGCAGCCTCCATATACCTCTCGCTTCAGTTGTACTTTAAACCTTGCTAAACGATCAGGCCCCTTTCACACTGCCAAGTTTTCAGTGCGTTGCGTTAGTAAACTTTAACGCAGGGTGATGCTAAAGCAGTGAAAGTCTATGGGACATTTCATACCGGATGCATTGTGATGCGACGGAAGTATCCGATTTGACGCAATGTCATCAGTGCATTATGGGCCAGCATCTGCGGTGATACACGTTGCCCGCAAGTCATGTAAGTCGATGGTAATGCAGATATTTTAAAGGTGTAATAGCCTCTGAAGAAGCGGGCCTTCTAGCCTGCGAAACAGCTGTCAGGCTTTCTTTCACTCATGTGTATGGGGATGCTGGGGATGCAATAAAAGGTGTATACGTTCCATTGCAGAGCTGGTGTCCGGATCTTCTTCCTGTTTGTTTTGGATAGATATTTTAAAGTGTTTGGCGTTAGCGTTGCGCTGAGCATGTGTGGCGCCAATTTTGTCATGACACGCGTCCTGTTTGTGGAACATATTGCTTGCAATACATATTTCCTCCACAGGAAGTGAGCAGTAAAGAGCCTTATTTTTGGTGTGTTTTGCCGCCAAGAATTACATTAGCCACCTTGGCGGTAATGACGAGCTCAGCTCGTCCATTACATAGTTACATAGTTACATAGTTATTTTGGTTGAAAAAAGACATACGTCCATCGAGTTCAACCAGAAAACAAAGTACAACACCAGCCTGCTCCCTCACATATCCCTGTTGATCCAGAGGAAGGCAAAAAAACCCTTACAAGTCATGGTCCAATTAGCCCCAAAAGGGAAAAATTCCTTCTCGACTCCAGATGGCAATCAGATAAAATCCCTGGATCAACATCATTAGGCATTACCTAGTAATTGTAGACATGGATTTCTTTCAACGCAAGGAAAGCATCTAAGCCCCCTTTAAATGCCGGTATAGAGTTTGCCATAACGACTTCATGTGGCAATGCATTCCACATCTTAATCACTCTAACTGTAAAGAACCCTTTCCTAAATAAATGGCTAAAACGTTTTTCCTCCATGCGCAGATCATGTCCTCTAGTCCTTTGAGAAGGCCTAGGGACAAAAAGCTCATCCGCCAAGCTATTATATTGCCCTCTGATGTATTTATACATGTTAATTAGATCCCCTCTAAGGTGTCTTTTCTCTAGACTAAATAAACCCAGTTTATCTAACCTTTCTTGGTAAGTGAGACCGTCCATCTCACGTATCAATTTTGTTGCTCGTCTCTGCACCTGCTCTAAAACTGCAATATCTTTTTTGTAATGTGGTGCCCAGAACTGAATTCCGTATTCCAGATGTGGCCTTACTAGAGAGTTAAACAGGTGCAATATTATGCTAGCATCTCGAGTTTTTATTTCCCTTTTAATGCATCCCAAAATTGTGTTAGCTTTAGCTGCAGCGGCTTGGCATTGAGTACGAATATTTACCTTGTTGTCGATGAGTACTCCTAAGTCCTTCTCTAAGTTTGATGTCCCCAACTGTATCCCATTTATTTTATATGGTGCTAGACCATTGGTACGACCAAAATGCATGACTTTACATTTTTCAACATTGAATTTCATCTGCCATTTATGTGCCCATATAGCCATCCTATCCAGATCCTGTTGCAATATGTCACTATCTTCCTGAGAGTTCATGATTCTGCACAATTTTGTGTCATCTGCAAAAAAGCAACATTGCTCACTACTGCATCTACTAGGTCATTAATAAATAAATTGAAGAGCACTGGACCCAGTACAGACCCCTGTGGGACCCCACTGCTAACAGTCTCCCATTTTGAGTATGATCCATTGACCACAACTCTTTATTTTACCGCCGCGGTGGATTTTTTTAACCAAATTTTTGGAGGGGATGTAGCTAGCCTGAAGCTATAGCGGAAATCTCGGCCATCGCGGGATTTGGGCCAAGTAAATATCGCCGGCGGCGATCGGAGGGGGGGGGGGACAGTGCCGGGGGACTTGGGGGAAAGTGTAGCTAGCCTAGTACAATAGGGGAAACGAGGCGCCCTAGTAGGATAAAAGCGTCTAAAAACAGCCTAAAAACAAAGTATAATGTGAGGTAGCTTACCTCAATGATGAAATCTCTGTAAATAATACAAAAGATTTCATTATTTAACACAGGGCACCTCTTTTCCCCTATTGCGCTAAGTATACCCCCGTACATAAGCTGTTCGAGGGGTGGTGGTGACAGACCACTGGTGGACTCCACCACGGTGGACCTCTGCCCCCCTTCTTTTCAAAGAGAGCGACCATCTCCAGGTCCTGGCCTGGACCACCCCGAGTGGAGTTGGGTTTGTTGTCTCCACCAGCTTCCTGTGGTTGGTTGCCCCCCGCAACCCTCCTTTGTGAGTAGTATTCTTATATATCTAACCTTGTTCACTGACGTTTCCCACTACTGGGCTCCCGTTCTTTTGTCTCCCGTGCCTTTTTCTACAGGGTGCTGAGCCACCCCTACTACAGTTTCTAGCTAGCCTAGTGCTAGCTACACTAAGTTAAACCAATTTCTTTAAAAAAAGCCATCCGCGGCCTCACGCCCGCAATGGATAGAACGCCAGGGTGGTTAATGCTCATTAACACAGGCATCTAAGAAGCTTGGTTTTTTGTGCTGTGATGCGATGTAATCTAATCGCACCACATTGAAAACATTTCTTGCCGATGTGAAACCGGCCTCAGGTGTTCGAGCTAAATAGTGACTTATACATGTTCTCTTATCCCATCAGCAGCGCTTTAGCCGGATGCCATACCATGTGTGCCCGTGTCTGTCGGCTGTCTGGTCCAGGCCCGGCTCTCACCGACCTCCCCGCATCGTCTCATCCTTCCTTTTATCGCAGCCTGTTTGAGGCAGGGTCATATAAATCTATTGGAAATAACTGGGCTTCTACTGAATTGATGTTGAAGTAATGCTATTTACTTTACCTTAGGTGTATCTCGCCCGGGCCGCGCGGGCGCCCCTCTGCTCTCCATCCGCTCCGCTCTGCTTTGTTCCTATTGATTTCCTCTCTTCTCTGTTTTGTTTTCTTGGCCAGAACATGGTAATTGGGAATGGAAAATAGAAAAAAAAATATTTAGAAATAAATAAAAAAAAAAAGTCTAAAGAAAGAGGCATCTGGCTTGCTTGGAACAGTTAATAGACTCTGTCTCTTTACACCGTGTACTGCGGCCTGAAAACTCGTGCCTGCTGGAATCTGGCCCCCGCCAGACACAGGCAAATAAGGCATTTGTACAAAAAAATGGGTGCTGCAGAAATCTGGACACTAGAAAAATATCAGTAATATTACGGTACTTATATTCTATGAAATCCAAAAATTGTGGTTGGGACAGCACCAATGTATAAGAGATAGTGTGCCCAGGCAGTCGGCTTTCCACACCACTGGAACCGTAAAGCACAGGAACACAGGTTTCGCAGGCACCACTGTAGTAAATTATAGCTTCCTTATTGGTCACATCAGACAAGGCAGAGGGTACAACGACAGACCGCTGTTTCGAGCAACCTCGCTCTTTATCAAGTTGTTCAACACTGATGCAGTGTAAGTACTACAGTGGTGCCTGCGAAACCTGTATTCCGGTTCTTATATTCTAATAATGGACAGTGGTAATTCGGACAGTAAAAAAAATCTGTACATTTTACAGGTATTTTACTATTGCAAAACCTAACCCTATAATCACATGAGCCCTCCCTGTACTAATGCCTAACCCTAACTGATCCCTGCCCCAGCACTGCCTAACCCCATCCAATCCCCCCACTGATGCCTAACCTAACTGATCCCCCCGCAGCAATTCCTAACCCTAACTGACCCCCCCCCCAACAATACCTAACCCTAATCAATCCCCATGCAGATGCCTAACCCTAACCAATCCCCCCCCCCCCCCACTGATGCTGAACCCTAACTGACTGCCCTACCAATGCCTAACACTTTACCAACCCCCACCAAAGCCTAACCAATCCCCCCCATTAATGCCTAACCAGGAGCCTACTGGTAGACAGTGTTCCCTCACCTCTTAGATTGTAAGCCTGATGAGACAGGCCCTCTTCCCCTCCTACTGTATCCTGTATTCCCATACCTCTTAGATTGTAAGTCTGATGGGACAGGTCCTCTTACCCTCCTTCTGTATGCTGTGTTCCCTCACCTCTTAGATTGTAAGCCTGATGGGACAGGTCCTATTCCCGACCTACTGTATCCTGTCCCCCCCCCACCTCTTAGATTGTAAGCCTGATGGCACAGGTCCTCTTCCCTCCTACTGTATCCTGTGTTCCCCCACCTCTTAGAATGTAAGCCTGATGGGACAGGTTATCTTCCGTCGTACTGTATTGTGTGCTTTAAAACCTAACCCCCCCACCACCACCAACACACACACACACACACACACACACACACACACACACACACACACACACACACACACACACTCTATACACACACACACACACACACCACACACACACACACCTCTTAGGTTGAATGCCTGATGGGACAGGTCCTCTTCCCTGCCTACTTGGATTATACTCCTAATAGTACAGGTTCTCTTTACTGTAGATATGATTTTGTGATTGTCTCATGTCTGTAGTCTACATCATTTACTAATGTATTGTAAAATGTGTAATGCATTCACACTTCACAAATATGTAAGGTAATAACAATGTTCGGCAGAATTGAAGTTATCCAGCAAATCACTTAATAAAGTCAATATCGAGGTTAGAGTCATCATAGCCCTGGAACAACATTGTGAGCAGCCACAGGAAACAGTAAAACAGCATTGATTGGACTTACATGAACTATAATCATAATATAGAACATTTATTATCTAACCAGCAAAAGTACAAACATCAGTACTCCGCTGTGTGTTAAAAATGCCCAATGTACTCCCACTGGGTATTTGATAGAGTGTGTTTTCCATACTAGTCTCTCTATTATGATTAGTGTAATAGTTGCCTTCCTAAACAGAAGGTATTTGCAATAATTCAGCCTTAAAGGACATACAAGGTGAGATAAAGTGAAGGTCCATGAAGATTAAAAAACAAAGCTCTACTTAAGTAGATTTTTGCTTTTGAATCTTCCTGGACCTTCCCTTTAACCACTTGAGGACTGTAGGCTTACACCCCCTAGTGACCAGGCTATGTTTTGCTAAATAGGCCACTTAAAGAGACACTGAAGCAAGAATAATTCTCGCTTCAGTGCTCATAGTTAGCAGTGGCACGTGTGCCCCTGCTAAAACGCCGCTATCCCGCAGCTAAACGGGGGTCCCTTCACCCCCAACCACCCCCCCGCAAAATCAACGACCAAATTGGTCGTATATTTTGCTGCTCCTAGAGGCAGGGCTAACGGCTGCAGCCCTGCCTCTAGTCGCGTCTATCAGCGGCGCATCGCTGACTCTCCCCCGCCCCTCTCAGTGAAGGAAGACTGAGAGGGGCGGGGGAGAGGCGGAGATATGCGCTGACAGACGCGCGTGGGGCAGGGCTGCGGCGGTTAGCCCTGCCTCAACCAGGATGAGATCCCCGGCTGCTCCGAGGGGATTTGTGAGGTGAGGGACCCCCGTTTAGCGGCGCGATAGCGGCGGTTTAGCAGGGGCACACGTGCCCCTGCTAACTATAAGCTCTGAAGCGAGATTTATTCTCGCTTCAGAGTCTCTTTAAGGCCTCGCTGCAGGCCAGGGCCGTACAACTCAGCAGTCAGCACACAAGCGATTACCCCCCCCCCCCCTTCTTTGCCCACCAACACAGCTCTTTGTTTATTTTAATATCAATATTTAATTGTTTTTTCCCCTAATAAATAGTACAATTTTTTTTATTACCCTACCCATCCCTCCCTCTCTCCCCCCACTAGCCAACCATAGTGATCGGCTGTCATACGCTTCAGCCTATGGCAGTGGATTGCTCCTGTCTCCTCCAGGGGAACAGCCGTGTCACACAGTCACATTGCAGTGCTGTACACAGTAAATAGATGGCGGTTTTGCCATCTAACAGTCTCCTGAGTCTATTTGAAAAGGGCTCCTGGAAAAAAGGGCTCCTGGTGTAGCCCATATATACCAAATTTGGCTACAAAAAGGGCTCCTGGTGTAGCCCATATATACCAAATTTGGCTACAAAAAGGGTGCCTGGTGTAGCCCATACGCCAATTTCGGCTACAAAGGGCACATGGTGTAGCTCATATATGCCAACTTTGGCTACAAAGGGCGCCTGGTGTAGCCCATATGCCAATTTTGGCTACAAAGGGCGCCTGGTGTAGCCCATATATGCCAAATTCAGCTACAAAGGGTGCCTGGTTTTAGTTTATAAAAAGGATGCTGTTATAGGCAAAAATTGTTGGGCTATAAAAGGGCTCTAGATATAGCTAAGAAAATGTGATTATTATGACCTAACTGCTCCCTACTCTCACACAGAACCTTCCCCTGATGGTGCCTAACCCCAAGACCCCCCCCCCCCCCCACCCGCTTGTGATGCCTAATCCTAACCTCCCCTGCACCCTTGAATCAAAAATCTCGGATATGAAACGGTGCCCTTTTGTAGCAGAATCAAAAACCTTGTAGCCTAAAACCTTGTAGCTGAATAAAGAATATGGGCTACAAGGGGGTGCCCTACTGTAGCCGAAAACCTTGCAGCCGAAAACAATATGGGCTACAAAGGGGTGCCCTTTTGTAGCTGAAAACCTTGTAGTCGAATACAAACTATGGGCTACAAAGGGTGCCCTACTGTAGCCGAAAACCTTGTAGCTGAAAAAAAAATATGGGCTACAAAAGGGCGCCCACTTGAAGCCTATATCAAAACTCGGCAGCCCTTTTCACCACCTTGTAGGCCATACTTGTAGAAATAACATTGATGTCTATGGAGGCGCCCTTTTCATACAGGCAGCTCAGCAGCCCTTTTCAACGGATCCCCAGTCTCCTAGCGGCTGGTAGACTGATGGCAGAGAGGAGCTCCATCATTCATGCAGACATGCGCCCGCATCGGCATGCGTGATCTCCTGAAAATCCCCTCCCCAGGACTTGACAGCAATTGGCATTAGATGGTCCTGGGGCTGCCGCCACGGCCACGCCCAATGGCGTGACGCGGTCCTTTAAAGAGACTCCGTAACAAAAATTGCATCCTGTTTTTTATAATCCTACCAGTTCCAAAAGCAATTCTAATGTGTTCTGGCTTACTGCAGCACTTTCTACTATCACAGTCTCTGTAATAAATCAATGTATCTTTCCCCTGTCAGACTTGTCAGCCTGTGTCTGGAAGGCTGCCAAGTTCTTCAGTGTTGTGGTTCTGCTATGAACTCCCCCTTCCAGGCCCCTCTATGCACACTGCCTGTGTATTATTTAGATTAGGGCATCTTCTCTCTTATCTCTTATCTTTTACAAGCTGGATAAATCATCCTCTGAGCTAGCTGGGCTTTCACATACTGAGGAAATTCAGACAAGGGCAAAGCTGTTTGCAGGAAGAAAAGAGCAGCCTGAAACTTCAGTGCATGAGAGATGCAGGGGGAAAGAAACACACAAATGATCTCTTGAGATTCAAAAGGAATGCTGTATACAGCCTGCTTGTGTATGAATGTATTTTCTATGTGTGGACATACTGTACATCAACCTACTTCCTGTTTTGGTGGCTATTTTGTTTGTTTATAAACAAACGTTTTAAAACTGTTTTTAACCACTTTTAATGCGGCGGGGAGCGGCGAAATTGTGACAGAGGGTAATAGAAGATGTCCCCTAACGCACTGGTATGTTTACTTTTGTGCGATTTTAACAATACAGATTTTTTTTAAAGGTAAAATAAACTAGCATTATTTACCTGGGGCTTCTTACAGTCCCTAGTGGTCACTCTGTCCCTCGCCGCAGCCCTGGTCTTCTCTGCGGTCCCACTGGCAGCCAGGCTATGGAGGTCTTCAGGAGGAGCGTCAGGAGCGTTTTATAGTCCGTAAAAATATGGTAGTCATGTCACTGATTGTCCTCAGAGGAGCTCACAATCTAATCTACCGACCATTATTTTGTGGGGTTTATGGTGGGATCACTTTCTGCTTGTTTAACGTGCAGAGACCCCCGGGCCCATATTCCCATTTTCTCCTGAGTTTTCTCCTAGGAGACAATTTTTTATTTTCTATTTAAAATAACTTTCCAGCACTTTTAAACTAAAAATGCTTAATAGGCATTTTATTGACAAGTTTAAGAATATCACCTAGGAGAAAACTCAGGAGAAAAACGTAATTGCATCTGGGCCTCAGTGTTGTAATGTTATCCCAAAGAAGTGGATGCTAAACAGGAGAATGTTCCAGGCCTAGTTGGCATCTTCTCTTACCCTGATCGGAACGGCTGTGTCAGTGTGAAAGCGAGGGTGACCATCTGCAGGCCCAGTCTCATCCCGGGGGGGCACCTTGACTTCCCAAAAGAGGCAGTATACAGATGATGGAGGTTCTTCAGTTGCCAAGACAGCCAAAAACTCAAATGCACACCCTCCAAAGGAAGTCTGCAAGGACACGATTGGATATTTTCCCATCAAAGCCGATAGAGGACTGTGCCGACACTGGGCTAAAGGCTATACCAACACACTTTGCAGGAAGTGCAATAACTGCTTTTGGAACTACCATAATTGAATCAGTCAACAAAAAAAAAAAAAACAACAAGCATGATTTGGACACATAGGGCCTGATTCACAAAGCGGTGCTAACAGTTAGCACCCTGGTGAAAAGCCCTTTATCACGCCTAAACTCAGTTTAGGCATGATAAGTTTAGGTGTGATAAGTTTAGGTGTGATAAGTTTAGGTGTGATAAGTTTAGGTGTGATAAGTTTAGGCATGATAAGTTTAAGCACCAACTAGGTTAGCACCGCAGTGCACAGCTGATCAAAAGTTTTGCGCTAGCAAAGTCTGGTGCACTTCGCATAGAGTTTAATGGCGCTGCTTTGCGTGCGAGACTTTGCACGCTATCTACACTTATCTAAACTTAGCATGCCTAAACTTATCACACCTAAACTTATCACACCTAAACTTATCACGCCTAAACTGGCTTTTCACCAGTGTGGTGCAAAGGTTATCATGCCTAAAGTCTTTTAGGCGTGATAACTGAGTTATCACCGCTTTGTGAATCAGGCCCATAGGGTTATATCCTATTCAAGGTGAAAAGTAGCTTGCAGATGCGAGCTACTTATCACCTTGCGATCGCGCGAGGATTACCGGCAAATCCTATTACCCATATCCTTCGCGTGATAGCCGATCGTTAGGGAGCATTACTCAGGCAAAAGCATGAGCGATGCTCCCTTTTACCGAGCGATGGGGAGTGAGGTTTACGCTGTGGTGCTGTCCATCAGCACCACGGCCTCACTCCCCACACATGCGCACTCGCCCGCCGAACATCGCCGCCATCTTCCGCCGCAGCATAAGGAGACCCCCAGAGCTCCCCGTCGGGTCGCCGCACACTTTAGAAGCCCCAACGCAGCTCTGCTAAGGCTCCCCTGTCATTATAAATACCTCCACCGATCAACCGACGCCACTCGCCACAAAATCCGTCACGTAATTACAGTGTATCTAACACTGTAATTACTGTCCGCATAGGAGCCCGGGCAAAGCATCTTTGAATCTGCAGCCGGGGCTCCCCATTGGTCCGCTGCCTGAACCAATAAAATGGCTCAGACAGCGGACCAATGGGGAGACAAGGCTGCAGATTCAAAGATGCTTTGCCCGGGCTCCTATGCGGGCATTGATTTCATTTCTTTTTTGTGGTGCCCAAATTTATGCACCTGCCTAATTTTGTTTAAACAATTATTGCGCACTTTCTGTAAATCCAATAAACTTCATTTCACTTCTCAAACATCACTGTGTGTGTCTCCTATATGACATATTTAACTGACATTTTTTATTGTAACAACCACCGATTTATACTGGTAAATCATGACGATTAACAATGTTGCCCAAACTTACGCACCCCACTGTATTTATGTGGTGCATTTTGGGCTGTCATTAGGGGCACCATTGCCAGATCAAGCCTGACATGGCGTCCCCCTGTGTGGATCAAAATAAAGGTACAACACTTTGATCCCCTCCTGCATCACAAACCATTGTGTAATAATGAAATTACGCTGACGCACGTGCAAGGGAGACTAACCAACGGCGCGCAAACTGGCAATGGCCTCTACCCCTCCCCCTGATGTGGGGTCACCTCACTGTTCTAGAATTAGGAGGTACGGTCACCGCCTACACCTTAATTTTTAAATCCCCCCCCCCACTTCCCCAATCAATCGGAAAAAAAAAGTGCTGGAGGGAGGTGAATGATCGCGAAATTGGACTGGAAAGAGTTAAGAAGGCTGAGTTAAATTTAACAAAGAAAAATAAAAGTTTGGCGACACTAACGGGATGGATCACCCACCAGGCAACCTAGGCAGGTGCCTGGGGCCTAGTGGGTGTCAAGGGGCGTACAAGAGAATTCGCCGCCGGGAGACTTGGGCGCAGGATACAGCCGGTATGGCTTATCCTGCTACTGCATAAGTTCCCGGTGGCATTAAATACTATTCCCCCTCCAGGTCCACGTGGATAGTGTGGAATGGTGTCATTCGGCTTCCAGCTATTGCTGGCAGACGAACTACAGTGTTTTAAAAGTAACTTCGGCTCCATCTGCTGACGGCGCCGAAGTTACTGACTGTGCGCCGCTTATAGCCGTAATCCCTGTTACGGCCTATGGTGGCGCCGGCTGCGCCCAAATCTCCAGCGCTGCATTTGCAATGTTCGGTCAAGGGACCCACCCGCCACCTTCTTTGCCTCTCTCCACTTCAGCTTACTAAAAGGACCACAAGGGGTCCCAAAATCTACTACCTTGCCCAGGGCCGCCCTACATCTTAATCCATCTCTGGCTGTGAGCAAGGATTTGCTGTGATCTCAGTGATTGCAATGATGACCCATTGCTGTACACATAAGAATGGAACTAATCACAGTTTCTGTTCCAACGCGTAACTTACGCTGTGTTTTTTGTAGTTGTTGTATTGTTGTTGTTGTTTTGTTTTTGTTTGATTTGTTGTTTTGTTCTTTGCTGAAATTTTGCTTTGCTTGAAATTGCCCCCCTCCTCTACTCCAGAGTAATTAAAACTCAGAGCCTCTCGGATCCCCCCCTGAAGCTCGCAGGATCTATTTAAAACGAGGTTTTAGTAAACATATCACAACTCCGTCGGCCGCAAAACAACATAAAAAAAAAAGAAAAAATTCCCGGACTTTATGCTTTGATCACGTTGACTTTGAAACAATCTGAAAATTCATGCAACAATTAACAAGGCTTAATCACTGGCAATCCTCCAGAGAGGCGCCGCGGCAATAAAATTGGCATATTAAAGATATGAAGGGGGGAAAAAAATAAATAATAATTGCAGGTGCAACTAAACATGATTAATGATCAGACAGCAGCGTCCGCACAAAGCGAATTTTAAACAGTTTTGGACTTTTGCAATAAGTAGGTAATTAAGTTGTTGATGGGTTTGTTTTTGCTGTGAAGTTTAGCCTCCCCCGGCGGACGTCTTGTCATTTGAGGTCCTCCGCCGGCGCTCGTGGGCAGCGGCGGTAAACAGAACACGCTGTCCTGCAGTACACAGCGGCGTGTGCAAAGCGCTAATCAAATTACGCCCTGAAAAGTCACCGAGGCAGGGGGGACTCGGGAAACTTGCGGGATGAATATGTATCGAATCCCATCTCCGGGCTTTTCGGCCATGCCTGGGAACTCTCCGCAGAGCTGCCTAATAACTGGAGAGAAGGGATGAGATGAGTGGAGATCAAATAAATTACTTTTCAGTCGTCTGATCAAGAGCTCACTGACCAGTCATTAAAGCAAATCTGAAGCAAAGAAAAACGTATGATATAATGAAATGTATGCATAGTACGGATAAGGAATAGAACATTAGTAACAAAGAAGAGTCTAATTTTTTTGTTGTCAGTTATTTTTTAAAACTGCACCATTCTGTCATAATTAGAGTTTAGAAACCACACACTGTCTTTTAAATTTTAAAACAAAGCAGAAATAATGACTCTTTGAACTGCCCGGCAGTAAAACCTTATGACAAACTGTCTCTCACTGTTTCTTGGCTGTTTAAAGGGAAGGTTCAGGGAGTAGCAAAAAAAAAAAATCCAAATCCACTTACCTGGGGCTTCCTCCAGCCTGTGGCAGGCAGGACGTGCCATCGGCGCTGCTCCGCAGGCTCCCTTGTACTGCGTAGGTTGGGGCGCGCCTGGCCAGGTCGGGCGCGCCACTAGAGACCACCGGGAGCCTGCGGAGCGGCGCCGAGGGCACGTCCTGCCTGCCACGGGCTGGAGGAAGCCCCAGGTAAGTGGATTTGGATTTTTTTTTTTGCTACTCCCTGAACCTTCCCTTTGAAGAGGAACTGTTGCGGAAATATTAAAATTAAAATACATGTAAACACATACAAATAAGAAGTATGTATCTTCCAGAGTAAAATGAGACATAAATTACTTCTCTTTGTCACTTACAGTAGGTAGTAGAAATCTGACAGAGCCGACAGGTTTTGAACTAGTCCATCTCTCCATGGGGGATTCTCAGCATGGCCTTTACTCTTTCTAAAAACACTCTCTGAAAAAGATTTATACAAAGATGCGGGCCTGCCTTCCTGCTCACTGTACACTTTTTTGGCTTTTGGGTGGAGCAACTGGCATTCACTAAGTGCATTTGAAATTAAAGAAAACCCTGAAAACTCCCTATGAGGAGATGGACTAGTCGAAAACCTGTCGGTACTGTCAGATTTCTACTACCTGCTGTAAGTGACAGCAACATAGGAGAAAACTAATTTATGGCTCATTTTACTCTGGAGGAAACATACTTTTTATTCGTATGTGTTTACATGTACAGTATTTTAAATTTTAAGATTTTTGCGAAAGTGGTCCTTTAAGTGCTTCAGACTGTATTCAAACCCAGTAGGTCATGAAGCTCAGATAAGCTCTTTTGCATAGATAACAAATTTAGTTTTTTTTTAAAGCGACACTGAAGTGAAAAAAAAAAAACATTATGATATAATGATTTGTATGTGTACTACAGCTAAGAAATAAAACATTAGGAGCAGAGATGTGAGACTCATATTGTTTCCAGTACAGGAGTAAGAAACTCCAGTTGTTATCTATGCAAAAGAGCAATTGAGCTCCACGACTTTCAAAGTCACAGAGAGCTCTGTCTTCTGAAGCTTGTTATTTCCTTACGTGTCTGTCAATGTATTGTTTTTTCCCTGCAGAAGACAGTTCAAAAGTTTACTGGCCTGCTCTGTAAAATAATTTAGATTAGAGTGCTGAGTACAGGGCCGGCACATCCATTGAGGCAAAGGGGGCAATTGCCCCAGGGCCTGAAGGAGCCCCAAGGTGTGTGTCCCCTCCCCTCCTTTTATTGTGATCACATACATGCCTGCAGGAAATGAGAAAGAGAGGTGCCATGGGGAGTGTAGAACCGGCCCTCTGGTTAATTGGCAACCAATAAAGAGCTTGACACTGAGGAGCAGCAGAGGAAGAGCGAGAAGAGAGATGAATGAGAAGCAGGGCCAGGCTGAGGCAGAGGCGAGAGAGGCTCCAGCCTCAGGTAACAGTAAAAAAGGGCGCAGGAGGCTAGTGGACAAATCGGGCGCCGCCATTCACTCCCATAATAAATATCGTTTAATGGGCGCCCGATAGGAAAAAAGGGCGCCGGAGAAAAATAACGTTTTAAAAGCGGCGCCCGGAGACTTAATGTTTTATTACTGCTTCTCATGATTACACATTATTTAATGATTTATACATTTTTTAATATTATTTTTAAACGATAAACAGTACAATATTTTTTTCAAACATTATTTTTAAACGAAAAACAGTACAATTTTTTATTTACATTATTTTTAAACGAAAAAACCGCACAATATGTTTTTGAAACGTTATTAATGCTTATCACAGGGGGGTCTTAGGTTTAGGCACCAACAGGGGAGTCTTAGGTTTAGGCACCAACAGGGGGGTCTTAGGTTTAGGCACCAACAGGGGGGTCTTAGGTTTAGGCACCAACAGGGGGGTCTTAGGTTTAGGCACCAACAGGGGGGTCTTAGGTTTAGGCACCACCAGGGGGGTCTTAGGTTTAGGCACCAACAGGGGGGGTCTTAGGTTTAGGCACCAACAGGGGGGTCTTAGGTTTAGGCACCACCAGGGGGGTCTTAGGTTTAGGCACCAACAGGGGGTCTTAGGTTTAGGCACCAACAGGGGGGTCTTAGGTTTAGGCACCAACAGGGGGTCTTAGGTTTAGGCACCAACAGGGGGGTCTTAGGTTTAGGCACCAACAGGGGGTCTTAGGTTTAGGCACCAACAGGGGGGTCTTAGGTTTAGGCACTAACAGGGGGGTCTAGGGGTTAGGGGTAGGTACAGGGAGGGTTACTTAGGCACCAACAGGGGGGGGGGGGGGGGGTCTTAGGTTTAGGCATCAACAGGGGGGTCTAGGGGTTAGGGGTAGGTACAGGGAGGGTTACTTAGTAATTTTTTTTTTAAACGTTATTATACGTTTCACTATTTAAACGAAAGATTAACGTTTTTACAATTGCCGATTTAATGCACATTATTTAATGATTTATAACTTTATAAAACATTAATTTTAAACGAAATACAGTACAATACATTTTTAAACGTTATCCATGCTTATCGTTTAAAACCCTGCGCCCTTTTTTCCCAGCGCCCCTTTTTAACGTACGCCCAGCCTCAGGTCACAGAGTAGGAAGGGGCGCACAATTCACTCAGCTATTATTCTCCTATTGTGTTTGAAGCAGAGAGAAATAAGAAAAGGGGATACATAGCAGTGACTGCAAGCCAGATAACTAGAGATTAAGGTGTTGGGGGCCCTGGGGTGCCTCTTAGTCTAATAGCAATCAGTATGTGACGGCTGGGGTGGGAGGGATGGAGGGGTGTCTCTTTGGTGTCTCAGCCTTGGGTGCTGGAGGACCTTGTCCCGCCTCTGACGAGAGGAGCAGTCGAGTTCAGCACAGATTGGAGTGGTGCCAGTCTGTTAGTTGGTAATACACAAAGTGTTTTGTTACCTTAGTCCAGACAAGGTATTACAAGAGCATCTATCTATCTATCTATCTTCTATCTATATATATAATTCAGTAAGTGCCTCAACCGTCCAGCAAGAAGAAGAAGTACTTTGCATGAGAAAATTTATGTGTGCTCAAAGACCAAGTTTGAGGCCTCCTTTCCACGGACTGTTGAGCTGTGTGCTCAGCAAGCAGTTACCAGGCACAGGTAAGAAGTTATCAGGCAGCAACAAGCAGTTATCAGGCAGCAACAAGCAGTTACCAGGCAGCAGTGAGCAGTTGAGAGAGTTTGAGAGGCATTTCACTGCCTATCAACAGTCTGTGGAAAGGAGGCTTAACCCTAGCAAGTCTGGCTTTGCAAATCTGGCCTAATTGACTATTCATGAGGCAATGCTCATGCAAATATGCATTTGCTTTCGCATGTCAAACTATGCAGGGTCAAAAAACCAATACTGCAAAGCGGTCGTGGAGCAGTGCTTTTCAGCACTGCTAGATTTGGGCGCAGCGAGTGCCGCCATAGACTGTAATGGGAATCAGTCTATAGCGGCGCTCAGTGAGTAACGTCAGCGCCGTCAGAAGACGGAGCCGAAGTTGCTTAAAAAACACAATAATTCGACCTCCAGCAATCGCTGGAAGCCGAATTATATCATTCCCCCACTATCCATGGCGGCCTGGAGGGGGAATCTATATATATAATAGAGTAAGTGCCTCAACCTTCAAGCAAGAAGAAGAAGTAGAGCCCTGCCCCCAGGGCCGGTCCAAGCAAGAAGAAGGGGCTGGTCCAAGCAAGAAGAAGAAGTAGTGTCATATCAAACCAATGGCAAAGAGGGATAATTTGCATATTCAGTAGCAGTGCATTGTGGGTAACCACAAATGTTCACTTATAGCTGAATTATTGCAGATTTGCTTCTATTTTAAGAAGGAAAATTACACCAAGCTTTGCTTTTTTTTAGTAGGAGGGCTTTTAGTCCCTTTTATCCCCCTATATATTCTTAGTAATTTGGGTCACCCTGAGCTGCTTGGTTACTCTGTTGTACTGGTCCAAGCCCTATCTCATACAGCCATATCAATCTCTGCTGTGAACTGATGAGGACTAAAAGTCTGAAATAGGCTGTCACATTTGGTTTTGATGTGACTGTGTAAAATTTAAAGCTATAGGGCCTGATTTACAAAATGGTGCAAACTGTTAAGCATGGGTGTGCTAAACAGTTAGCACGTGAAGTGCCATTTGTGGACTTTTGTGCGTGGAAAGTGCTGTGAATCGCGCAAAAGACCGCAATCGCGGACTTTTGCGTGTGTAAAGTACCGCGATTTGTGGCAAATTGCGCGTGCAAAAGACCGCAATCACGCAAATCGCAGCACTTTGTGCGCGCAAAAGTCCGCGAACGGCACTTCACGTGCTAACTGTTTAGCACAACCGTGCTAAACAGTTTGCACCGCTTTGTGAATCCGGCCCATAGGCTTGCTTGACTTACCAAGAGTGAAAAGGAATAGTTTGCATATTTAGTAGCGGTGCATTGTGGGTAACCACAAATGTTCACTTATAGCTGAATTATTGCAGATTTTCTTCTGTTTTAAGAAGCCAAATTACACCAAGCTTTGATTTTTTTTAGTAGAAGGTCTTTTTGGTCCCTTTTATCCCCCTATACATTCCGAGTGGTTTGGGTCACCCTGAGCTGCTTGGTTACTCTGTTGTACTGGTCCAAGCCCCATCTCATACTGCCATATCAATCTCTGCTATGTACTGATGAGGACCAAAAGTCTGAAACAGGCTGTCACATGTGGGTTTGATATAGCTGTGTAAAATTTAAAGCTATAAGCTTGCTATACACCAGTGGGGATGCTTGCTTGGATTACTAAGGTTGAAAAGGGATAAATTGCATATTTAAAAATGTTCACTTATAGCTGAATTATTGCAGATTTCCTTCTGTTTTAAAAAGGCAAATTACACCAATACAGTGGGGAGCATTGCAGGAAGTGACAACAGTGGATCGCACGCTGGAACACGGAAGAGGTGAGGCATCCCCGCCCGCTGCCTCTTACTAATAGTGGCGGCTGCTACTGTGCTTAAGCAGGAGGGGAGCGCACATGGGGGACACAGGTGAGGCAGGGGGGGGTTCCAGCTGAGCTTAAGCTGCAGGGAGAATGCACATGGGGGACCCAGGTGAGGGGGGGTTCCTGCTGAGCTTAAGCTGCAGGGAGAATGCACATGGGGGACCCAGGTGAGGGGGGGTTCCTGCTGAGCTTAAGCTGGAGGGGGAATGCACATGGGGGACCCAGGTGAGGGAGGGGGGTCCTGCTGAGCTTAAGCTGGAGGGGGAGTGCACATGGGGGACCCAGGTGAGGGAGGGGGGTCCTGCTGAGCTTAAGCAGGAGGGGGAGTGCACATGGGGGACCCAGGTGAGGGAGGGGGGGTTCCTGCTGAGCTTAAGCAGGAGGGGGAGTGCACATGGGGGACCCAGGTGAGGGAGGGGGGTCCTGCTGAGCTTAAGCTGGAGGGGGAGTGCACATGGAGGACCCAGGTGAGGGAGGGGGGTTCCTGCTGAGCTTAAGCTGGAGGGGGAGCACACATGGGGGACCCAGTTGAGGGGGGGGGGGTCCAACCCCCCTCCCCGCCACTGTGCCCAATACCCCCTTCCTGCCCTCTACCCCCTTATGCGGCGTATGATACGCTGCGGGTCGGCTAGTGCATTAATATTTTAGTAGTGTCTTGACTGAGTGAGATAAGGTTGGCTGTGAGATGTGTTTTTAAGTTGGAGATGACAGGAGCTGGTTAGGGAGTGAATGTGAGGAATAAAAAAGAGAGAGAAGTCAAATATTACCCCTAAGAACCGTGCTTTTATTAGATATCACTTTGACTTACCATATATGTCCTTATTGTACTCCTGAGGAAGTAAGGTGTGTCCATGCAATGTGTTGAATATTCAAAAAGTTCTGATAAATGCATTTTTTCCCTGTTTAAAGTATACTATCAGTTTAAACCTTGAAACCTGACATGGCTCATCTGGTAGCCACATGCTTTATCTATAGTCACTAAAATTAAGCCTTTAGAAGAAACTTGGGAGACTTCCCCCTCCTGAGGTAAGTACCCCCAGGGGCGCTTTTTTTTTATTACAGATTCTCTTTAAAGTAGTGTCAGGGCCGTTTATTGGGCAGTGCACAGGGCGACCGCCCTGGGTGCAGATCGGAAAGTAGGGTAGGCACAGGCTGAAGGGCATAGCCGCCAGGGAGCTGGTGACTTGCGGTGCAGCCAAATGGAAGAAAGAAGATTACCAGCACGATCACCTTCCTTGACTCCCCCTGGGCTGCCTGCGTCAGACGTCAAGTCATCATCACGTCACCTCCGAGTGATGACACCTGATGTCCTGTAGCGGTAGTGCAGGCTGTCAGTGCATGGCGCCCATGGAGGAGTCGGCTTTTTGGGCTCTCTTCGCCTGTGTGTTCTCCTGGTCTCTGCGGCTGGTCACTAGTAAGTTGGCAGATCTACTTGTGACCTGTGGCTGTGTGACTGTCCCTAAAGAGTAAGGGTTCACAAGTCCACAATTTTTACACCCTCGCCCTGGGTGCAATTTGGTCCAGAAACTGCCCTGAGTAGTGTTCTATGAAATACATTTACAAAAAAATGGTGAACCAAGACTGCAACTGTTGCCTGTTTTGTAAATGATATTTTGTTTTTCCTGGCGCGCTCGCACAGTTTTCCTTCGAAAACATGGCGACATCAGCCATAATTGTACGTTTCGGAATGCAGAAAATACCGCCTTGCGTTTTGTCGTTTTCCTAACACCGTCCTCGCAGATGAATGCCCGTCTCTGCCGACTCCTAAATTAATATCGCCAATCCCCATCATTGTCACAGCATTAAAGCAGGGGCTCAAAGTCGTAATCCGGGGAACGCCGTCGGGTTTATTGACACAAAAAGTGGGAAAATTCTAATTAAACCGGCGCAGAATCTCCCGACAAATAAAGCGCACTCCCTTCTAAGCTGTGTTACATACAGCTGCGGATGAAGCGTCTGCGGATGAAGCGTCTTAGGGCGCGCTCGCAATGCTATTTTATAATGTCAGCGGTAATCTCCGCTCATAACCGGCTGATACATTATTCAGGTGCTTAATACATTAATCCTGACAAACATTGTCTGAATATATATCAATCATAATGCAGTGTCTTCTTTTTTATTTATTATTTCCTTTTGCTTGTAAAAGGTTTCAGTACAAGAGCACATAGGTCATATATGTTTTATTAGTATTATTATTATTTGTTTACTGCTATTATTGCCATTTGAGAAGTAACAGCCGTTTCTGGCCGTAGGCGTAGCTATGGGGGTAAATGGGGGACATATGTACTTGGGTGCAGTCGCTGCAACCCCACATGTGTTGGCTACCTGAAGTCCCCCACTTCTCTACCCCCCTCTGCAGAGGATTGCACAAGCGTTAAAACATTTAAAAAATGCATTTGGTCATTTCTAGCTATCTATGGGGGGCGGGCACATCTGGCTATCTATAAGGGGGCACATCTGGCTATCTAAATGGGGAAAGGGGGCATATTTGGCTTGGCTATCTGAACAACATCAGTACTTTTGACTTTACCCATGATCACATTTTGATATGTGGCCACACCCATTATGTCCAGAGGGGGCGCCAAAAACTGTTTTTGTCCCCAAGTGCTGAAAACCCTTGCTGCGCCTCTGTCTCTGGGTCCTTAAAGTGAACCTCCGGACTAAAAATCTACTCAGCAGAACTGAAAAGGCTTGGTGTTTCTTTAACAGTTTCACAGCATCAGAACTTTGTTTTTCTTACCAAAGCATCATTTTTAGCTGCATTTTTAGCTAAGCTCCACCCATCAAAGAAAAAAATCCCGGGCTTTTTTTCCTTGATGCTGTGCAGAGCATGATGGGATTTCCTATGTTGTTATTCACGTTGCCTAGCAACTGGGAGAGGTGCTCAGGACACAGGACAGTTGGGAACTGTGTCTCATGCTCCCTGTCACCTCCTTTCAACCAAAAAGATGGTTGCCATCATGAAATCAAACATTTGCCTGCTCTTTTAAAACAGAGTGGGTAAGATATTATATTATCTATCTATTTTAATTAACATAACTAATGTAACTTAATGACAGTATGTTTGTTTAGGCTAGAGTTCCTCTTTAAGGACGAGAGACTGCTGGTAGAAAAAAAAAAAAGCAGGACTCACCGACGATGTTCTCGCTGTTTGCGCAGTTCTCCCATCACTGAAGCCCACTCGCTCTGCCGTTAATATGACAGCATTTTATTGGCTCCTGGCCCT
Source organism: Hyperolius riggenbachi (assembly GCF_040937935.1). Classification (NCBI taxonomy): domain Eukaryota; kingdom Metazoa; phylum Chordata; class Amphibia; order Anura; family Hyperoliidae; genus Hyperolius; species Hyperolius riggenbachi. Next base: position 236,203,493 of record NC_090656.1, read on the forward strand.
GTGATCACAGTGAGCCAATGCGACTACACAGTCATAAAAATCTATGCCCTGGCAGGGATTCAGGGCCCAAACAGTGCGTAGATTTCAATTAGCCTGATCCAGAAGAGGTTAATTTAGGTTTCTGCATTGTAAAGAGCAGGGCAGTTTCTAGGCTAAATTGCACCCAGAGCAGGGGTTTAAAAATTGTGCCCCCAGTATAGGTAGAAAGGTAGGGGTGCCCCCAGTAAAGGTAGCCAGGCATAGATGTCCCCAGTATAGGTAGCCAGCTGTAAGTGTCCCCCAGTATAGGTAAGTGCCCCAGTATATGTAGCCAGGTGTAGGTGCCCGATAGATAGCAAGCTATAGGTTCTACCAGTATAGGTTAGTTAGGTATAGGTGCCACCAGTATAGGTAGCTAGGTATAGGTGCAGCCAGTATAGGTTAGCTAGGTATAGGTGCAGCCAGTATAGGTTAGCTAGGTATAGGTGCAGCCAGTATGGGTTTGCTAGGTATAGGTGCAGCCAGTATAGGTTAGCTAGGTATAGGTGCCGCCAGTATAGGTAGCTAGGTATAGGTGCAGCCAGTATAGGTAGCTAGGTATAGGTGCAGCCAGTCTGGGTTTGCTAGGTATAGGTGCAGCCAGTATAGGTTAGCTAGGTATAGGTGCAGCCAGTATAGGTAGCTAGGTATAGGTGCCGCCAGTATAGGTAGCTAGGTATAGGTGCAGCCAGTATAGGTTAGCTAGGTATAGGTGCCACCAGTATAGGTAGCTAGGTATAGGTGCAGCCAGTATAGGTAGCTAGGTATAGATGCCGCCAGTATAGGTAGCTAGGTATAGGTGCAGCCAGTATAGGTTAGCTAGGTATAGGTGCCACCAGTATAGGTAGCTAGGTATAGGTGCAGCCAGTATAGGTTAGCTAGGTATAGGTGCCGCCAGTATAGGTAGCTAGGTATAGGTGCAGCCAGTATAGGTTAGCTAGGTATAGGTGCCACCAGTATAGGTAGCTAGGTATAGGTGCAGCCAGTATAGGTTAGCTAGGTATAGGTGCCGCCAGTATAGGTAGCTAGGTATAGGTGCAGCCAGTATAGGTTAGCTAGGTATAGGTGCCACCAGTATAGGTAGCTAGGTATAGGTGCAGCCAGTATAGGTTAGCTAGGTGTGTGCTCCTTTGGTGCTTTCTTTCTTTTGCTGCTTACAATAATGGACATTGGAAGCTCTCGAGGGCCACATAAAATGGCATTCAGCCCGCGGGTCTTGTGTTTAACACCTGTGCTTTACAGCTTCAGGCTGTACTCCCCATGTAGTTACATCTCATCTTTGTTCTGGAGCCCCTATTTTTCAAGCAGCCCATAAAAGACGCCTAGTGCGTCTCACAGCAGCTTATTTTTCTCACTAGCAGTCTTATTTCTAATAAGAAATTTACAGCCTAGTATATAAATATGCAGATAAGACCGGTATTTTCTGTCCATTGTATCCTTGTGTTTTATTACCCCTTTCAGGAAAAAAAATATGTATAACTTACACAGCCCCCATAAATAAAGCATAATTTTCATTTAAAGGGCACTGTCGGAACACGGGGGAAAAAAGATGAAGACCATAATTGAAAGCGAGCAATATGGAAAATAAATCCTTTGATAGCAGACAAGACGAATGGCAGACAGGGACGAGCTGCTAACGCTCCGATGGCGTGATGTGACTCGGCAAACGCGCGGCACCTTATATCTTTAATATCCTCTGCAGATAGCGAGATAGGATGGCTTCATTCTCACTGAAATGACTTTCCAGATAACCTAATCAAGCGACATCCTCATCTGGACTGCCGCAGCCTCGTCATCACATCCAGTGTTATGGGTGATTAATATCTCAGAGTCTCGCGAAAAAGACGTGAACTTGCGGGACACACAGTGAAATTCTGCTTTCATTACATAATTGCCGTGACTTATATACCCGTGTTACATGTTACAAACATCATACTGTAATATAAAGCTGTCACTGTGTCGGTACATTGTTTCTCAACATCATTACAGTCAGCCTGTACCCGAATTTCAGTGTTTGCTCAGTATCATATACATGTATATATATATACCCTGTTTCCCCAAAATTAAGACATCCCCCGAAAGTAAGTCCTAGCAGGAATTTTGAACATGCTGGAAATATAAGCCCTACCCTGAAAGTAAGCCCTAGTAGCAGTAAAGTATGTTAGCTTGTGTTATTACTTAAAGGACTACTGCAGGGGGGTAGGGGAAAAAGAGTTGAACTTACCCGGTGCTTATAATGGTCCCCCGCAGATGTCCTGTGCCCGCACCGATGCTCCCCGGCCCCACCTCCGGTTCACTTCAGGATTTTCCAACTTTAAAGTCAGAAAACCACTCTGCCTGTGCAGCTATGCTCTTGCTGCAGCTGATGTCACCAGGAGTGTATTGCGCATGCCCAGAATGGTCTGCGCCTGTGCAGTACGCTCCTGGTGACATCAGTGGTAGCGAGGACACAGCCGCGCAGGCGCAATGGTTTTCTGACTTTAAAGTCGGAAATTCCAGAAGTGAACTGGAGGCAGGGACCGGAGCATCGGTGACAGGCTGCACGGGCGCAAAACATCTGCGTGTGACCATTAGAAGCACTGAGTAAGTTCAACTCTTTTTCCCCCTTCCCCCCTACAGTAGTCCTTTAAGCAAATAGTCTCATGGGCGGGACCATGGCTTCATTATTGGGCCAATCACTGCACTCGCTGCTACTCAACAAGTGCAATGATTGGGCCAATAACGGAGTCATGGTCCTGCCTGCCAGACCATCGGCTCAAGTAGAAACATACTTTGCAGTACTTCTTCCCCATAGGCTGAAGCTAGGGAGACACATCAGCATGGAGCTGGGGAAAAAAGAGGATGCGGGGGGGGGGGCAACAGGAGGACATGGGGAACATCAGGCGACACAGCGGAGGACATAGGGCAACAGGAGGACAGGGGATAAAGGAGGACACGGATTCAGAGGGGGACACCAGGAGGACACTAAAGGTACAAGGGGGCAGGGCCGGGCCGAGGCATAGGCTGGAGAGGCTCCAGCCTCAGGGCGCAGTGTAGGAGGGGGCGCAGAATTCATTCAGTTGTCATTCCTAATTGTGTTTGAAGCAGAAATAAATAAGAAAAGGGGATACATGGCAGTGACTGCAAGCCAGATAACTAGATATTAAGGTGTTGGGGAGGTTGTGGGCCCTGTGGCGCCTCTTAGTCTAATAGCAATCAGTGTTTGATGGCTCGGGTGGCAGGGATGGAGGGGCGCACTTTGGTGTCTCAGCCTTGGGTGCTGGAGGACTTTGTCCCGGCTCTGCAAGGGGGACACAGAGGAACTCAAGAGGTGGATCCAGCAGAGGAGAAGATGGCACAGTAGGAAAGGCAGGAGGACACACAGCACAGGAACTTGTGTGTTAATAGAAATATAAGGCATCCCCTGAAAATAAGCCCTAGCACAACTTTAGAGGCAAACATTAATATAAGACACTAATTTTTGGGGAAACACGGGTATACATATACAGTGGTGTGAAAAACTATTTGCCCCCTTCCTGATTTCTTATTCTTTTGCATGTTTGTCACACTTAAATGTTTCTGCTCATCAAAAACTGTTAACTATTAGTCAAAGATAACATAATTGAACACAAAATGCAGTTTTAAATGATGGTTTTTATTATTTAGTGAGAAAAAAACCTCCAAACCTACATGGCCCTGTGTGAAAAAGAAATTGCCCCCTGAACCTAATAACTGGTTGGGCCACCCTTAGCAGCAATAACTGCAATCAAGCGTTTGCGATAACTTGCAACGAGTCTTTTACAGCGCTCTGGAGGAATTTTGGCCCACTCATCTTTGCAGAATTGTTGTAATTCAGCTTTATTTGAGGGTTTTCTAGCATGAACCGCCTTTTTAAGGTCATGCCACAACATCTCATTAGGATTCAGGTCAGGACTTTGACTAGGCCACTCCAAAGTCTTCATTTTGTTTTTCTTCAGCCATTCAGAGGTGGATTTGCTGGTGTGTTTTGGGTCATTGTCCTGCTGCAGCACCCAAGATCGCTTCAGCTTGAGTTGACGAACAGATGGCCGGACATTCTCCTTCAGGATTTTTTGGTAGACAGTAGAATTCATGGTTCCATCTATCACAGCAAGCCTTCCAGGTCCTGAAGCAGCAAAACAACCGCAGACCATCACACTACCACCACCATATTTTACTGTTGGTATTATGTTCTTTTGCTGAAATGCTCTGTTACTTCTACGCCAAATGTAACAGGACACGCACTTTCCAAAAAGTTCAACTTTTGTCTCGTCGGCCCACAAGGTATTTTCCCAAAAGTCTTGGCAATCATTGAGATGTTTTTTAGCAAAATTGAGACGAGCCTTAATGTTCTTTTAGCTTAAAAGTGGTTTGCGCCTTGGATATCTGCCATGCAGGCCGTTTTCGCCCAGTCTCTTTCTTATGGTGGAGTCGTGAACACTGACCTTAATTGAGGCAAGTGAGGCCTGCAGTTCTTTAGATGTTGTCCTGGGGTCTTTTGTGGCCTCTCGGATGAGTTTTCTCTGCGCTCTTGGGGTAATTTTGGTCGGCCTGCCACTCCTGGGAAGGTTCATCACTGTTCCATGTTTTTGCCATTTGTGGATAATGGCTCTCACTGTGGTTTGCTGGAGTCCCAAAGCTTTAGAAATGGCTTTATAACCTTTACCAGACTGATAGATTTCAATTACAGTACTTTTGTTCTCATTTGTTCCTAAATTTCTTTGGATCTTGGCATGATGTCTAGCTTTTGAGGTGCTTTTGGTCTACTTCTCTGTGTCAGATAGCTCCTATTTAAGTGATTTCTTGATTGAAACAGGTGTGGCAGTAATCAGGCCTGGGGGTGACTACAGAAATTGAACTCAGGTGTGATAAACCACAGTTAAGTTATTTTTTAACAAGGGGGGGCAATCACTTTTTCACACAGGGCCATGTAGATTTGGAGGTTTTTTCTCACTAAATAATAAAAACCATCGCTTAAAACTGCATTTTGTGTTCAATTATGTTATCTTTCACTAATAGTTAACGGTTTTTGATGAGCAGAAACATTTAAGTGTGACAAACATGCAAAAGAATAAGAAATCAGGAAGGGGGCAAATAGTTTTTCACACCACTGTATACAATACATATATACAGGATCTAACTAGTATTCCTTCATTGTGTATACATGCTCTTGAAATTCCTCAAACTTTCAAATTAATGTTAAATACTAAGTTATAATATTCAGGGCTGGACTTTTTGAAAAAGCCACAGAGACTTGGGCCTAGGGTGACTGTTGCCCAAGGGCATGGATGAAGGTTTGATTCACAAGAAAAAAGGAGACTGCATATGCCATGATGTCAGTATCTGTCCTCAGAGGAGCTTACAATCTAAGCTTTGTCAGAGTTCTTCATGGGCTACACAGTGGTTTCAGAGTTCACAGTGGTCTCAAAGTTCATTGAGGGACACAGTGGTCTCAGAGTTCACCATTATTGGGAACACAGTGATGTCAGAGTTCATCATGGGGAAACAGTGGTCTCAGGGTTCATTTTGGGGGACACAGTGGTTTAAGAGTTCAGAGTTCATTGAGGGACACAGTGGTTTCAGAGTTGATTGGGGGACACAGTGGTCTCAGAGTTCATTGGGGGACATAGTGGTCTCACAGATCATCATGGGGACACAGTGATCTCAGAGTTCATTGCGGACACAGTGGTTTCAAAGTTGATTATTGCAGACACAGTGGTCTCATCACGGGGACACAGTGGTCTCACGGATCATCATGTCAACACAGTGGTCTCACAGCTCATCATAAGGGCACAGTGGTCTCACTGACAATCATGGGGACACAGTGGTCCTTGAGCTCACCTTGGAGGACACAGTGGTCTCACAGATCTTCATGGGTACACAGTGGTCTTTGAGCTCACCATGGAGGGCACAGTGGTCTCACAGATCCTCATGGGGACATAGTGGTCTCACTGATCATCATGGGGACACAGTGGTCCTTGAGCTCACCTTGAAGGACACAGTGGTCTCACAGATCCTCATGGGTACACAGTGGTCTTTGAGCTCACCATGGAGGGCACATTGGCCTCACAGATCCTCATGGGGACACAGTGGTCTCACTGATCATCATGGGGGCACAGTGGTCTCACTGATCATCATGGGGACACAGTGGTCCTTGAGCTCACCTTGGAGGACACAGTAGTCTCACAGATCCTCATGGGTACACAGTGGTCTTTGAGCTCACCATGGAGGGCACAGTGGTCTCACAGCTCATCATGGGGGCACAGTGGTCTCACTGATCATCATGGGGACACAGTGGTCTCACAGCTCATCATGGGGACACAGTGGTCTCACTGATCATCATGGGTACACAGTGGTCCTTGAGCTCACCATGGAGGACACATTGGCCTCACAGATCCTCATGGGGACACAGAGGACACAGTGGTCTCACAGATCCTCATGGGGACACAGTGGTCTGGGAGTTGTTGAGCAAACCAACTTGTCATATTAATAATTCCAATATTTCTTATGTTAGACTCAAATAACTTGTGAGACAGCCACTAGAGAACATGCAGCAGGCAGTAGCAGTGTTAGGGAGTCTTGCCCAACACTCCTTACTCTGTAGGTGTTGGCTTACTGAACAGGACGAACCAAGATGTGAACCCAGCTCTCCTATGTCAGAGGCAGAGCCCTTAACCCCTTAACCTCTATTGGTCCTTGTGATGTGTTGGCACCCCGAGAACTTAATTTATAGTAGGTGGCTCTCCACTACGATTTGTTATGAAATGGAACTAAAATAAATAATTATTACTCAGCACACTCATTTAAAGGACAACTGAACTGAAAGTAGGCAAAATAGGGGGTGAAACAGACACTCTAAAACAAGAATAAGCCACCTTAACCACTTCAGAACCACAGGGTTTTTTGCTTAAAAACCAGAGCAATTTTTACATTTCAGCGCTCCTCCCATTCATTCACCAATAACTTTATTACTACTCATCAGATGTAAATGATCTATATCTTGTTTTTTTGCCACAAATTATGCTTTGTGAGGGTTATATTTGCTTTTAGTAATTATGTTATTATCTGTGCATTTTAAAGGGAAAAATTAGAAAAAAAAAGAAAAAATACACTATTTCTCCATTTCCATCCACTATAGTTTTCAAATAAACAATGTTACCATAGGTAAAACCCACACATTGTATTTGCTAATTTGTCCTGGTTATCTCAACATTTAAATAATGTTCCTAGTACAATGTATGGCGATAATATATTCGTTTCTGGTTTGTGTTTTTTGTTTTCTCATTGTACTCAATCAGTAATTAAAAGCCCTTATCTTCATGATTAACAGTAATAGACTCTCATGGCATACATATTTTAAAAGCTAAGTCCCTAGGGTAACTGTGTATTCTCTTTTCAATGCTGTCACTTTTCAGTGCTGCTCGGATACCCCTTTTCAAAATCCGGATCCGATTCGGATCCGGATACCCCGCTATCCGATCCGGATCGGATATCCGAATTCAAAATTTTCCGATCCGAATCCGATTCGGATATCCGACCCTAGTATCCGATCGGATTCGGATATCCGTGTTTAATCCCGGAAGTGGCCTTTAAATTGCTTTAAAAAGGTTTTTTAGGGTATATGAGGCATGTAGCATCATAATTGTGAAAAGGGAAACACTGATGATGTGGGGAGTGGACTTAAAATCCCCCCCCCCAAAAAAAAAATGGCTGTCAATCAACATCAGAGTGGTATCAGGAAGCAGTCGTACTGACGCAGTTGGGGCCTCCCCACAACTCGGACAGCAGACACCTCCAAAAAAAATTACACAGCTATTGTGTTTACATAGTTGACCACGGCACTGTTGTAGGTACCACGGCACAGTAAAAAATTAGGAGAGGTTCCAGGAAGCGGTCGTACTGACGCAGTTGGGGCCTCCCCACAACTCGGACAGCAGACACCTCCAAAAAAAATTACACAGCTATTGTGTTTACATAGTTGACCATGGCACTGTTGTAGGTACCACGGCACAGTAAAAAATTAGGAGAGGTTCCAGGAAGCGGTCGTACTGACGCAGTTGGGGCCTCCCCACAACTCGGACAGCAGACACCTCCAAAAAAAATTACACAGCTATTGTGTTTACATAGTTGACCACGGCACTGTTGTAGGTACCACGGCACAGTAAAAAATTAGGAGAGGTTCCAGGAAGCGGTCGTACTGACGCAGTTGGGGCCTCCCCACAACTCGGACAGCAGACACCTCCAAAAAAAATTACACAGCTATTGTGTTTACATAGTTGACCATGGCACTGTTGTAGGTACCACGGCACAGTAAAAAATTAGGAGAGGTTCCAGGAAGCGGTCGTACTGACGCAGTTGGGGCCTCCCCACAACTCGGACAGCAGACACCTCCAAAAAAAATTACACAGCTATTGTGTTTACATAGTTGACCATGGCACTGTTGTAGGTACCACGGCACAGTAAAAAATTAGGAGAGGTTCCAGGAAGCGGTCGTACTGACGCAGTTGGGGCCTCCCCACAACTCGGACAGCAGACACCTCCAAAAAAAATTACACAGCTATTGTGTTTACATAGTTGACCATGGCACTGTTGTAGGTACCACGGCACAGTAAAAAATTAGGAGAGGTTCCAGGAAGCGGTCGGTCGTACTGCCGCAGTTGGGGCCCCACAACTCGCACAGCACAGACACCTCCAAAAAAATTACACAGCTGACCATGGCAGGTACCACGGCACAGTTCAAAAAATAAGAACCTGGCTTCATGAAGATGGAGTCAGGAGGTTGTGGTGGTAAAGGGTGGTTAAGCAGGCCAGGCATAGTGATTACCACTCAGCCACTTCATTTCCCCCTCTTGCCAACAACAGGGGCCAGGAACTCACCAACTGCCCAAGCCTCGTTCATCTTTAAAAAAGTCAGTCTGTCCACAGACTGGCCTGACAGACAAGAGCGCTTCTCAGTGACCACGCCACCGGCCGCACTGAAGCACCTTTCCGACATAACGCTGGAAGGCGGGCAGGACAGCACTTCCAGGGCGTATTGCGCCAGCTCGCCCCAGATATCCAGGTGCTTCACCCAGTACTCCAAGGGGTCCACAGGGGTGTCGGTGTCAAGCCCGCTATAGGACCCCATATAATCGGCCACCATCCGGGTCAGGTGCTGGTTCTGGCTTTGAGAGCCGGATGCTGCTGCAGGCACCTCCTCTGTAGGCAGCGGTACTGGTGTGGCATAGAGCGCCTTTGTCAGAGACAGCAGGTTTGTTGGGCGCCTGCTGATGCTGGATGCAGGCACCTGCTGCTGTGCTGGCTGGACTGAGACAGCAGGGGGGGTGGGAGTCCGGGGGAAGGCTTCCTCCAAGCGCCGAACCAGAATCCGCTGCAAGTCCCTGATTCGGCGCACAGGGTCTCCTCCTACAGGCAGGAACTGAGCCAGCTTCCCCTTCAGCCGTGGGTCCAGCATCAGGGTGATCAAGATGTCCTCCCGAGCACTCATCTCCTTCACCCTTGGGTCTTTGCGCAGGCACTGCAGCATGTGCGCTGCCATAGGGAAGAGGGCTGCCATCTCTGCTGACCTATGATATTCTGCACCGCTGACAGTGCTGTCGTCCTCCTCTGATTCCGGAGCCTCATCTTGCTCTCTCCACCCCCGCACTACTGCAGCTGCACTCCGCTGTGCCCCCTCCTCTTCAAGGTCAGGGACCTCCAACTCCTCCAAGTCCTCCTCCAACTCCTCCGAATCCTCCTCCTGCTGCACAGAGGTGGACTGTGAAGTGTGCTGCTGCTGCTCCTGCTGGATCAAGGCTTCCTCTCCCACTTCCAGCAGAGCATCGAGGGCCTTGTCCAGCATGCACACAATGGTCACCCACTCACACAGCGACGCATGGTCCCGGCTGACCATGTTGGTGGCCTCCAGGAAGGGTGCCAGCACAAAGCACACCAGCTGCATTTTTCCCCACTCAGCAGGGCGGATGATGTCTGGGAGGTGGGTGGTGCCGGTCCCCAACAAGTTGGCATCCATGGTGGCTCTGGCCAGGTACAGGTTGACAGCCCGCCTCTGTTCAACCAGACGTTCCAACATCGCCAGGGTGGAATTCCAGCGTGTTGGAACGTCTATAATGAGGCGGTGCTGTGGGAGGTTCAGCTCCAGCTGCACGGCTGTAAGGGTCGCTGTGGCACCACCCGAGCGGCGAAAATGACCCACCGTTTTCCTTGCCGCTCCCAAAAGAGTGTTCATCCCCTGGTAGGTGTGCAGGAATTTCTGCACCACTAGGTTCAGGACGTGGGCCAGACAGGGGATGTGGGTGAGGTTTCCCCGCTGGATGGCGGCAACCAAGTTTGCCCCATTGTCGGCCACCACCTCTCCGACTCTGAGGCCTCTGGGGGTCAGCCAACTGCTCTCTTGCTCTCGGAGCTTGGCCAAGACGTGGTCTGCCGTCAGCTTGTTCTTGCCCACCGTGACCATCTGCAGCAGCGCTTGGCAGTGGTGGGCCTTCACGCTGCTGCTGAGGCGGGGTTGTTTGGCGGCGGATGGAACCGGATCAGAGCTGGAAGCTGCTGCACTTCCCCTGACCCTGCTGCGGGGTGGCACCACCCACCGGGGTGATGATGCTGCTGTCTCCTCTTCACCCCCTTCCACCAAACTGACCCAGTGCGCGGTGAAGGACAAATAGCGGCCTGTCCCGAAGCGGCTGCTCCATGAGTCCATTGTCACATGGACGCGCGCACCAAGCGCATGATCCAGCCCACGCTCCACGTTGGCCTTTACAAAGCGGTGCAGTGCTGGGATGGCCTTGCGTGCAAAGTAGTGCCGGCTGGGGATTGGCCAATCCGGCGCTGCGCACTGCAGGAGCGCACGCATCCGGCTCCCCTCCTGCACAAACGAGTACGGGAGGAGCTGGGAGGACATGGCCTGTGTCAGCAAGCCGTTCAGCTGGCGTATGCGACGGCTGCCGGGAGGCTGAGCCCTGACCACAAAAGAGTCACTCAGCAGGGTCTGGTGGTGGGGGCGTTTTAGGCTTGCACGGGAAGCTGAGGAGGGAACAGAGGAGACCACTGAGGAGGACTGGCTGCCTGAAGAGGCCTCAGTGTCAGCAGGAGTGGCAAAGGTTGTTATAGTGCTCTGACCTCTGCAAGGGCCAGCGCCAGCTTCCTTCAGCCTCTTGAATTCCTGATGCTCAGGTTTGTGCTTATTGCCCAGATGATTTATGAAGCTGGAGGTGCCATAAGTGGAGGGGTGAGACCCTCTGCTCAGCTTCACATGGCATAATTTGCACGTAACATACTTGCTATCCAGTGAGGGCAGATGGAAAAACTGCCATATTGGGGATTGGTGTTTTCCCTTACGTGGCTCAGAACGGGATGCTGCTGTGGATTTTCTGCCGGTGGTGGTTAGGGCCTGGGGTTGAGTGGTGCGGCTGGTGGTAGTCGTGCCACTGACAGATGGAGCAGCAGCCTGCGGGTCACGTATTCCATGCCCACTGCTGCTCCTGCCAATCCCTGAAATGCTCAACCTGCGTGCCAGACCCACTGACTCCTCCTCCTCAGAGTCAGAGCTGACATGCCCCTCCGGTCGCTGGTAGTCCGGGTCCTTCACCTCATCATCAAACTCCCCTTCATCAAACTGCTGGGATGATGAGCCCACATCAAATTCCTCTTCTGCTCACACATCATGGACGGGCTCCCCCCCAACAATTACTGTCAGCATCTCAGACTCTTCTGAAAAGCCAATTTTGCAGAGAATATTTTCTCTAGGGCTAGGGCTGGTGGTGGTGGTGGCCTCACTGTCACTGGCTTGCTCCTCGTCATGCGCCATCTGCTGCATCACAGACGCGGCGTCCTTCTCCTCCAATCTGCGCCGCTGACCCTGCTTGAAAATGGACGCAACACGGTGCTGCGTCTCTGCAGCGTGACTGCCAGTGGGTAGCGGCGGAATGCCTGATGCGGCAGAACTGCTGCCAGAGGCCGTAATGTTGCTCACTCTCCTTCCGGCCTTTCCCCTCCCCCGTCTCACACTGCCAGTGCCAGACATAGTACTGTACAAGACTCACTGTCACTGATGAGTCGACGTCACAGATGATGTGTGTGGGGTACTTGGTGCACTTTTATTATTGGCGGCGGGCTTGGAAATGATCAGCAGATTGACAGACAGGAGTACAACAACTAAACACACTGACACTGCTCACTCAGTCAGCAGCAGCACAGCAGCAATAATCTGTAGTACTAGCACTGTCTGCAACTACACAATACAAAACCACAGTAGCAGTAGTAATAGCAGCCCAGCCAGCAGCAAGGAGCCTGGAGTGTGTGCACACAGACACAGCACACACAAAGACACAGGACCTAGTAGCAGGCACAGGCAGCGCAGCTGCTGCAGCTGAAAGACTGACTGACAAGACTGACTGACACTAACAAATTACACAGACTAGCTAAGCTAACTACAACACAGTACAACAGTAAAACCAGAAGGTGTTTTAGTGTTAAAACGCTGGGTTATCACTTGGATAATGTACTTGCTTCAGCCAAACACACTGGACAAACTATCACAGTGGCAGTCACAAAGCAAGGACGAGATTCTTAACATGGCCCCCTCCTTATATACAGGAGGGACTGGCCAAGGTTCTCCTCTGTGATTGGGTGCTTGGGCTTAGGCTGGGAGCGCTCTGATTGGCTGAATGACGTCATGGACATAATGTCCATGGTTACAGCACCCGGATTCGGATATCCGACCGGTATCCGCGGGTATCCGGGTTATGAGACCAACTATCCGCATAGAGCTATCCGGATTCCCATCCAGCTATCCGGAATCCGGATCCGATCGGATAGGCCTAAAAAGTTCGGATATCCGAGTCTATTCGGATATCCGGTATCCTGTTGAGCAGCACTGTCACTTTTGTTTTGTTTTTTACAAGTATTTATTTAGGGGTATAGAGTACATGAAAATAACAGTTTTATTGCTTGTCATTCAGTTTTCCGGTAAAAAAAAATCACATGACTTAGCCCTCAGTTGTCAAACACCACAAAATCTATTCTCTCACTTGTCACGGTTAAAATGATACCCTATATACATAATCAGATAGCTTATTGGGCATACAGCACACTGTTTACCACAAGTACGCCTATCTACTCCCCTGAGCTTCAAGTAAAGTTTTGTGGGGAGTAGATAAGCGTAGCAAGGGAGGTAAAGTGGTTAAAGAAAACCTGCAACTACAAAAAGTTCCCCTGGGGGGTACTCACCTCAGGTGGGGGAAGCCTCCGGATCCGATCAAGACTTCCCCCCGTCCTCCTGTGTCCCACGGCGGTCTTGCTGTGGCCCTCCGAACAGCGGGGATGTAAATATTTACCTCCCCGGCTCCAGCGCAGGCGCAGTATCGGCTCCCCGCTTGGAGATAGGTGGAAATAGCCGATCACTGTCGGGCCGCTCTACTGCGCAGGTGCAAGTCTCCTGCTTCTGTGTAGTAGAGCGGACCCGACAGAGATATTTCCACCTAACTCCGTACAGTTTGCTGCAACAGCGCCCCCCGCTGGAGCCAGGAAAGGTAAATAAATGAGTGCTTATCAGCGCTTGCCAGGCTTGTCGGGGGAGGATTCCGGGACACTTCGGTGGAGCCAGCGCTGGACTGCTTGCAGCTACAGGGGAGGGGGAAGCCTTATTGGGACCCTGAGGCTTCCCCCTACCGAGGTGAGTACCCCCCAGGGGAATGTTTTTATTTTTGTTACAGAGTCTCTTTAAAGTGAACCAGAGACAAAGCACCCTCATGTATTTACCATATATATCAGTGGGATCATTAGAGAAAACACCTACCTTGCTTTCTGTTTCATTCTACACTGCACAGCCTGCTTCTAATCAGCCCTGATAAAATCCCCGACTGAGCATTCAGTCTGGCTTTGCTCAGGAATCATTATAGCTGAGTCTGTCTTCTCTGATGTCTCTTCAAGCCCAAGCCTGTCCCCTTCTGGCTCTGCTTTCCTGTTCTGTATACTGCAGCGTCACAGAGAGCTGTGATGAGATGGGAGGAGCTGCTAATGTAAGGCTATATTGAAAAACTTATTATTATTAGTTTTTTTTAAATAAATCTATATTAGTTAGTCATAAGAGGGTTTTTTTTTTTTTTTTTTAGAAATAGTGAATTCATTTTGCACACAGCCCACTAAATAATATGCTTTTCTGATGAACTGTGTTTTGCATGAAGTTTTGGTAAAAAACCCCACAAAAAACGGCACACCGGAGCGGCGAAAATGCCAGGTATAGTATTTTGTTTGTAAAATCTATCGGGGGACATGTTTATTTTGTGCTAAAGCGTTCATCTCTGGTTTCCTTTAACTGAGAGGGATATGGAGGCTGACATACTTTTTTTCTTTTAAATGATGCATGTTGGCCGGTATCCTGCTGATCCTCTGCATCTAATAATTGTTTTGCCATAGACCCTGAACAAGCATGCAGATTAGATGTATCTGACTGAAGTCTGACTGGGTTTTCCTCATGCTTGTTTCAGGTATTTGATCCTGACACTACTGCAGCCAAAGAGATTAAGCAGGACAGCCAGGCAACTGGTATTGTTTAAAAGTAAAAAATAAAATATGGCAGCCTCCATATCACTCTCAGTTCAGGTGTACTTTACAGCAGACCTGAACTCAGAACTTCCTCTCTGCTCTAAAAGAAAAGCAACAGCATAATAACCTTTAACCTGCTTAGTGGTAATCTCGAGTCAGGCTCGGGATGGAAATCCGCAGCTCAGAGCGGTAATCCCGAGCCTGAGTGAGTTATATACAGGAGCTGCTGCAGATCTGCTGTTTTCTTGTTTTTAGGGTCTAAATACTTGTCAAAAAATTGCATGCTTAGTAGATCCTAAGGGCTTGATTCACAAAAGAGTGCTAACTGTTAGCACGGCCGTTTTCGCGCAAATTTTCGCATTGCGCGCGTTTGTGAATTTTCGTGCTAAACGATAATGTTTTCGCGCGCAAACGCGAATTTCCGCGCGAAAACAATATCGATTTCACGGTAAAATTCGCGTTTGCACGCAAAAACGTTATCGTTTCGCGGGAAAATTCGCGATCGCGCGCAATCCGAAAATTCGCGCGAAAACGGTCGTGCTAAAAAGTTAGCACTCTTTTGTGAATCAAGCCCTAAATCTGGAAATAATAACACCGGGGAAATTAAAGAAAAATATTTCTTTGTTACAGCTGAGACAAATCTGCTTCGTGCTTTCATTTAAAGCAAACAAAGGGTTAACATCCTGTGTTTACAAATTAGCTGATCTGCTGTAGCACAGGAAATTCCTGAGCTGACACTTGCGATTAGTCACAGATGAGGGGGAATTAGACAGGCTAAGCTGAGACAAGGGGGATAAAAGAGGCACAGGGGGAACAGAGGCAGACAAAAGAGGCACAGGAAGAAAAGAGGGGGACAAAAGAGAACGGATAAAGGATAAGAACGGACCTACAAGTCCCTATCTCATTTGTTAACCCGGGACTACCTGTATTTTGCTAGTATTCGGTTCCACCCAAAACATGTCATAGTCATGCCCACTTTTTGCCGCATCACACACGGACACGGGGTTGGGGTGGCTAGTGTGCGGGCACAGCAACCAGTGGGTGGGCCCAGGGAGGGATGGCCCAGGTCTGATTATGTGTAAGGGGCCCCAAAATTTCTGATGGCGGCCCTGCTTCTGAGCACCTCTAGCTACTTAATATTGAGGGCACTTATGGCCACCTAATACTTGCTGTTGCTACCTATGACGGGCAAGGTAGGTAAGGGAGAAGTGACAGCAGGGTGAGCAGTGCAGTTCAGCGGGGGTTTGTAAGTTCATGGAGGGTGAAGTCTAAGGTGCTTGGACTTCTGTGCCTAGAGGCTCCTGTGATGTACATCCAGGGCTGTCACAATCTTATTTACACAAATCAGAGTTTATTTTGCT